>NW_015091074.1:0-151765 GCF_001431845.1 Calidris pugnax
TGTGGGACATCCCTGGCCAGGAGAGCTCTGATGGCAGCAGCCTTGGACAGTCAGTGTATCATGAGCCACAGCAGGGGGAGGAATGAGCCCCATGTCCATGGCACAGAGAGCCAGACCCTGCACAGGTTCTTGGGAAGGCTTGTGTGGCCTCTGTGTATGGAGAGAGGGCAAAGCAAGGGGTGTGGAAAGGAGGACACCAAGTAGGGCTGGCTGGGCAAAGGACAAGCATCTGGTAATGAAGGCAAGTCAGTGGCTCTGGACCCTTCAGCTCCAGGGCACCTCTGGTAACTGGGAGATGCTTGATGGGGACATCTCCTTCTTGATCATGACAGTGTTCCTTGTGTCTGTGTCTTTCAGGCTCAGCTCTCTCCAACATAAAGATGTCTTGCTACGACCTGTGCCCACCAAAGACCAGCGTGGCCGTCCCTCAGCCCATCGCTGAGAGCTGCAACGACCTGTGCACCCGCCAGTGCCCCGACTCCACGGCCTTCATCCAGCCACCCCCCGTCATGGTCACCTTCCCCGGCCCCATCCTCAGCTCCTTCCCCCAGCAAGCCGTGGTGGGCTCCTCTGGAGCACCGGCCTTTGGGGGCAACCTGGGTCTGGGGGGCCTCTATGGTGCCGGTGCCACCCAGGGCTCGGGGGGCCTCTGCACCTTTGGCAGAGCCTACGCTGCTCCTGCCTGCAGCCCTTGTGTCTTGCCCCGCTCCAGCAAGAAGCTCTGGGACACCTGTGGGCCCTGCTAGACCCACACCACACACAGGCGCTGCCCTCAGACCACCTGCCAATGTCACCAGCAACCCCAGCTAAGGCCTGGGCAGCTGGCAGTGCCTTGGACCCTTCCCTGCCCTCTTCCTCTGCCCCCTGATATCTTCCCCTGCCCTTTTCCCTCATCTCTTGTTCAGGGCAGGAGCTGGACCCAAAAGGCTGTGTGGGGTTGATGGGCCAAGCCCTTGGGATCTGGAATGCTGCAACAAGGGGTCATGTGGAGCAAGAAGCCATGCTCTGGAGAAGATTCCTCTGCCTGTCACAACACAGGGCAGCCAGCATCTCTGGGTCTTGCCTACCATCTCTCTGACAGTCTCTCCTGCCCCTCTGGGCACAATAAAGTTTTCCTGCATCCATGTATTTTGTCTTTCCATTCTTTTTCCAAAGTTTATTGCGTAGAAAATGTTAGAGGGCAAATTCTGATTTCTACATATTTCTCCAGGGAATGTCCTATGTCTTTTCATTCCTTGGGTAGAAGAGGTGATTCCTCATTTCTCCTTTTCCAGGTCCAGATGAATGATGGTCATCTCAGGGAAAATCTTCTTTTCTCTAATTGGAGGGAGGAATGATTCAGCTGCAGAAGTGTAGCAATAAAGTGGGAGCAAGTGAATTGACTATAGATGTCTCTTCACTAAATGTGTGCTTACTTAAATATAATTATTTGTACAGGAATAGTTTTTGGCCATAATATTCATACATTAGTGTTTGGTGTCTCAGCTACTCTTCATGGTCTTCTAGAAGAGGAACGATGCTGCTCTCTCACTCTGTAAAACCTTCTATTTCTACAAAACTGCTACCGTATGTCTTCAGGGATTCTTTTACCCCCTGTCGTAAAAAGTAAAGACAGATCATCTTTTTCTTAGTTTTACTCTAGATGACCCATCCCACAATATTCTTTTACCACTTACTGTGGTATATGTGAGATTGATTCAGTTGCAATAAGTGCCGTTCAAATTTCTTGGATTCACCTTCTCTTTTGTTGGGACGAAAAGACAAATCGGGTGTGCTCTTTGCCTTGTTTTCACAGGTTCTGCTTATATTACCACCACTTTCTAATACTCTGTATTTACAATGGATTCACCACTACTTGGTGCTACTCAGAGAATTTTTCCTCCTCTGTCACTTCTTTCTGATTATAGCCCATGTTACACCGGATCTTTTCTCCGTAGTCAGCAGGTACACGGCCTTGCACTGTGTTACTGAAGATCATACCGTTACCATTCCTCCCATCAGTTAAGCCATCTGGTTTTTCCAGTCTTAAAGTCTGTTTCCCTCCTGCTTGTTGCCACTCAGCTTTATGTTATCAGCACATAAAACAGAGTGCTCCCAAATTATGTGCCAATGCCATTTATGCAAACAAATAATTAGAGGTTTTGAGACTGATCCTTGAGTGACCAATGTAGTAAACTCCGGCTATTCCTATAACTCCTATATAAATTAGACACTGACAGAAAGTGTGTCTCTGTGTGCTATTTTGCAATCAGACATGAGCTCACCCTGAACAGGCTTCCAGCCCAAACAGAAGCTACGTAATCATGTTAGCTGCGTGCTAATAGCTCTCACCAATCTTGTTATCTTGGGCTAGGCACTTGCTCTCTGACACAATACACATCTAATTGGGTTCTGGCTGATACCTGCCTGACACTGCCTCATTGAGACAGTCAGTGGAAGGAAAAGTTGGCAGTGGGAGCTCAGGGGTTCAGCTGTGATCATGCATGAATTCCACTGAAGTGCCTCTTAGAGGCTGCTCGTGAAAGTAAGGGTCATAGAATCATAGAATTATCCAGGTTGGAAGGGACCTTTCACATCATTGAGTCCAACCATCAACCCAACACTGACAAAAAATACCACTAACCCATGTCCCTGAGCACCACGTCTGCCTCTCTTTTAAATACCTCCAGGGATGGTGACTCAACCACTTCTCTGGGCAGCCTGTTCCAATAACCCTCTCAGTGTAAAAATTTTTCCTAATATCCATCCTAAACCTCCACCAGCACAACTTGAAGCCATTGCCTCTTGTGCCATCACCTGTTACTTGGGAGAAGAGATCGACCCCACCTGGCTACAGTCTCTTTTCAGGGAGTTGTAGAGAGTGAGAAAGTCTCCCCTCAGTCTCCTTTTCTCCAGGCTGAACACCCCCCAGCTCCCTCAGCCACTCCTCACAAGTTCTCCATAGCATTCTCCTTGTTATCCAGATCCCTCACCAGCTTCATTGCCCTTGTTTATCCTGGCCTCAAGCAGAAGAGAAAGGGAGAGGACACCAGGCATCTGTGTTTTGTAAAGCTGTCCCAGGAACTGCCTTTGCCTGGAGCAATTGTGAGGAAAGAGGGTTTAGCTCAGCACAGGAGATGCACCTGAGCCAAGGAGACACAGGGCTGGTGTGGCACAAGCCAGGAGGTTGGTTGCTGAGCTCCTGGGAATTCATGGCAGCAGTGTCGTTGCCTCAAGCCATGTGAGGATGGAGAGCAGCAGGAGGGACAGAGAGCCATTTCTTTGTGCCCGAAAGCCTTTCTTCAACTCAGCTGCCTGGGCTCTTCCCACAACAGGGGAGGAACTGGTCTCTCAGCTGGGGCCTGCAAGATCCAGTCCCTTCCTGGACCCCCCAGACCTTTTCCCAAAAGTCCAGGACCATGAGCGCAGGGAGTATCAGGACAGGGAAGAGGAAGCAGGCAGAGAGAAGAGAACCTTTCATTGAAGGGCTTCTTTTTGGTCAAAACATAAGTATTTGTTAATTAGTAAAAATAAAACTATATATTCTTAAAATAAAAGTGAGATTCACAAGTATTTTTCATTTCAACTTGTTCGCACTTATAGCACACAGCCATCTGACATCCAGTTACATTTGGGCAGGGGCATTGCAATTGCCCATTAAAACCAGATGTACTAATCCATGACACTGACAGAGGGTTGAGACCAAGAAATTGTACATTCATCTGCGGAACTTATCTTTGAAAGAGACTCAGTGAAGTAATAGGTAAATCCTCTGTAATGCATTAGTTCAGATTCTTTTCTCTTCACCCTGCTGACTTATACACAGCTAAAACTTCCCTGAGGCAACTGTTATCACAGCAGTGATTAACAAAAAAAGACAAGGCAGTGCTTCATCTTGGCTCATCAGATGCCTATCTTAAAAATTGTTTCCCATTGTTTACTTTCCTCCTATTGTTCCTTTTGAGAATATGCTTTGAGAGAACTTCAGGCCACATTTTTTTACCTTGCCTTTGAACACAGTTTGATGATTTCTAGTACATCAAGTGGGAAGATGTAAAATTCAAAGGAATTCCAGCACTAAATTCACTATTGAAAAAAAAAAAAAAATTGTACTAACTGCTGGAAGTCTGGCACATAGAATAATTAGTTTAGAGGACATGATAATTCCAGTTCATAGCAAGGAAATACTGGGTAGATAGGTTGTTTAGTAGGACTGTGTCGCCAGGTCTGGGGGCTTTCCCCAAAGGCAGATGGGTCCGGCTCTGCTGGCACTGAGAGATTGCCCTGGTGTGGCCAGTGGGAACCACAGGCAGGGCAAGGGAGCCCTGCAGCCCACGATGGGCCTTGGGAAGGAAAAGGCAGAGGCAGGGGTAGGATGCAGGTTTGTTTTATTGAATGAAGAAAGATACATCAGACAGAGGCAGGCAGGTTGCCCCCACAGGCTTCCGCAGAGGTGTTCCTTCAGACTTCCCCCAGGATGTGGCAGTTTCAGGGAGAAGCAAGTGTCCTCTGGGACAATGGAGAAGATACATTTGGCCATGGCCAGGGGCAAGGAAGAGGAGATGAAGCAAACGAAGAAGGAAATGAAAAGTGTAATTTATAGAGATATTCTGACTCCATTGTATTAAGTGGAAGTCTTTCAAGCTCTGCCCCTTACTCAGGAGCTCCTTTAAGGATCAAGACTGTATCATGCATTTCCCAGTTGTTCTTTACTCAAGGGATGTTTCTGTAGGATTTAGCAGGGCCCACAGCTCCCACGGCGGTACCTCCTGTACTGGTAGGAGGAAGGGCCGCAAGAGCCAGAGCTGTAGGATCTACCAGAGCCATACAGACCCCTGTAACCCTGGGAGCTGCCCCCGGAGCCATACAGACCCCCACAGGCCAGGGAAGAGCCCCCATAGCCAAACTGACCCCCATAGCCCAGGGAGGAACCATAGCCCCCGTAACCCCCCAGGCCTCCGTAGCCGCCCAGGCCTCCGTAGCCTCCATAGCCACCAAAGCCCCCAGAGCCACCAAAGCCTCCGGAGCTACCAAAGCCCCCGGAGCCCCCAAAGCTCCCGGAGCCATAGCCCCCATAGCCCCCAAGGATGGGGGCTCCAGAGGATCCCACAACGGAACCCTGGGGGAAGGAGCTGAGGATGGGGCCGGGCAAGGTGACGACGGCAGGAGGTGGCTGGATGATGGTGGTGGAGTCAGGGCACTGGCGGACGCAGGGCTCGTTGCAGCTGTCAGCGATGGGCTGGGGGCGGTAGACGCCGCAGGCGGAGGTGGAGCACAGGTCGTAGCAAGACATCTCGCAGGGATTAAGGTTGATCTACAAGAGTTGATTTTACCAAGTACAAAACATTATTTGCATACATAAAAGTGTTACAGAGTTCACTGTGTTTCCTCAGGCAGGAGTGCTTTGAAGTACGCCAATTTACTCGTGTCAATTAGAAATGAAAATTGAAGCAGAATAGTAAAATTATGTGCTCAGATGCTGTGGTGAGTCAGTGGATCGGCAAGGACTGGGACTCCAAGAGCAGAGTGTGTTGTTATGTGTGATTTCATGACTCTAACTCCACATTTCCACTGATCTCCTTTTTGCTGAGCTTTGTGAGAACAGGGATTATAAAGCATTGTCGATTCAGATTTTACTCAGTAACTTGTTTGATGAGACCATTACAAGGGAATTGCAAAGATTATTGCCCCCAGTTTCTAAACATTGAATCGGGACACTGAAATATTTGCGACTAGCTCAACACCATACTGTCCTGATTCTGGGCTCTGAACTCCTTCGAAAAAGTCTCACCTTAAACCACTTGCCCCCATTAACATGAAAAACCCAGTGCTTCATTAGTCAACTCCTTGAATTTCTTCCAAGACATCTTTTCCTTTTAGGTAAATAAATTTCTTACAGAGCCTTTACAACAGCTCTCAATTCCTCTCTGTGTCCTCCTCTATCTAATCCAGCACCCAATCTCTGGTATTTTTTGTGCCTGTTTATCTTGAATTAATGTAAAAGCACCTTGAGTGATCTGTAATAGGATAAACTGGAGGTAAAGGAAGGTCTGCTTCTAAGCTCAGCATTTCCCTGTGAACCATGAAGATTTAAACTTTTCAAATAATTTCCAGTTGCCCATATAAACAAAGAGGGAAGAAGAATGCGTATTGAACTAGCCCAAGAATTTCTTCAGCTGTTGCAAGTGAACTAATAACAAACTTAATTTTCTGCCTTGTCAAGAAATTTTCAGTTTGCTTTGAAATTCAATGCCAATTCTGAATGCAGAGAATTGCTCTCCATAAAACTTATAATCATTTTCCTAAGCTTTGTCTTTTCCCCTAGCATTGTACCCACTAGTTCTTAATGCAAGACACCATCTTAGATTAAACTGTAGAGCAAAGACCTATTCCAATAGTTGTAAAGAGCAGATTCAGACTTACCTGATTCGTTGAGAAGAACGAGCGAAGAGAAGAGGATGGAAGAACCCTGAGTAGAGAGAGCTTTTATACAGTTCAGACTGCCTGAGGGATGAGAAGCTGGTTTTGTGCATGTGGATCTAATTAGTTGACACAGCACATTTTTTGTATTGACAGCTCCACAAAGTGATGAAATTGTTGCGCTTTCTGGTTTTGTTTATTATTTGATTTCAATTATCACATAACATAGCACGCGCGTTACATCACATAAGGTTCTTTCATCTAAAGGAGTGATAGGTAAAATGAATGCATCCTTAATCTTAAAACATGATTCACTAAATTAGTATCAGTTTTCTCTTCTCTTTTGAGTTGTACCATGTAGTAATCTGCTTATATGCAAATCCTCTTTTGCTTATATATTCTTCTTTTGCTTCTTTGCTCATATGCCATTGGTGCCCAGATATTTATCAGAAATAACCTACAGTGAGGTTTTTCTTTCAAAGTTCCTTACACAAGTTTTCTCTCTTCTTAAAGATAAAAACCAATATTTTTTGTGTGTTTTGGTTAATTTCCGAGATGTGACGCAATTCATATTGGAATCCATGGAGGATTCTCAATACTACCTGAATTAAATCATATTGTGAGTGGTCCCAAACACACAGAGGCAGATTTTGAAAACAGCCTTAGGTTTTATCTGACCCTCAAACTACAGCTTCAAGCTGAATTTAGTTCTGAAAGGAGAGATATTTATATTTAATATAAACTGCTGGGACTTCCTGCTTAAACCAAAGACCATTCACAAGTATTAAAGGATTTCTTCAACTCTTATTTCACTTGCATATCCAATAGATAAAAGCAACTTTTAGACATCAAAGTGCCATTGAAACGACATCAAAAAGTGGACAGATTCCCAGTGAGTATCAGAAGTCATAAGTAGTCAAGGATACTCAAACTTTCATCTCAGTTTAATCCAAAATTTGGAGAGGGTACATTTTCCTGAAGTTTCCTTTAATTTCTAGCCGGCTCCTCAGGCTTGATCCTTCTTGATCCTGAACTACACCTGATCTTGCAAGTAATCCTGTCATTGAGGGCATCTGTCAGTAACAGCAATTATGAGGTGAGAATCCGCTGGCAAAAGAAAATGCTGGCTTTGCTGAGGTTTCTTTCTTTGTTTATGCCATTATTATAATACTATATCATTATCAGGGTTATCTTAATCATCAACTTATTTATCTTCAGACCACATATTATTTCTAAATTACGAGCTTTTCCAAATCTGGAGATACGTATGGAGATTTCCTGAACAACAATACTGAAATAGGCCATCTCAAAGTTTTACGAGGACATTCCAAGGGATTTTCAGATACCTCAAGAACACTCCTTACAATCTTGTAAGTATTGTGACATAATTATATAAAAAGTATGCCTGGATGCATACGCCCCACTATTATAAGGGATTATCACATTAAACCAGGCAAGTTAAGGTCATTTGGGTTCCTTTCAATTAGTTCATGTTTTATAACACTTTTTGGACTTTTCTTCCTTCGACTTTAAAAATAAAACCCATCTCATTTTTTATTAAAGTGCACAACGGCCCAGAAACAGAAATCTACTTATGTTAACGGAACTATTAGCCAAAAAAAAACCCCCAAACCAAACCCAAAAAGCCAGGTACAATGGGGTCTGTTTTCATTATTTCAGCACTAGAATCTCTGTGAAGCCAGGCTACAATGGGGTCTGGTTTCATTATTTCAGCACTAGAATCTCTGTGAGTAGCCAGGTCTTATCACCTGATTTCTTTTCTTGTCTTATGTTCTTAGATACATCTCTCTAATATGTAACAATAGGAGGAGAAAACAAAATAAAATATAAAGGAAAGCAAAGCTCATGAAACAACTCAGAAAAATCGGTTTCCATAGAGTTGTGGCTGCCAGCTGAAATATTTCTCCATTCCAGGGACTCAAACACAACTAGTAGAGAACCATCGAAAAGCCATTAAAAGATGCTCCTGATAATTGTGTTTGCCTTGTATTGAGTAGCTGGAGGTAGAAGTGCTAACTAAGACTGCAGAAAGAATGTTTTTACCCTTGTTTTTTGTCTCCAGCCTTCATTTCGAGATCCTAAAAGAAATTCTATCTTGTCTCCCGGTATACTGTTGACTACACTAAAAGACCTGTAACTGAACAAAAGAAGTGACTGTCCTCCAGTCATCCTAATTATGCTGGACCCTTAAATAAATTAAGTCAGCTTATTTCCTCCCTTAATGCTAAAGGAGGCAATGGAATAATAAAAAAAATTTCCACATGTAAAGCCAGGAGATAATAGGCCTGTGGTAGAGCGTGTATGTCACGCTATGTGTGGGCTTGAAGTGCCTGCAACACACAAGCAATAAGCAAAAACAATTTCAGCACTTTGAGAAATTACGTGTCCTACAATTTGGGGATGGGACCTAATTATCAACTCACGCACAGGATGCCTAATGTCCCCCAGGCAATCGACTGAACTGTATAAAAGCTCTCCGCAAGAAGTCTTTCTATCCACTTCTCTCAACTCACTCGTCTTCGTGAATTGGGTAAGTCTGATTTCTCTCAAACTTTGCTAAACTTGCTTTAAAGAACTCAGGATTGTAACTTAGGACCGAGTCCTCTTCAGTTACTGCCAGGCTGCCAGTGATCTGTAGATCTTTTGCTGCTAGAAATAATGTTTGTCTTCTCATTCATTACCGGGCCCTGTAAAGATAGACTCCAGAACAGGGGCATGTCAAGCAGTTTTGAATTCCAAACTTGTAGCATCTTAGCACTTCAAAGAATTGCTTGAATATTTTACGAGATAAAGAACAGTTCATATGCATGGTTGTATATGGCTGCATTTAGCAGAGTTCTGCAGAGCTGAAAACAGGAAACATCAAACTTATTCGGTAGAAAACATCAACTAATAGTAATGTAATTGTATCAAAATTAAAACATCTGGAAATGCCAAAGATACAATTGAAAAGTACATGACTTTGTCGTACTAAAGTCAAAACTTGGTTACAGCACTAGGAAGAACAGTAGAAGGAAATATGTTCACTTCTCAAATTTATTACTGATACTGTGTTGGACTGCTTCATCATAACCTAATGTGTTCTTTGTTGTTAACCAAAATGGCTACGTTTTACAGACTGACTTCCATTCCTGCAAGATGTCTTGCTACGACCTGTGCTCCCCCACTGCCTGCGGCGTCTACCGCCCCCAGCCCATCGCTGACAGCTGCAACGAGCCCTGCGTCCGCCAGTGCCCTGACTCCACCACCATCATCCAGCCACCTCCTGCCGTCGTCACCTTCCCCGGCCCCATCCTCAGCTCCTTCCCCCAGGGTTCCGTTGTGGGATCCTCTGGAGCCCCCATCCTCGGGGGCTATGGGGGCTATGGCTCCGGGAGCTTTGGGGGCTCCGGGGGCTTTGGTGGCTCTGGAGGCTTTGGTGGCTATGGAGGCTACGGAGGCCTGGGTGGCTACGGAGGCCTGGGGGGTTATGGGGGCTATGGCTCCTCCCTGGGTGGCTACGGAGGCCTGGGGGGTTATGGGGGCTATGGTTCCTCCCTGGGCTATGGGGGCTCTTCCCTGGCCTGTGGGGGTCTGTATGGCTCCGGGGGCAGCTCCCAGGGTTACAGGGGTCTGTATGGCTCTGGTAGATCCTATAGCTCTGGCTCTTGCGGCCCTTCCTCCTACCAGTACAGGAGGTACCGCCGTGGGAGCTGTGGGCCCTGCTAAATCCTAAAGAAATACCCCAAGTGAGGTATAACCACCAAACGAGTTGGGATAGTTTCACAGTTAAAGTGATCTGAGTCTCCACTGCTCTTTTCCAAAACCAGGGGCTGTACCCTTTCAACCCCTCTTGATTTTCTTCTCTTAACTTCTACTTTCAATTTCTGCCTTAATGCTTCTCCTGTCAGGTCTCCATATTGTCTGGGGGAAAACCTGTAACAAAGCTGCTCAAAATGGTTCCTTTTTGTTCAAACTACCAGCTAAGACTCAGGAAGAAAAAAATAATCAACCGTATATGAATGCATCCCTGGCTGGAGAACAGTTTCATACTTGTTGCAGACTCTGAAAATGTATTCTTATACTCATTAAAAGTTTATTGCATCAAAGTTGCCATGATCTGGTGTTCTTTTTGCATGATTTTTACCCTGGTTATTTGTCTCAGGAGAAATCTAATCTGTAATCCATACAGCTGCCAGTAACAGTCTGAACTATGTAGGTGAAAGTCCTGCCTTAAAGAAATCAGGACTTTCAAACAGACAAAAGAAGTGTGAAGCCCTCAGCGCAGAAGGAACTACTGTCCTGCCCTCACCATTTTTTAGGCAAAGATTCTTGACACTTTTGTGGAATTTGGCTTCTTGGTTGTACATCTACTGGTTACAGATTAGTTGTGGTAGAGAAATGAAACAGTGAATTACTAATTTTAAACTCCTTCCTAAAAACTTCAGACTTCACTAAGTATTTCCTCCAGGTAAGGCTCTAGTTCATTTCTTTGAACTTCAGGTTCTCCCTCAAATACTTAAATTGTGTCCTCAGTAATAGTCTTTGCAGAAAGTTGAACTGCTTTTCTGACAAATCTTTAAAGAAATAAAGTTTTCTGGACCATACAATGGAATGTTTCAATCTGAAGTGTGGGTAATGGTCTTACTGTATAATCATGAAATCTAAGGTGTTGGATGTTTTTTTTGACAGAAAACTCCATACAGCTGCCCATGGGCTGATCCATCTGTGCCAGCAAGAACAGCTGGAACCAACAGAGCAGAATTATGGTGCCTGGAAAGCTTAAAAAGTAGAAAAAGCCACGATCCTGTACACACCTCCTGAACACACCTCCTGAACACCATTGTGTTTCCCAACTCCTGCATGAGAAATTCTCACAACAGAACCCCCCATTTTCAGCAGCTCTAACTTTCAGCCTCTCCCTCGATATTCCTCATCTGAAAGGCCCATTATATAAAGCCTACCCACCTCTGAGGACCTCTTTTCCTTCTTGCAGCTCCTCCAACCCTCTCCCTCTCAGCAGCTCCATCCCAACACCCTTCACTGTTCTCTCCCCATCTCCCTAAATCCCTTCCAGCTCAGGACTACCCTTCCCGCCTGGGGGCCTCATCTGCTGTCCTTTTCCTCATTATCTGCTCTGAATCCAGACTCAACTGAGCCACCAGCTCTGCTCTTGCTATGGCCAGCAAAGACCTTCAAATGGCTCATTAGGAAATGGAGGTTTAGCCTTTCTTTCTAAATGTGATGTTATAATTATTGTAATCAGCTGGGGAGGGAGGGGTCCTGCTCCCAAATGTATGCACTGATTTCACTGCCATTTCAACTGTGTGTTTGAAGTGTGAGCCTCATCCTATGTAAGGATGTGAGTTTTCCCCGTCTACAGTGAGGAAAATTGCATATCCATAGCAGAAGAAATTCAAACTAGAAGTTGATTTGTTTGATGCAGAGTAGAGTCAATTTAATGAGAAATAGACATTTACAGAAAAGCAGTGTAGAATATCAAGAATATGGATCAGAGTGCAGCCAAGTCCTTCCATAATTGTTCTTCTTCAGTTGGACAGTGAAGTGCCATTTTATAAGAAAAATTGTTTGTTTTACCCCGCCTGTTATACACACAGATGGAAAAAAGCCCAAAAAGACCACGAGTAAAGGCTGAAGAAATTCAGGATGTGCTGTGTGCTCCCAGCTCCACTGCAGTGGGGTGGCAGTGACCAGGACTCCACAGCTTGTCCTTTGGGGCCACAGCTGTGGACCAAGATCGTATCTCGCAGTTGCCGGTTATTCCTTACTCAGGGGATATTTCTGTAGGATTTAGCAGGGCCCACAGCTCCCACGGAGGTACCTGTTGGACCAGTAGGAGAAAGGGTTGCAATTGCTAGAAGCGTAGCCTCTACTGTAGCCATACAGACCCCTGTAACCAAGAGAGCCCCCATAGCCCCACAGACCCCCATAGCCCAGGGAGGAGCCTCCGTAGCCCCCGGAGCCCCACAGGCCCCCGTAGCCCCCGTAGCCGTAGCCCCCATAGCCCCCAAGGATGGGGGCTCCAGAGGATCCCACAACGGAATCCTGGGGGAAGGAGCTGAGGATGGGGCCGGGCAAGGTGACGACAACGGGAGGGGGTTGGATGATGGTGGTGGAGTCAGGGCACTGGCGGACGCAGGGCTCGTTGCAGCTGTCAGCGATGGGCTGGGGGCGGTAGACGCCGCAGGCGGTGGGGGAGCACAGGTCGTAGCAAGACATCTCGCAGGGACGGAGCTGAGCTGCAACACACACCGATGAGTTAGCAAAAGACACAAATTCAATGGGAAAAAGAGTTTGAAAGTTGGCCACATGGACTAGAATAATGGCTTTATCTTTCGTGTCTCAATTGTCCTTCCTTGTCTTCAGTACTTTCCATGTGACATCTCTCCCTCTTGGAAATCAGCGTTGCCCAGATTGCACTCTGAGCAGTCATCTCTTCCAATAGCCTCATTCTTCATTTCTTATACTTGGATCCCTTTAAAAATCTGTTCTTTTTTTCTACCCCACTGTCAAACACTGCAAAAACATTATTCAGTACTTTACTTTGCAAATTACTTCCACTATACTTTGCAGTCACCCTTACAATACCCATGTCTAAAAGTTTTTTTTTTTGTTTTATATTAGCAAAACCAAAGCAGTGTAACCTGACAACCAGCGAAGCTCATGTGGTAAATTAATGGGTAGCTGGAAGAACAATTCTGGCATCTTGACTTACAACGTGCCTTGAGAAGCAATAGCTAAAATCACACTCCCAGTGTGCTAAACCTGCCATGAACATGGACTAAATAAGGCATTCTCTGCCCTGAAATGCTTGCAAAGTAGCTTGAGAGTCACAGGATGAGCTAAAACATTATTTGATTTCCCAGATGGGAAACTGGTACACTGAGGTATCTAGGGGTAGGTTTCTACTCCAGATAAGCGTGCTGGGATACGAGCTTTTCAGAAAGATTTTCACCGTAGGATCTGAGCCAATCTAACAGAAACCCCCCGGAAGGACTAGGAATCAATACCACCCATGAACATTTTTTTTCTCCACTGGAATCAATAAAATATTAGATTAAAAGAGACTTCTGGAGGTCATCTAGTCCAGCTCCCCACTCAAAGCAAGGAGTTAGAAGACAAAGACTTCAGAATTCAAAATTTTACATTAAAATAATGAGTCAAGTACAGGATTTTGAGAAAATGAGTTGAATTCCCACTTTGCAATCATAATCCTCATTTCTCAAAAAGCAGATTTCTGAAAATTCTCTAAAATGTCTACACACCCAAAAGTATGTTGTCCCTCACAAATAACCTGCAAAGAACTTAGATATGTTTCTACAAGTTAAACTGAAAACTGAGAAGCACAACCAGAGAGAGCAAGATGACTTTGTCCAAGGGCATTTCATGAGTCAATAGGAAAACTTGGATTTGGGTTCAGCGGGTTTTTATGAGATATAGTTTATATAAAACTTAAATACAGTAGCTGCTTCTTCCCACTCATCCCAATTTTGCTGAGAATTGTAGGAACAACAGATTATAGGATTGTCATTGCCACTCAGAAAGGCATTTGACAAGACAATAAATGACAGATGGTGGTGTTATTATCCTAATTCCCACCTCTGCAGCCACCGTATGGATACAGCCTGGACAATTTTAATATAATAAGCATTTTAGTCCAAAATGTCTTTCAAAAAACTAATTGCAAATTATTATTCCCAGAATGAACCAGTGCTCCTTGGTAAACCCAAGAATTCAGGCTACGTTCTCCTCCCTAAACTTAGTTATTTTTTCCAAAGGTGATTTTACTCTTCTTCACTTACTATGTCCTGCAAATCCTTAGCAGGGTTCTGAGGAGGAATAAAATAAAGCAAGAAAGTAAAAGACATCCTGAAGATTTATTCTACCAGGACAACATACAGAACTTTCTCAGATGCATCATTCGTTCATCTCGGGCTGCTTGAATGGCTGCAGTGGTGATGCTTTTATTAAATGTTGAACCTCATATACAAATTTTGGAATAGTTTAAATGTATTGAAGTAAGAATCACAGAATATCTCAAGTTGAAAGGCACCCATAAGGATCGTCAAATCCAACTCCTTGTTCCTCTCAGGACTACCTAAAACTAGATGAAATTACTAAGAACATCATCCAGTCACTCCAGGGTCCAGTGTTTTGAACACAGAGAACTCCAGAGGGACCCCCCCCATCAAACAGGTGTATTGGCCACACCAGAATGAGCATCTCTGTCCCAAGGCAGTACAGATACACTCAACAGTATGGATGGTGTACATCAACTGAAGTTCAAACTAGCACTAAAGAGAGACATTGATAGCAACAGAGAAGAATCAGACTTACCCAAGTCTCCAAGAAGCCAAAGGAAGTGTTTGGAAGAGCTATGGGAGAGAAGAGCTTTTATATCAGAGCAGATGGAGGTATACGATCAGCTGGCTGCCCGCCCCAATTTCAAACACGCGTAACCCGTCGAGATGATGAAATCGCTGTGTTCATTATTGGAGTTTATGAGTCCTTTCAAATTTGTTTGTAGTAAGGACCTAAACATTACTTTAGATTATAGAGAATTCTTTCATCTTGTGACGACTTGGGGAAAATAAATACCTGGCGTTATTCCAGTCACTTCCTTGAAATTACAACAGAAATTACTAAACCAGCTTGTCTTGTATTAACACCTGGAGAGCGTCTCATGGCTTTATCAGAATTATATACTACTGTCATGAGCAGGATTTTTGTTTAAGTCCATAATATTCACGTTACAACCTGCCAGGATGGAAGTTAAAAACTTTCAATGGGATATGCAGGAAGGTTGGAGGTGGTTTCTGCATGTTTTAGCCCCCTCACATGCAGTTGGGGGACACCACACCCTTGATTGTGTTTTCCAGTAGTATTTGACACGGGCTGTAATGGGTACAATCCAGCTCAGAAGAGCAGAGACTCCAGGGACGTCCAGACTCTAAATAGGGCTTAGGTGGAAATTGAAATTTAACCTTGAGCAGAAAAAAATGGTTAAAACCTTCGTTTTGGAGTGTTGGGAACTGTTTTGAGGCAGATATGAAATTAATTAGTTTCTCCATTGATCAGTCACTCAAACAGTATTTTTATATATTCTCTTACAGAAATGTGTAGGGATAAATCTGCAGAATTTCACAGAGGAGAGGAAGCCTTTATCTTCCTGAGGGTTGCTTTTGCTTTTTAACAGATAAACAAGGAATGAGTTTCTGACATTAACTAAAGCTACAAAGGGATCGGGAGACCCCAAAGAGACATTTTCCAGATATTGTTGGTTTGACGTTGTCAGTACCAAGGATGGTACTTGAGAATGTTTAATCATCCTGAGGAAACCTAAGCTTTTTCAGCACAAATGGATCCTCTGGAGCAAAAATTGCAGTGTAACAGAAGTGCTTTGAATTATTGGCTTTGAGTCGCAGGAATTCATGGCCTCCTACAAGACACTATTGTTGCTGCAAGCCATAAGTCCAGAACAGGGCTGAGCTGGCAGTTTCTGCAAACAAGCAACAATTATGAATATGGAACACACCACGCAAAACAAAAGCTGGTTCTTCCCTTGTTTACAGAGGTGTTATTTTAATATTGCAGACTCTATGCCAGACATTATCTCTAAATTATGAGGTGGGTTTCTCAGCCTTTGAGGTGGTTAGAAGTTTCTTTGGACAATACTATTTTCAAGCTTCCAGGGAACAAGTCCTTTCAAATGCCACAAACTATCCACTAATGGTTAGAGAATGTATTCTTACAATTAAAGGCATGTACCTGGATGTAGGTGCTTAGCAATTATGGAATGACATCACTTTCAAATATGTAAGTCAAGGTATTTGTGTCCTTGGTATAATCAGCTCATGGCTGGATACTGGGGATTTGTACATCTTCAGGGTTTTTTGGATGAAATATACACTTTTAAATAAAATATTCCATTCCATAAGCTGTATAATCAGTGTATCTTTATCATTTTCAGTTGCACATCAGACCACAAAAACAGAGGATTTGATTAGTTTCTAGAGATGTTACAATTCTACCAGTGATCAGCCTTTAGTCATGTAAATGATTTCTCTGTTTCTATCGTGGCGTATCTCCAGATAGTTTTAGCAAGCTCCCACCAGCCACATTTCACTTAATTTCCATCTTCAGTAGTCTTCAATGTTGCCTGATCTGAAGATGGAACTGAAGATGGATCCCCGAAGGGTTTGTATCACGATACAGAAGACTGAAAAATGTGGGTGACAAATGTCTGACAAAGAAAGTACTTTGCAATATTGAGAACAGAAAGGGAAATACCAGTTTGCCTCTAGATTCCAAATTGGGTTGAAATACAGTGAGAGAGACCTGTTAGAAAAATTTGAGTGGTTTAAAAGGATGTTCTATCTCTGCTTTTTGCTTAAAATTGTCCAAAGGACTTGGCAGTGTTTGAGAAAAGAACATGAAGGGTAATCCACAGCTGGATGCACAGCAAAAAGAGCAAGAAGTGTTTCCCCAAGTCATTCATTCTTTAGATGAGGCCAGAACTGTGTTCAGGAGCAAAAACGAAACAAGAGAAAACCATTTATGACCAGAAGATGTTTTCTCTGCCTTCCTTTGGCTGCAGTATTGGTCTTACATTAAGTAGATGAGGGTGCAAATGATAAAGATAAAAATGACGACCCCCAAGTTGTTCTAATGAACCCCATTTTCTCTCCAGGTGTCTTACAGCCTGGATTTAATGACAAAAATCTGTGTGCATCAAGTGACCACAGCCATGCAGTGAGCAGCTGGATTTTGCTATTAATAATGGAGAAGCTGAGGAAGAGCATTGGTCTAACTCTCGTTGTAACGCCGAGGATGTAAATGGAATGATAACAGGAATGAATATTACAGGTAACCATTTGAGATGAAAGAGGCTTCTGTGATGAAATCCACCGATCATCTTTCACGAGACTTCGAACCAACAAATAAACAAATAGTCAGCGAAACTCTGAAGACCTACGTGTCATATTAGTGTTGGGTTTGCCCCAATTATGCACGTGAACAAATTGCACCTTAGGTGATCCCCATGATCCAGGGAATTGTATAAAAGCTCTCCCAACTCAGGGCTCTTCACTCCACTTCACTCCACTTTGCTTGCTTTATTCACCTCCGTGAACAAGGTAAGTATCACTCTACATGATCTCTTTCCTAAACTTTGAGTGTCTCTGTTCTGCCAGTTTTAATTAAGGTTGGAATAATCCACAGGTATTCCAAAATTCTTAATGATGTTGGATTATTTCCCATGATTTTATTTTTCTTATTTGGTGTTGGACATCCATATATTCAGATTTAAAATGGTAAAACTGGGTTTTTCAAAAAGTATTGCTTCCTTTTAATGCAAAGTTGAGCTATCAAAGCGGTTTCCAAAACATCAACAGAAGACTTGTTCAGTTAGTAGGAATTTCTTAAGGATTTTGTATGTAAGTTTTTGATATGTGTCTATGTGTATGTATCTATTTGCTGAAGGGACAAAATTAACCAGAGAGAATGTAGAAGTGTTGTCTACAAAAGTATTGGAAAACAGATAAAACTAGGAAATTCTAACCTGCCCTTCACATTGTCCTTGCTTTGAGTGGGGAGCTGGACTAGATGACCTCCAGAAGTCTCTTTTAATCTAATATTTTATTGATTCCAGTGGAGAAAAAAAATGTTCATGGGTGGTATTGATTCCTAGTCCTTCCGGGGGGTTTCTGTTAGATTGGCTCAGATCCTACGGTGAAAATCTTTCTGAAAAGCTCGTATCCCAGCACGCTTATCTGGAGTAGAAACCTACCCCTAGATACCTCAGTGTACCAGTTTCCCATCTGGGAAATCAAATAATGTTTTAGCTCATCCTGTGACTCTCAAGCTACTTTGCAAGCATTTCAGGGCAGAGAATGCCTTATTTAGTCCATGTTCATGGCAGGTTTAGCACACTGGGAGTGTGATTTTAGCTATTGCTTCTCAAGGCACGTTGTAAGTCAAGATGCCAGAATTGTTCTTCCAGCTACCCATTAATTTACCACATGAGCTTCGCTGGTTGTCAGGTTACACTGCTTTGGTTTTGCTAATATAAAACAAAAAAAAAAACTTTTAGACATGGGTATTGTAAGGGTGACTGCAAAGTATAGTGGAAGTAATTTGCAAAGTAAAGTACTGAATAATGTTTTTGCAGTGTTTGACAGTGGGGTAGAAAAAAAGAACAGATTTTTAAAGGGATCCAAGTATAAGAAATGAAGAATGAGGCTATTGGAAGAGATGACTGCTCAGAGTGCAATCTGGGCAACGCTGATTTCCAAGAGGGAGAGATGTCACATGGAAAGTACTGAAGACAAGGAAGGACAATTGAGACACGAAAGATAAAGCCATTATTCTAGTCCATGTGGCCAACTTTCAAACTCTTTTTCCCATTGAATTTGTGTCTTTTGCTAACTCATCGGTGTGTGTTGCAGCTCAGCTCCGTCCCTGCGAGATGTCTTGCTACGACCTGTGCTCCCCCACCGCCTGCGGCGTCTACCGCCCCCAGCCCATCGCTGACAGCCGTGGCCAACTTTCAAACTCTTTTTTTCCATTGAATGTGTGTCTTTTGCTAACTCATCGGTGTGTGTTGCAGCTCAGCTCCGTCCCTGCGAGATGTCTTGCTACGACCTGTGCTCCCCCACTGCCTGCGGCGTCTACCGCCCCCAGCCCATCGCTGACAGCTGCAACGAGCCCTGCGTCCGCCAGTGCCCTGACTCCACCACCATCATCCAACCCCCTCCCGTTGTCGTCACCTTGCCCGGCCCCATCCTCAGCTCCTTCCCCCAGGATTCCGTTGTGGGATCCTCTGGAGCCCCCATCCTTGGGGGCTATGGGGGCTACGGCTACGGGGGCTACGGGGGCCTGTGGGGCTCCGGGGGCTACGGCTCCTCCCTGGGCTATGGGGGTCTGTGGGGCTATGGGGGCTCTCTTGGTTACAGGGGTCTGTATGGCTACGGTAGAGGCTATGCTTCTAGCAATTGCAACCCTTTCTCCTACTGGTCCAACACGTACAGCCGTGGGAGCTGTGGGCCCTGCTAAATGCAACAGGAAAGTCCACTGAATAATATCCAAGGGAAAAAACCAAAATGCAGATTCACCAGTGAGCAGATGAGTGACAGCTTTGGGAAAGAGCCCACTGGTCCTGTTCAGTATGGTGACTTCTGCTTGCTCTGCACCTCTCCTTTTTCCCTTTGACTTCTCTCCTGATACCTTCATGGGTTCAGTTCCTTGTTATCTTCTGCTTTATCATCCTGGTGACTGAATGCAGTGAGACATTTAACAGCATCTTTCAAAATGCATTTGACTGGCATCTTGGATGTACCTTCTTGATACTGCAATGTATTTTTGTTCTTTTCATTCTCATTAAAACTCTGTTGCATCATTTAAAACAAGCGTGTTGTGGTTTTGTGCTTCTCACCCGTTTGGAATTTGCCAACTTTTCTGGAGAAAGCTGCCTGTTGTACGGATGGCTGCAATATTGTGCAAACCCTGCCCACATAGTGAAAGTCTCCGTGAGGAGCCCTTGCTAGGCCTGTTTCACCACGAAATTGCAACAACACGGTCACAACACGCTGGCCATAGGTGAAGAGCAGCCTTCTCTACACATTGCTGTATTTGAGTCCCCCTTTAATGAGTTTGTGAGATAATTCTTTGGACCACAAGTGACTTCACCTTCCTAAAGTCAAGCTCTTCCTTCTTGCCCTGCAGACTTCTAATCCAACATTGTACAAATAATTTCTCCACCACAGCTCTTAATGGAAGGTCGGTGACTGATATAAATTGGATTTCAGATTCTGGACTTCTCTAGCACAGACCAGCCTAGATTCATGCTCTTTAACTGTCTCACTGCCCAAAATTCTGGCTGTGTGCACATGATACATCTCCAAAATCACAATAAGTACCATGTGCATGATTTCATAGTATATCTGATCGAGTTCCTGAGTTTGGGAAACCTTTGGTTCTCTTTAAGTTATATTATTAAATATAAATACAATTTCTCTAAATATTATAGAGGTAGACTAAACCTGAACAAAAATAATGCACCACACATGGCATATCTTTTTAGATTATCAGTAAAGCATGTAACCATCTCCTGATTCAAGCAGACGTTTATCTCGCAAGGTAGTTTTCTTTATGCAGTTCAGCTGCCAAAAGATCTTAGGCTACATATTTTGCTACAGTAAGAAGTACAGTTAAACATAACAGAGAACACCTGACCAGGAACTGAAGGCAGAATATGAAGAAAGGAAGGCAAGAGCTGCTGCTCATGCCCAGGCCCACTCTCTGTAACTGGACAGTGCAGACAGCACTCTTTTCAGTTCCTGTTCCCTAAAAAATCAGCTATAAATCTGCTTTTTACGTGTTTTTATTTAGTTGTATCTGGTAAATTGAATAGCTCTTCCAGCAAGAGCCACAGTTTCCACAGTTGTATCCAGTGTCAAAACAACAGCCAGAAGGGATGTTCTACTTGCTGTCAGGACCTAAAAGTCTGTAAGAAAATCTGCCATGATAAAGACTATGATAACAAAAGCTCCTGTAACAAAAGGAGCCCTTAAGACTGGGTGCTAACAGAGACCCCGCTATGGTGTCCTGAAGGAAGGAACATCCTGGCTGTAAGGTGGTGACAACAGATGGTGGCTGAGCCAATGCCCTCAGGTAATGGCATTCAGCTCCTTCCAGGTCTTGGTGCTGGACATGAGTTGGCCAACTGGAGACATGACTAAGTGTAAGTGTAACACAGGACAAATTCCTCTGGAACTGGAGGAAAAGCTGAGATCTCACGAAAATGGGGAAGTCATAGCAGTCTGGACCCTCTGCAACACTGAGTTCCACATCCATCCCACCTAATTGTAGCCACCCCACCAAGATCTACTTGCTGCTGTGGATGTAATTCCTCAACTTTGTATGAGACCGGGAAGAAAAATGATTTTCAAGTGATGGTTAATCATTGCTTAGTGGAAACATGGGAATATAGAACTTCACATGCTTCCTCAGACAACTGGAAAACCAAGTAATTAATTCTGAAGAGGACTTATCTTCTGTTAACCACGGCTGCGACTGAGGCTGTTGTGGGGCAAGAAAGCCATTTGTAGGGCTACAGGTGGGGTTTTGGTACTTGTTTAACAGATTCTAAACCTGAGGTTTGAGTTAGTGGAGAGCAGACAGCTCCTGTACAATACATTGTGGAAAACACCAGCTTCGCCCTTAAAACCTGTATATAACATTGCCTCCTCATAAATGACAAAAGAAGACTAACTTAAATTTATGGAAAAAGAACACTTTGATGTCTAGAAAACAGGTGGCTCTGGGAAGAAGGGGCAAGAGAAATAAACAGAAGGCGGTTTTCAGGAGGGACTTTTTATACATTTCCTCAAACTGCCTGAAGAATCTGAGACTCCCATTATCACCAGCCCACATTTATCACCCATGGTTCACCTCAAAATGATGAAACAGTTTTGCTCAATATTTATGTTTATTAGTTGATTCAAATTCTCACGCTGCATAAAATGCACATTACAAAACAAATATTTCTTTCATCTTAGCACTTAATTGGCAAGATTCGTTCCTGATAACGTTCCATCAAACACATTAGAATGACAGGAGGAATTATGCTGGCTTCACTTATTTACCTCTTCTTTTATTGGGTGACATAACGATGGTGGCTCAAATGTTAATCATAATTGCCATCTGCTTCATGTGCAGCTTTTCTTTCCATCCTTTCTTACCCATCTAGATAAAGTATAATTGATAGAAAACACGGTGTCTTTCTTGTGAAATCAGCAACCCTTACATGAAGTTGGAATTAAGATTTGGACAGGACCATCCTCCGTTTTTCAGGGGAAAATCAAAAGGTACATTGCAAAGGACTTTTTAAAATAATCCAAACCCATGCCTTGTCTCCCAGACTACCCGGTCATTCAGTTTCTTCATGTTTTAGAAGTAAATTCATCGCTCATAACAAAGGTAAACAGTTTCTTAGCCAGATTACAGGCAACTTGTTAAATATATATATTTTAAGGAAGTTGAGTGTGTGTTTAAAACACAGAAGAAATGTAGACCACGCACAGCTAGATTTGGAAAGTCCTAGGGAAAGCTTTCAAAAGATGAAATAAAAGAATGTCAAATATCAGATAAAAGATGGTAAAAGAATATCAGCTGAAATCCTAATGTCAGAACTCATGAGCTGGTAAAGGGAACAGGAAGAGTGCACTTGAGCAGCACAATTTAATAAATATATTTCAAAATGCTGAGTTGCTTGAATCTAACCACATACTTACATCACAATAACGACACACTGCTTCATACATAAACTACTAAGGAGGGTTTGGGAAGTGCTTAAAAATACACACAAAAGATATTTGAACACCCTTTGTGAGTATTATTGCTCTTGCCATCCCCTAGGGCCATCACAAAGTCGGGGGGAAAAAAAAGAACCTCATCATTTGCATATCACTTCTGGTAGAAATGTTGCTGTGTTTGTTATATAACAAACCGATTCATCAGCAAATGATGATTTCTGAGGCTCAACCAGGCACTGCTTATTACACAGAATTTCAGAATACGGGAATATGGGTGGGACACACCTCATCAAACCTTCCCTGTTTAAAAGCTGGGTGTTTCAGTTGAGCTTGTCTGTCTCCAGAGTCAATGAAAGCAAAATTGTTATGTTTTGAGGGTGATACCGATTCTGGGAAGGTAAGCGTCTGAGACGGGATGAATTGTCTTGCAGAAATTCTTGTCCCACCCCACTAAGTATTGGGGAAGGCTGAGTAATTTCAAATGACAAAGCACTTGAAATCTTGGCAAGTGAAAATTTGGCTCTGCAACAATACACACTCTGCAGGTCATGTCCTGCTGGTCAGGTGTTAGAACCCCTCCCGGGCCAACAATTGGACTGGGACACAACATCAGGAAAAAATGAGGAGGGGAAAAAAATAAATCCATTGTTGCAATAAGGATGCCTCAGATAATTCCATCATTTTTCCTGCCACCTACCCAGTAATCTGGGAAAAAGCACTGAAAAATTATTTCTGTGACATCCTCCAGTGAAACTTTGGTTCAATCGCTTTGTAAGGTGAAGGAGTAGATCAAAAGCGAAGAGGAAATAAAGACTAAATGAAGACAGCGGTGGACAGAAAGACATAATTTCAAAAGAAACTAAGAAATTTGTGCCTGCCTCACCACTGTCCTGGGTTATGTCCTCCTTCGGAGCTCTGCAATGTCAATACAGCAGAGCTAGTAACTATTAATCTGTTTGTATTTGCAGTCATTCCACATTTCTGACCCTGTGAGATAATCTCTGTGTGTCTTGGCAGATTCCATGTCAAAAAATAAGGAAAAAATACTGATATCCCTTTAGAGAGAACTTTAACCTTTAGTTTTAACACCTTCTCAGGTACTAAAATGCTGTTTTCTGCTGATTTTTCCTAACAGCAAGGAAAAGTCAGACATTCGAAACCAAAGCCCATGAGACAATGTCTGTGATTACCACGAGTATGGGACCTCTCTCCTGTTTTGTGGCTGTGGGTGGGAAAGGGATCAGAAGGTGCCTTCCACCTAACCGAATATTTTATTGCAAAACGTGTGAGTAGGTTAGATTGCAGCCTTGATCTCAAGCACTTAAATCCAAACATGTATATGACAGCAGGTTTATAGCTCTGATTAAAATCATTACGGGAAGTTAATGAAGGAAGTGCTAAGTAAATAGAACCAGTTTAATTCTGCCCTGCAATGCCAGTGAGCAGGGCGGAATGATACCAGCAACGAAGCTGGTCAATTAGGCTTCAAGATGAAAGAGAACTGGTAGCTGGAATGTGCATATCATGCTCTTCAGAGATTTAGGGTGATTTTGCAAACAGCCAGCAAAAACAGTTTCATCACTTTGGGAAGTTATACAGTTTGGGGCTGGTTAGTGATTATGACTTCATGTGAGTGCCTCAGCCCCCCCCAGGCAACCCGAGGCACTGTATAAAAGGAGCAGGTACGCAGACCTAGTCCATCTTCTTCTCCTCTCACTCTCCTCTACAGCAGGTAAGTCTGATGCCATTTCATTTCTTTCTAAATGCCAGAATGTCTTTTCACCGCATCTTAGAATCCTGCTCACTGCTAGGACGCTAGAGTTTTTAGGTCTATTTTTTTATTCTCTTCCTTTTTTTCTCCTTGTTATTTTTCTTTGTTGTGTTACTGGTAGGATTATGGAGTCAAGACCAGGGCTTTAGGCGTTTATTTCTCTGTAATTGATATTTAGGCATTCTTATACTGTTAGAAGATTGAAAACGTAGGATGACATGAGCTGTAAAACGCAGAATTTTCCCGTACCATTTCAGTTAATGATTGAAGCAGAGAGACATGGCCATACCCTGAGCAGTTTAATCACCCAGCTGAAGAAAGAGCATTATCTACATGAGAATTTTATTGCAGAATAATCCTAGATTGTATTTAGTTTTTATGGGTAGGTAAAAACTAAATCCTGCTTATTTTAAACCTAAGTTATTTTCACCAGAGACAGTAAGAAGGGAAGAGGAGTGGTGATCTGATCCAGTGTCTTTGTCATATGTCCCTTTGTAAATCAGCTGTTCAGATACACTGAGTTCATTGATTAGATTCTCTGTGATTCTGGGCTACTTTAGGAGCAAAATAATCTTTCCCCTTTTTTACTGGAAAAGGTGCTAAGCCTCAAGCCTTTATGAGCAGACATTTAGCTGAAATGGTACTTTGCAAACTGTATTTTAATCTGTTGAAGGAAATCAGCTCCTCACATTTTACTAACCTGCTTCTCATTCTATATGAAATTACACTGCTATGCCAAGAAATATTAGGATAGAAATATTTTATAGGGTATATGTACTTATTACATCAAGTATATGAATCTGTCCTCAGGCTCAAATGCTTTGGGGGCCTTACCAGAGGGATTACAGAGGTTAAGAGGATGTAGAACTAAAATGGAACAACTTTTAAGCATATTACCCCAAAGAGCTTGAAAAGAAGCAGGGAACAGGAAAAGAGGAGATGATGTGTGGTTAAAGCAGTGCTGGGTTCTTGATTCCACCCCATCTCTCCCAAACCAAAACCTGCTTCTGTCCCCTTTGGTGTAACAAGGACGTCAGCTCTAGTGTAGCTCTTGCAGCTCCTGGTTTCCAACCCACATCCACCAGGGAGGAGCACGGGTGTTTTAGTGAAAAATGTGCTTAGTAAGCGTGTAAAATGTGTTTAGTAAACGTGCTTAGTAAAAATGTGTTTAGTAAAACTCTGTTCCTCTGGGAGGCAGCGTGAATTTTTTTAAAAGAAAGAAGCAGCAATTTCAGCAGTCTTGACAGATGTGACAAGTGCAGGGATTACTGGTTGGGGAAGATCAGAGCGATGTTGACTGACAGGAACGTTTGTGAGCAGCGTCATCAATTTCCCTTATGCATCAGGGGATCATTTTGCCTGTGCCCCAACAACCTAGCACCAAACGTTGACCTGTTGTTCCAGTAGATCTCGTGCTCTGTTTTCACACAAATCTTTTCTCCCTGTTTCAGAATCACCTTCATCCCTGCAAGGAAAGATGTCTTGCTACGACCTGTGCCCCACCACCAACAGCGTCGCCTGCCCCCAGCCCATCGCTAACAGCTGTAATGAGCCGTGTGTCCGCCAGTGCCCCGACTCCACGGCCTTCATCCAGCCACCCCCTGTTGTGGTCACCTTCCCCGGCCCCATCCTCAGCTCCTTCCCCCAGCAAGCCGTGGTGGGCTCCTCTGGAGCACCGGCCATTGGGGCCAATGTGGGGCTAGGGGGCCTCTACGGCGCTGGGAGCCCCTACAGCTATGGGGGCTCTCTAGGATATGGGTCCCAGTATGGATATGGGAGCTCAGCCCTCTCCACGCTTGGCAGCGGGTACTGCAGTCCGTACACCTACCGCCGGTCCAGCCGCTTCCTCCGCAGCAGCTGTGGACCCTGTTAGAGGCAGCAGAGAAGTCTCAGAAGAACCGCCCATGAAGGTCCAAAAGCAGAGCAATGAGGATGGGGGTTGAGCATTCCTGCCGCCCTGCAATGGAGCTACTGCCACTTAGCATTTCTGATCTTTCTTCTATTTTTGTTTACCCTTCAGTTTCTATTGTTGCCTGTTCGGGCTTCCCCATTTTTTTAAGCCATATGTTCAAGAACCAGCCTGTTTCATATGGACATCACTCCTAATGACAAGTATCTTCAGCAGCAGCTGCACAACAGACAGAAGGAAGCCAGCTGTGGACAGCAATACCTCTGAGCAGGACACTTGTTGAACATTCTCTGACATTGTCTGGAAACAGATTTTTTCATATTCTGTGTTATCTTGCTTTGCAAACATAAGCATTTCTTGCTCATTAAAGTTTTGTTGCATCACACAGCAGCCTTCTGGTTTCCCTTCCTCCCTTCATCCCCAACTTTGCATGGGTGATATCTTCCCATGGGCAGGACCAAGCTGCTCACTAAGCTCTAGGGCAGAACCTTTTAGCCCCTTTAGACTGAATTTACACAGTGTCACAAATGTTTCCACAATGACCATCCTGAGTAGTAGCTTTCCACCCTTTGAAGATATGAAAAGTTAAAATAGCATAGTTTCTTAACTCCTGTTATTTAAACATGGTTTCAATGGGGCTTTTCCATGGGCATCCAACCAGGGAATTGTGGGTTTCCATGGTGAACTCAGCATGACCACAAATACTATCAAGGTGCTGCCCAGCAGCGTACTTTCCAAACATGAATTTACAACTATAAATGTACAGACATAACAGCCTACTTTCCAAACTTGAATTTACAACTATAAATGTACAGACATAAATGCTCAATCTACAGCACTGACATTGCTCACCAGTACTTAAACTCCAGACATCGCAGACACCCCAAGCAGCTAAGACTTCTTCCACCTTGCAGCCATCAGCCTTTAAACACCAGTAAGAAAGAGGAACAATCCCTTTTCCCTCTAAGAAATAACTGTAGTACAGTCTCAGGAGCAGCAGAGACTTGGTCCTAAGCTTCTGGTAGTGCAACCAGTTCAAATTGCAGATGAGGCACGTTCAGTGCTGCGCCAACAAAGAATAAAGCCAATCCCTGCCCTCAAGTGCTTTTCGGAGTGAATAAACAAGCCAAGCCAAGCATGAGCAACATTGCTCTTTTCCCTTTTTTTGCAGATAGGCATCTTTTACACAGAGATTAAAGGCCGTGTTTTCCATGCTGATAAAAACATTAGTAAATGTTTTCCCCAGGTGACAAAGGAATCACTTGGCAAAATCCAGGACTGAATTATCCTCTCCCAAATATCCCCATCTAACAATTGTGACACACTCTCTTTTTCCAGTTTTTTATTCCACTGGTTAGATCAGGTCTCCTTTTCACTTCTACTCTTATCTCCTTTAGGAAAAGAGGAAAAGAACTGAAAACAATCTCAGCTGAAAGACTGTACATGGCATGGCCAGTAGTATACAGAACATGTGAAATTTAACAGATCATAGAATCATGGAATCATGGGATGGTTTGGCTTGGAAAGAAGTTTTAAAGACCACCTAGTCCAACCCCCTGCCATTTGGAAAGAAGTTTTAAAGACCAGCTAGTCCAACCCCCTGCCACAGGCAGGGACATCTTTCACTAGAACAGGTTGAGCAAAGCCCCGTGCAACCTGACCTTGAAGACTTCCAAAACCCAGTGACCTCAGGATTCAAGACATGGTCTATTATAATTCATTTTATAAATAGAAGGGCAGAATGAGATAAAAAAAAAATATTCCTTTCTTCAGGTTTCTCTGATAGAGATAGCACTTTATTCCAAACATCTGAAACATTCAAGTTCAGATACTGTAACTGCAAAACTGATAAAAGGTAGACTGTGAGTAGTCGCTTTGCTAATTCCTCCAGAATCAAACCCTGGAAGGAAGCTGGCACTCAGCGGGGCATATTTCTGGTTCTGTTATGTTGAGCCATTGCGCCTGCAGGCTATTTACTGGTGGTGAGAGTCTGAACCACATAAAAAACCATTAGGCCCTGGTAGTGACTAAATATTTAGTGAATCCGCCTATTGAAATCAACCACGAAAGGCTTAACTCCCACAGATATCTGTCTTGAACTGTAATTTAGTGCGTGGGGAGGACACACACTTCAGGCTGTGTTTACAACACCTTTATGAATCAACTTCTGATTGCATCTCATTTACCAATAGCGTTACCTTGTACTGGGATATAAACACATGCTCAGAGCACATTTTGATGAGAGATAGGAGAGTGTAGTGACCTCTGTAGTTCAACACGAGACACTGTGATTTCATTTATTGTTGCTTCCTTGTTCTTGATAATTACTTGTTTCCCTGACAGGAGGAATGGGAGTCTGAGTTGCTGGTGTTAACTGTCAACAGCCTGGGCTTCCCATGGCTGACCAGGAACTGCAGGAGACCTCACAGTTAGACCTAATCTAGTTGAAGATGTCCCACCTCATTGCAGAGGGGTGAATTAGAAGACCTTTAAAGGTCCTTTCCAACCCAAACTGTTCTATGTTTCTGTGTGATCCCTGTGTTGCAGGTGCCAAAAAGCCATCAGAATCTCAGCCCTGCTTCCAAATTATCATGGCGTCTACTTCTCTGGAGATATTCAAAACCCTTCTGGATGCGTTCTTGCCCAACCTGCTCTGGGTGAACCTGCTTTGGCAGGGAGTTGGACTAGATGATCTCCAAAAGTCTCTTCCAAACTTGACCATTCTGTGATCATGATAAACAGCAAGGTCGTGTTCCTCCCATCTCGTATCTGCATGCGGCATGACCTGAGATGCATTGGGTCTGCCAGTGAAATTAGGTCTCTTCTCTTTTATTGTGTTCATCTGTGATTTCACTCACATGAAAGCAAAATCATTCAACCTGCTGGGCATTTGGGAAGTGACAGATTGCTGATCTGAAGCAGTACAGAGCAATGGAAGGCAGTGATCCCTGTGTTGCAGTGGCCAAAAAGCCATCAGAATCTCAGCACTGCTTCCAAATTATCATGGAGTCTACTTCTCTGGAGATATTCAAAACCCTTCTGGATGCGTTCTTGTCCAACCTGCTCTGGGTGAACCTGCTTTTGCAGGGAGTTGGACTAGATGATCTCCAAAAGTCTCTTCCAAACTTGACCATTCTGTGATCATGATAAACAGCAAGGTCGTGTTCCTCCCATCTCGTATCTGCATGCGGCATGACCTGAGATGCATTGGGTCTGCCAGTGAAATTAGGTCTCTTCTCTTTTATTGTGTTCATCTGTGATTTCACTCACATGAAAGCAAAATCATTCAACCTGCTGGGCATTTGGGAAGTGACAGATTGCTGATCTGAAGCAGTACAGAGCAATGGAAGGCAGTGGAAGACTTGTCCTTTGGTGTTTCCTCTGGTCTACGGTCACAACATGCAAATTCAGGCTGGCAGATGACAATTGGCAATACAAATCTTGCAGTTCCTGCCCTTCAAAGGACAGCCTGTGCAGGGAACTTTACCAAATAGAGGTGTTCTGGAGTGCTATGTCTTCAAGCACCATGAAAAGTCAGCAGAATCCATTGATCAATGAATACAAACTACAGAGATCTATTTGTGGTCCAGGCTCTAACTTCTAGCTCCCACTTGTGCCTTTTCTGCAGTATAACAAGTACGTAGGTGGAGCAGCTTCATCCAGGTCTGCTGACAACACCCACACCTGAGGATGATTGACTGCACCCTTTCACCGCAGCAGAAGTTGGCTGCTATTGCAGGTCCAGTGCAAGACGGGTAATTCGACTGTTCTGTGTGGGATGAAAACCAAAATCTTGAAAAGAGGACTTCTGTGGTGATCAACACCATAACGTTGTGCCTTGAAAACATCTGATCTGGTTGCTTCAGTGCTCTGCATACCTAGTCCCAGTGACTCTGAGCATTGGAGACGGAGGACACATGGAAACAAGGCAAAGCCTTCAGACACATCCTGACAAGAAAGAGGTGTTGCCTGGCTACCTTGTCTCATTTCACCTTGTTTTACAAGTGAAGTCACACCTCCGAGTTATTAACTTTGAAGTTATTACCACATACTTGGTCTTGTCCAAACAAATATCTGCAGCGTGAGATGGGGTTTGCCTGGAATGAGCCTGCTCAAGAAGAGGGAAGTTGTCAGGGCTTTCATGGTATTCCCAGGAAGAGAAGCTTCACACGGGGAACACCAGAAGTGCTGAGCAGTGTCTGATGTCTGGTCCATCCTGGTTGGCATTGCAAGCTTAGGATGGGGTGAACGCCTCTTAATAGCTGTGCTAATTGTATGCAAATTGCATCAGTATTAAAAACAGCTCTACAGGACATACTGGGCAGCCTCGATGACGCTGCTGTTGAAAAGAGAAGTGCTGGACATGCCCAGTATCCACACTCATCTTTGTGTAGCCTGAAATTTAGGTGTAAAATTCCCAAGATGGAAAACGTTATGTGGCCTAAATGATATGGGAAGACTCAAGAATTATTCTTTTATTTATCTTGACCGGGGCTGCCAAGTATTTAGAGGTCTTAATTGGAAAGTTCACAGAACTCACAGAATTTCAGCAAAGATTTGCTATCTGGTTAAAAATTCCTGTTGGCTATTCAAAGGAAAATTCTACCCACAGATCACTACATGCTATTTTTAAACAATGAAAAATATCACAAAACCAAGGTATAGGGATATAATTAAATTGGAGCTTCAGGCAAGGAGTGAGACACAGGGAAGATCTTCAAAGTCACTTGTCTGCTTAACTTTCTTTGCTAACATGTACCAAATACATGCTGTAACCACACCTGTCCTGGAGGAGATTTCAAACTTAGTTGTAAGGGTTACAAAACATGTTTATCCAGCATGAAATTACTTCTGTGCAGAAGGCAGTCATTATGTTCACTCCTGCTTAAAGGACCTGGCCACTTTCCAACTTGAGGCATTAAAAGAAAGCAAACACCGGCATGTTTTACTAGAGGGATTGATGCTCACCAAGAGCAGTACATAAACAGAAAATAGGGCACAAAAGAAAAAAAAGACAAGAAAGTTCAGAATTTTGATGCACAATAATTTAATGAGAAAGTAAGAAGTTAAAGACCTTCTTGAGACACAGGGAAAATATTGCTGGGGTCTCATTAGAGGCTGTAAGCAAAGAATTGCTCCAGGGCTATGCATTCCACATACATTGCTCTTTCTTTTTTATGCCATGGGAAGACTTAAAGAATCTTGTCCCACTTTCAACCAGCCAAAGATCTTTGATATAACTAATTCAAGGCCATTGTTGTCATGAGCCACTGGAGAAAACAGTCAAAAACCTAAATTAAACTGCTAGCTTGAGAAATGCATGTAAGTATGATTTTCAGAGATGCACAGTTCATGCTCCGGGAAAGGAGTGATAGTAACAGGATCGTGGAGGCACATCTTCCTCCATGTTGGGTGGTTGCTTCTCATTCACTGCATATTTAACACGGTCTGCAGCTCCCAAAACCATAAGCACCGGATCCATAGGAAGAATATGACCTCCCGTAATTGTACAGGCTCCGAGAGCCATAGGAGCCACTGGAACCCAGAGAGCTCATGGATCCAACAAAGCTCCCAATGCTGGATGGTGCTGAGCTGCCCACGATGCTCTCCTGAGGGCAGGAGCTGAGAATGGGGCCTGGGAAGGTGATGACCACGGGCGGTGGGTGGATCACGGCTCTTGAATCACCACAGGATGTAACACAGGGCTGGTTCCAGGCGTTGGCCATGGGCTGTGGGCAGGTCACCTCGCAGGGTGCAAGACAGCGGGAGCTGATCATCTGTCTGTAGGATGACATCTTCTGGGAATGGAGATAAATCTGAAACACACAACACCGGGACGACACAAGGCTGAAAGCTCAGATACCAGTATAATGGAAATTGTGCTTGGAAGAGAAAGAATGGAAGATAGCGAGAAGACCAGAAGGAAGCTGAACATTTCAGTTTTGTCTCAGCAGCCATGTCCCTTTACTCATCTTCCCATGCCTTCTCCTCTCCTCCAGAACAATCTCAGCTTCTTTTGCCTCCTAATTATGGAGCCAATTTGATACATAAAAACATCATTTACAATCAAAGAAATAGTGCGTTTGAACTCAAGCTGTCCTCCTATCCCATTTCTCCTTTCCACCATTCCCTTTTGAATCTCACTTATTGTGACACTCGGCCATTTCTTTTATAAGTAACTGCAGAAAAGAAGAGAAACACTGGCTGACACTTGTACAGTAACATCCTGTGCAGGTTCTGCGCCACCTGTAATCATCACAACTCTATGAGGCAAGTCATTGTTATTCCAGCTTTAAGGAAGAGGTAACTGAGGGTTAGAAGTGAATGCATTGCCCAGAGCTATTTGGTGAGGTAAGAGGACAGACAGAGCTAAAATCCAGGCAAGCCTAGCTGTTAATGGCAGTGTTACTCCCCAATCTTTCAGATGTTCTAGTTGGCACCAGGGCTCCCCCGCATGTTCTGTACAGAGATAAAATAAGTAGCAGCCACATCCCTGAAGAGCTCATAAAGAGAGCTTGCTTGGCAGAATATCCCATGTTTGGGTAGGAAGGCAGTGTCAGGGAGGTTTCCAGTATAACTGGGACCCCTGTGAACGTGGTTCCAGCAGAGCTGCTAAAGATGACCAAGGCGACAGATGACAGGCAGAAGTAGGAATGGTGCATATTTTTGTGAAGCCATTTTCTTTAATCATAAGATCACTTGATCACTCATAACATTGATTTGTAGCTCTGCTTGATCTCTGTCCTGCCTTACTAAAACCCATACAATGAAAGGCTGGGAATAAACAAAAGAAGTAAAGTCCTGACCATAACAAGTACATGATGTAATGCATGACAGGCTTCAAATTAACTCAGATACAATTGCAAAGAACAGGACAAAACATTATTGTTAACGGTGGCTTCCTAGTTCAGTCTGAGAGTCAGAGTTAAATTTTCTTGGTAGTCACAAGTCAAAGCAAGCAAAGTAAGGCAAATTCATTGTTCAGACTGAGAGTCAGCTTCCTAGTTCAGTCTGAGAGTCAGAGTTAACTTTTCTTGGTAGACACAAGTCAAAGCAAGCAAAGTAAGGCAAATTCATTTCCTGGAGGAAATAAGAATTCACTAAAATTCCTTATAAATAAGTTTGCAAATCCTCAACTTTTAACTGCTCTCAAAACTCTTTTTCCTGCCTTTTTACACCCTACCACCAAACCAACTTTTAACTATTCTCAAAACTCTTTTCCTGCCTTTTTACACCCTACCACCAAATGACTAGGAAATAGCTCTTTCTGAAAGAAAGCTCCAAAGTTTTCACACGCTTCTAAGAATCACAGTTTTGCTTCAGTCAAAATCCCATATTGTTACAGCAACATATTAATAACAATAGCATCAGGCTCCCACTTACCCTCTCAGAGCACAGAGCAAGTCAGGAGAAATGGTCAGAGCAGCCCAGAACTGGGAACGCTTTTATGCCTTTTCTTAGGCAATTGGGAGGGTATGAAACATTCTTCATGTATGATGTCCTAATGAATTATCAAACAAAAACTCACTCCACCTGTAACTGCCCCAGATAACGCAATTATTTTTGCCCAGCCATGGTGATTACTATTGCATTTTTCTGATTACTCTGGCAGTGTAACTTTTTTTCTTTTATTGCTTTTTCCCATTTCTCTGATTGCCTCATGGAGGAAAGATTGCTCAGAAGTGTATCCATAAACACAATATGCTGATGTACCCGAGATACTACCCCACTTTTCCAAGTCATGCCCCAGTAAGGGGGCATTGTGCAATTTATTCCATCATACCCACGCACATTAATTCCTATGACTCTGATATGAGGCACATTCCACTCCATAGACACCTTCCTCCCGAGTTATAGGTTTGGAAATGGGAACCTGTCCTCCTGGCCAAGAAACAAATGTAAAGCGCACGGCCCACTTCAAACTTTAAAAGAAACCTATAAGCAGGGAGCTGCTGTTGTCCGGCCCTAGAACAGGGGACAGGAGCCTCAGACAATGAGATATTCATGTCCAGCTTTCATTCTCAGAGACACCATGGGATCATTGTTGAAGAACTCAGGGCTCCTGAGTGATGGACGATTCATGGTTTGGGATGAAACAGGTCAGGGAGTGAAGCCGTGCATCACCATAGAGAAACCTTGGGCTGGAATCTTAATGTGCAGTTTCAGCTGATGCAGAAGATTGGCCGCATACTTTAGGAGACTTCATCCTCACATCCAGTACTCTGGCCTCAGTTCCTCAGTTATTTACTGATAAAACTATAGACGCTATTCATTTTGTGCATCTGAGTTGACATAATTTACAAACGCCTTTTTAACCTCAAGAAGATGAGTTCTTCCCCTCTCAAATCCATCCCCTTCCAGGGAATTTAAGGTTGAATGGCTGGTTTTTGAGGAACCTTGAGAATTCTGTTCAAAAATGTTAATTTTATTTCAGTTTGTCCATTGGCATTTGGTAACTGTTTCCAGTACTGCAGTGTGATGCTTTACAAGTGACCCACCAAGAAGGTTGAGGAAACCTCTTTTCCGGGGCCACCTTGGGATTTCCCTCTGTGCTGTTTCCTGTGGAGACGCCCTAAAAAGCTAGTGACCGTTTATGGTAGACGATTAACATAAACGAGAAACAGGAATAGAAACAAAGGGAAGGAGATGCTGTGGGGAAACGACCCACCCCATCTGCTCCTCCTGCCTGAACCACACCTGGTTTCACTTTGTCTGGAAACAGGTGATGACAGTGATGACAGATACCCACAGATACCTCCAGATGAATCACATCAGTCTTGGAGATGCATCCCTCTTCTAACCGTCCTGCCCTCTTGAGAGGGCAATGGGAGTAATATACTGCTATGAATACTGCTGACACCCCAAACTGCTTCTTTTGACTCATGATGTTTGGGGTTACAGCCCTGTGCTTTGCTTTTGTCATTTTACAGACCCACAAAGTGGCAGCCGGATGCCATCTTGACGTTTTTGCCCTTATAATGGGATTTTCCTGTTCTTTACTGACTTAAACCATTCACAGCCGTTTTTCCCAGTGCAAATATGGTAGAGTGAAATATTCTGAGACAAATAGCTCTATGACAAGCAAAGTTAGTGTGACATATGAATCCATTGTACATGAACAATCATCAGACCCATTTACTAAATTAGCATAAAATATTTTTATCTCTATCAAGCACATAATTTTATTGTAACACCATCAAAAAAAGACATTCACATGTATCTACAAAAGTTTATATGAATTGATTTTGCATTATTTCTTCACAAACATGACTAAAAACTCTTCCTGACTAGCTTGGATGAGCATCACAAAGGGACATCCTTCATTTCAGTTTGTAATTGAAATCCAAACTCTGCTCAGGACACCCAGGTATTTCTGTGCAGTTCTCCCAAGCCTTTGGTGGACGGCTTTGAAGTCACCCATCCAGGAGTGCATCTCACACTACGTGGGTGGAATTTGTCTCGTCTGGCAACACAGCACACCCAGGTTGTACTGGTGCGTCTACTACACCCTAGGAGGAGCCAAATAACAGCACCATAGCAGATGTGCCACCTGAGAGATGGAGAATGCAATGAAAAAAGAGTAACTGCCAACAAGGAGGGGTTGAGTAGCACTGTCTGTTTGAAGAACAGTGTTTCAAAGTTCTTAAAAAATAGTATTTATGCTTTTGGTATGACTATACTTCGAGCCAAAAAGCATGGTTGCTGTCGATGTTGACACATTAAACTCTGTTGCTGGAATGGCCTCAAAACCTTGCTGGTACCGTAAAATGTGTTCATTACGCTCACACAAGACTCAGCACTGCGCTCTTGTGGCTTCTCTGAGAGTTTATCATCTCAAGCCAAGTAAATCACAATTATCTCAGACACCTCTAGACGAGGTGAATTCATGTCTGCGAGCAGCATTGTTGGCATACCCTCAACTTGTATGAAAATTGCAGTTGCACTTCCAGATCAGAATTACTCACGCATATCTAGGACCTTCCGAGACAGCATTGCTGCCACAATGAAAGTGTTGTTTTGTGGGGGTGTTGGTTTTATTTCTGAGATGACACTAAACTGTCCCCAGTTTGGGAGCAGAGAGGTTCTCCAGTTTCCGGCAATTTCTTTCTTGGAGGCTTTGATTTCTTAAAAATCTTCCTTAAATATCAGAGCTGCTTGTGTAATTGTGATGATAGGGCTGTGTAACAACAGACTTTTCTATCTGATATAAGTAGAATAAAGCCCACCAGCCTAATCAGGCACAGGATGTCACCTTCATGCAGTCAGCTACTAAAATACTTCCAGACTATATTCCCCTGCATCCCAAAGACATCTTTTTTTTTTTTTTTTTTTTCTTAAAAACCCAGTGTGCAAGGTTCAGCCAGCTCCGTGTGCACATTGACGACATGGATATAAAGTGAGGACAAAAGTCAAGTGGATATATTTGTTTGAATATAAAAATGTATCTATGCTAAATATTGGCGTATACTAACCCTAATAACAACAATCTGCATACGTATTCTTCGGCTGAGTCCTGAAGTGCACATACTTCCCAGCGAAAAAGCATTTTATGATGGCTTTAGCCCTGTACAATTCTGGTTCTAGCTGTTGGGAAGGAGGAATTGTGCATTGCAGAGAACATATCCTGGCCCTATGTACTTAGGTATATTTATAATCATCAACTAATCAAGGGATGTAAGGGAGGGGGTGTGAAGAAAGGTTGGAATAAAACAAAAAGAGAATATTAGGATGCAGCATGATTTTTTATTAGGAACAAGAAATGACATTTACACTAATAACAAAACAAAAAAAAAAATTGAAAGCAAGTTTCCAGTTTCTCAGACCTGATTACAAGCAATTTTTCAACACGGAATGAATGTCTCACTCAAGGTGCTCTTTCTTTCCTGTGGCCAATCCAATTTTCCCAACCAAGTTTTGCTTTGCAGCTTGTGGGAAGGCTTTGTTCAGCCCCAAAGCCTAATGCACAGGAGAGCAAAACAACATCCCTGATATAAATTTTATTACATTATCAGGGTTGAAGATGAAAAACAGAAAACCAGTTCACAGAGAGGCTGAAGCACAAAATGACTCCATTTCTCACCCATACTGTCAGAATGGAAAACACACTTTTTGAGAAACCAGTGCAGTTTTACAGCAAGAACATCAGAAGCAAAAAAAAATAAAAGCATAAGAAGGACAAACAGAAGAGTGGTTCCCACGGGTGCTGAGCAGCACCCATGGGTCCCAATGGATTAGCTGGCAGTCATGTGTGCCCAAGGCTTTGGAGAGCTCCTCAGCTTGGCTGCACGTCCAGGACTTGCTGTCAGCTCCAACGCTGTTTCTCCTGCCGTCCGCACCTTCGGCCAGGCTTAGCATGGCCCACAGCCCCCATAGCGCTGGTTCCAGAGCTGACCAGAGGAAGAGGAGTAGGAGGACAAGGAGCCCCCATAAACAAGGGAGCCCTGCAGACCCCTGGGGCGGCCCAGCTCAACTGGGGAAGAGGAGCCCACGATGCTCTCCTGAGGGCAGGAGCTGAGGATGGGGCCTGGGAAGGTGATGACCACGGGTGGTGGGTAGACCACGGCACGGGAGTCCCCACAGGAGGTGACGCAGGGCTGGTTCCAGGCGTTGGCGATGGGCTGCGGGCAGGCCACCTCGCAGGGTGGGAAGCAGCGAGAGCTGAGCTGCTGGCTGGAGAAGGACATCCTGTGGGCAAGGAGATGAACCTGCAACACACCAGGGACCCTCAGTCAACCCACTCTTCGTGACCCACCATGCAGACCCCCCAGCAGCTGGGAGGGCTCAGGATGTGCCATGTGAATCGGCTCTTTCTCTTCTCCCTTCCCTCCCCTCCTTCCTCCCTCCCACTCTCCCAAGTTGGCCACCCCAAAGTGACCTGTGGCAAACAAGCTGGACATCACCCATCACCGGATTTAGCAGCAAAACCCACTACATTTACCAAAGCCTGTGAACAGAGTGCATTTTCAAGGAAAAAAGGTATAAGCAAGACACACAGAGTATTCCCAAAAGATTCAGTTAAACCTACTCAAGCATGATGCTTTAAGTCAGAAATATTAAGTGGGGTCAAACTTACTCAAGGCACGGAAGAGGAGAAGTAAAGAGCAGTTGTCTGAGGCTGACTGTGCTGTGAGCCCTTTTTATACCATTTCTTGGGCTGCCTGCTGGTCTCTGACACCTCATGAACAAGATCTTAATTAGCTCCCAAACACACAGATTACACATCAAACCTCCACTCCTCAGTCACGCAAATAGTTTCCTCACTGTTATCGAGTATTACTCAGCTCAGGTTTCCTTCAGTGTCTCCCAGGTTCTTCCTTCTTGGAAATTTCCCAGTTTTGCAGTATGTCTATATACTATTATTTTTTTTCTTACAGATACTGAAGCTTCTCTTTCTGAAGTTGCTTTCATACTCTATGTTCATTACAATGTTTTAACTCTGAATATATTGTTACCTTCTTGGGGACCATTATTAATTGTTCTCTGGAAATATTAAGGAATATGCCAGAATTTTAAGCCTTTTCCTGTCCTGGTGCAGGTCGGTGCTGGGACACTGAATCATTGAGGAAACTGCAAACACCCAAACGAGCGTCCAATGCAACTGTCTCCCATAAAGTCAGGATTTTAGTGTTCAGTTCCCCCTGCTTTCAGCCATGGCCCCTTGGGTCTGCTCTTGCAGCAGGGTCTCCCCTTGGGGACAAAAGGAAGCACACGTGGCTGACCCCCAACCTTGGGTGCTCTGAAACACAGAATAAAGCATCCCATTCCCCTGTGTGTCTCTTAAGAATTGTCTTGCTCCATTCTATTCACATCCAAGTAAGGAAAGAACCCCAAACCTCACTATTATGATTGTTATTGAAGCATTTTCCTCACATCAGACAGAGTCATAATATCACCGCAGCCAGAAGTATGTGCCAGCCTGCATAAATTGGGGCTGTAGTGTGGAGGCTCCAGAGGGACACGGGAGGGAATAGGGAATGTAGTTGTGGTTTTCCGTCCAGAGGTAAAAGAAAATATAGATGGTTTGCAAGAGTTCACAAACCAAATCACCTCTATGTTCTAGTGGGCTGTATCAGATGTGTCCCAGAGCTGGGACGAGGAACAAGGCAGATGGGGTAAATCTCCCATCTTTATTCCAATTATAAACCCTACAGTGTTTCAACTCAGTATCAGCAGGGATTTCGAGAAGAAAATGAACCCCCAATGCATGGCACTACTTGTGGTACTGAGCAATGAGTGAAAAATACTGGCTACGTGGAGCAATTGCGTAAACCAGGTAGTTTTCCAACATTTTTGTCATGCTGGCCAGATCAGCAAAATGCGGCAGGAAGTGAAACTGCTTCAAAAAGTTTAAGGAAGAAGCAAGAGGGTGTTGGAAGAAACTGATAATTTATAATTGTCCGAAGAGGAATAAAACAATCACAGAAACTTGGGGAGTGACAGGCTCTGTTGTGTTTTGTAACAGAAGAACCCTGAAACACAGAGGATGTCTCAACCACCCCAGGCAATCAAGAGATGGTATATAAGAGCTTCTGGCTCAGACGTCCTCAGATCACAGGTCTTCACTTCTTCTCCTCGTTGATCCGAGTAAGTCTGATCCCTTCATAACCGTTTTATCTTTAGGTTTGGGTTATTTTTTAACCAGCTTCTGCACACACAGCTTGAACCACAATGGTGTCAACACCAAGCTTTGCATGAAGACCTTTTTCCGTAATGTTCTCACTGGCAAACAGGGACGCTGTAGATCTGTCCGTGCTGCTACAGCAGGTCTGAGGGGTTCAGTCAAGATGGGGCTCAGTCCAGGAGCTTTTACTCTTGAGCTCAGGGTAAACTGCGTGGTGGACATGGGCAAAGCTTCTCAGCTGGATCAGATAGCACTCAGGGTACGGTGAGCCTGGGAGGGAGGAAGGATGGTCAAGCTGGATGGGGCTTAGAGCAACCTGGTCTAGTGGGAGGTGTCCCTGCCCAGGGCAGGGGGGTTGGAACTTGATGATCGTTAAGGTCCCTTCAAACCTGACCCATTCCATGATTTTATGAAGGAGGGCAGGGAAAGGGGAAGAGAAAGAGAGAGAAACAGCACCCAGACCTTAGAGGAGCAACTCCTCATGGCACGTCCTGAGCCCTCCCAGCTGCTGGGGGGGTCTGCATGGTGGGTCACGAAGAGTGGGTTGACTGAGGGTCCCTGGTGTGTTGCAGGTTCAGCTCCTTGCCCACAGGATGTCCTTCTCCAGCCAGCAGCTCAGCTCTCGCTGCTTCCCACCCTGCGAGGTGGCCTGCCCGCAGCCCATCGCCAATGCCTGGAACCAGCCCTGCGTCACCTCCTGTGGGGACTCCCGTGCCGTGGTCTACCCACCACCCGTGGTCATCACCTTCCCAGGCCCCATCCTCAGCTCCTGCCCTCAGGAGAGCATCGTGGGCTCCTCTTCCCCAGTTGAGCTGGGCCGCCCCAGGGGTCTGCAGGGCTCCCTTGTTTATGGGGGCTCCTTGTCCTCCTACTCCTCTTCCTCTGGTCAGCTCTGGAACCAGCGCTATGGGGGCTGTGGGCCATGCTAAGCCTGGCCGAAGGTGCGGACGGCAGGAGAAACAGCGTTGGAGCTGACAGCAAGTCCTGGACGTGCAGCCAAGCTGAGGAGCAGGGCTCTCTGAAGCAGTGGGAACCTATGGGTGCTGCTCAGCACCTGTGGGAACCGCTCTTCTGCTAGTCTTTGTCGCGCTCCATTTGCTTTTAATGTCAGTTTTCTCAAAATGTGTCTTTTTCATTCTTAGAGGCCAAATTGCTGATTATGTAAAATCTGTTTCTCACTGTCAGAGCACTAAAAGCCCATGTATCACTGAAAACTGGTCCATGTCTGGTTTTAATTGTTTGGGAGTATGCATTTTTTTTCTCTGATAATTTTTTTTATTTTGATACCCATACGTCTGATAAGAAAGATCCATAGACGTCACCTTGAACAGTGTGATTTGTTCAGTCCATTTGAAAGGTGAATCACAAAAGAACAATGTCCTGAAAGTGAATCAGTTTGATGCAGACTATTTTGTTGGCCCTTTTTTAAAACACTGAGGCCCATCTTGTATTTTTCCTTTACTTTGCTCCCAATAAACACTTATGATTGCATCCAAACAACATTTATCTGTTTGCTTATTTCTCTGTTTTGGGGTAACGCACCCTCTGTGAATAAATTAAATCAAGCTATCTCCTTATCTTAGAGATCTGTAGATGAGTGTTATGCTCTTACAGAGAGTATTTATGTAATGTCTATGGATTCATTCCTCAGGAAATTCTGCTTACACCATGCAGACCTTCCCTGGGGCCTGATTTAATCTGTACAATGAACCAGCTGTGAAACAACTGCCCAACCCTTAGATTAAATCTTCCAGACCTGTGTGAAATACTAAATAGCCGCCCCAGAAGTACTTTAATAGCTCATCCTTACTTCCCCTTCCTTTCCGTGAGGTTTTACCAGAACTATTGCAATTTCATACACCACCAAAAAATTAATAAGGAAATATTAGATTATGCTGTGATTCTATATAACAGAGAGAAGTAAAGAAATAATATTAGACAGCACACAGCAGCAGAGGGAACTTCCCAGAGACACTAAGTTAGCTAGTGCTGAAACCCCAGTCTGAAATACAGGAAACTTGAATTCACTCCCCTACTCTGCACTTTCATACCCAGCCTTCAGAAATCATAAAACTGCCTCTGCTGGGATCATAGATGGCTTCACTGCCCATTACTGTGCAAAGTCAGGGAGCCTCCTAGCAGAATCCTAAGAAACAAGGAAGTAGAAATCAGAGCCTGAAAAAGGTCAGCAGAGTCGCATTTCAAAGAGTAACTTAGATGACCAAAAGAAAACTGCAATAAATTTCAGAGATCACAAAACTGCCTCTGCTGGGACCATAGATGCCCAAGAACAGATATCTTTTGCTGGCTTCACTGCTCATTACTGTGCAAAGTCAGGGAGCCTCCTGGCAGAATCCTAAGAAACAAGGGAGTAGAAATCGGAGCCTGAAGAAGGTCAGCAGAGTCGCATTTCAAAGAGCGACTTAGATGACCAAAAGAAAACTGCAATAAAAGAAAGTAGATGGAGTCTTCATTAAATAGAGAACGGTGATCTAGCAGTGCCCGGGGACCAGCTGAAAGTGATAAGAAATCACTTTGGGGTGAGTAGAGCAATTTGCCCAGCAGCCCCTCAGCTGCTGCTCGTTGTTACATTAACCCTATCCAGCAGAGCACTGAGCAGCACCTCCTCTTTGCTCTTGGCACTTCACTGGAGTTCTGAAACTGGACTATCACCTAGTGTTTTAAGTACAGGTAGATGGGTAGGATGGAGCGTGCGATGAAGGTACAGCTGACTATGCCTCCCTATGGAGAGGTGAATGTTGTCTGTTCTGTCTGCTATGGCTGGCGTGCTCAGCTGGTGGCTACTTTCCAGTAAGTGTCCTACACTCTTCTGTTATACTTCCTGCATGTGTGTGGCTGGGCATGAAAATAAGAAGTCTTTCTTCCATTCATTGTATAGTTTTCTGTCTCCAGTAGTTCTCTAGCAGTTTGCACTGCTAGAGCTGCAATGTGAGGTCTAAAGAAGACATAAAACGTGGCAACGCTCATTGCTGAGCAGAGGACTAAGGGGTGGTTGGGATTGATTAGGAGCTTCACTCTCTCATTATAGGGCTTAACTGGGATGGGCACACCAACACTCTGCACTGGAGGTTCTCTCAGTTGTGTTATTTTATAAAAGCAGACAGAAAGTAAAACCAGGATGCTAAAATTATGATGCAGCATGATTTTTTTTAATAGATAGAGGAAAGTTTACAAGCACAAAACATAGATTCTCCAGAAAAAGAGGAATTTGAGGCTTTGGCAAATGAGTTTTCTTGGTTCAGGAGGCTTCATTTTGAGCACGGTGTTCTTTTCTTCTTTTGTAGCTGTAAGTTTGACAATGCAGTCCAGTTTTCATCCACTAATACATCTCTTGAGTGACATTGGGCGGTGTCAAGTAGGAGAAATCACAGTATACAAACTCTTCGATGATGCTTCTTGTACAATGTCGTTAGGTTGAATGTAGAGGGAGTATTAATGCATTTGAAAATTTGGACCATGAGAAGACTAGAGGAGCACATTTATAGCTAAGAGAAGTACATAAGCAGGTACAAGCATAAATATGAAGTAAAGCGTTATCAAGAATCAGCCTTTTCATGTTAGCATCTTAAAAGCCGGTCTTACTCCTGAGTTTGGATCTTGCATTCAGTATCCTGACTGCTCTTGGTGCAGGAATACTCCTGCTGGGTTTGGGAGGGCACACACCTTCTAGAGCGATAACCACTGAACCTCTGAGAACAATAAGGGTAGGAGAACTTGCTCTCCTGTGATCCACCATAAGCAAAAGAGCCTCCGAGACCATAAGATCCCCCATAACCAAATGAGCTCCCTATGGCAGCTGGCGCTGAGGATCCCACCACGCTTTCCTGAGGGCAGGAGCTGAGGATCGGCCCAGGGAAAGTGATGACAACAGGGGGTGGGTAGACTATTGCCCTGGAGTCACCGCATGATGTGACACAGGGCTCATTCCAGGCATTGGCGATGGGCTGTGGGCAGGTGACCTCACAGGGTGTGGAGCACTGGTAGTTGCAGAGCTGTCTGTGGGAGGACATGGTTCTGTGGTGGAAGTGGATCTGAAACAGAGAAGGGGAGAAGATTATGTGTAAAGCAATTCATTGGTATCTCAGACATTTATGTTCAGACACTCAAGTGTCTTTGATGAGGAAGCTGCCTCCTTGAGTGGCTTCATAGTCCTGGTGCTCTCTTCCACTTTTTAGCCATGTTGCTTGAGTTACATTTATCTTCTGCTCTTGCCAGACTCTCAGCTCTTCCTAACCTTCCTCTCTACATCAACCAGCCTACGCTTTTGACATTGTGCCAGAACATATCTCCAAAGCATTACATCAGAGACAGTGCTTGATTCTTATAGAGAAGTGCTTCTCTTATAGAGAAGCACAAATATTTCTGTACTTCATGAGACCAAAGGCCATCTCACCCAGCCCCCTTTTCTCAGTAATTAACCTGTAGGACAGTATTTATAGGACCACCCATTACACAGCGCTTCAAAATTGAACTTGACCTTCTATTAAATTCAAGATAAAGCTGCAGCTCATTTCTGTACCAGCTTTAAGAACTAAAAGCTGCGAATCCTTGAAACCCTTAGCAAGGACTGCAATATTCCCTTGAGAAGCTGGGTAATGCAAACCCCAAGCTCTCTGCAGGATTACTGAGGCTGCTTTTCCAGAGAGGCCAACTCTGCTAGGGCTATGGCAGGCACTAATGTAGTTATCACTAAAATAGCATATGGAAAAGGCACAAAGAATAAAAAACTTACTCAAGTCTCACAGGAGAAGTCAGGAGAAGCTGTTGAGAGAGATGTGAGCAGTGTGTGCTTTTATACTGCTGCCCGGATGGCCTGGAGGATCTGAGCCATCCTATGCCCATGATGTTTGATTAGATTCGAACCAGAAGTGATTACACGTCATGCCTCACAGCATATAATCATTTTGCTCACTGTTTCCAGTTATTAGGCAATTCCCAGCTTCCCTGTACACCTTGCTACGTCATCCCTCTCTAAACTGTTTGGTCACGTTCAGATTCATTGGAAATCCAAAACAATCCCCAGACTTCACCATTCTGCTCCAATGAGAGAGAGTTCAGTTAAGATAAAACCATCTGGTTGACAACTGTATTATATTTTATTTCTTTTATATTTTAAAATCCACTCAGAGGTGGGGGACAGACTGTAAAATATTAACCTTAAAGCTCCAGGGTGCAAGTCTACTTATTTTGCCTGCTTCAAGTGCTCCCTTCAGCTGCTCAGTCAGGGTCTGATGTGGTGTCACCTCGAAGCCAGCAAATCTGTGCAGTTCACTGTAAAGCAGAAAATGAGCATTAAGTAAATGATAACTTTAAATTGCACTCCAGGCCTGTAAGCATTTCTTGGATAGATCTTGTCACCCCAAGAGCCACAGGAATGGGCAATTTATGGCCTGAAGAGAGGTTTCACTCAGACTATGCTGAGAGCTGCTGTTTATTCTCTCCCTTCATTTTCCCCCCTCCCTCATCTTTGCTTCATGGTTAGCTCTGTATACTCTGGGATAAACTTATTTCCAAAGTTAGATGCCAGACCCTCATTTGCTCCAACTGAACAAGACTCCACTGAATTTTGGGGTGTCTCAGTTTCTATTATGCTCTCGCTAATTATTTCAGCAACATTTCCCTAAAACACTCCACCTCTGTAACGTTGCATCTAGCTGTCCCTCTGCTGCATGGCTTCACTCCAAGACTCAATATTTTTCAGAACTGTATTTTGAACTAGTATTTCAGAACTATATATGAAATATATTCCTTATCTGTATTCTTGGCCAGAGGCAGCCTTATTTTCAGAAGCTAGTGGCAGAGAGTGTTTTTCAGGAGGGAATCAGAATTTATTCAAGATGTCTCAAATTGAGTGGGGAAAACCAATGGTCTTTCTAGAAGATATCTTTAAGAAGGATGTCAGTGATCCTAAGAAACTAATAAATGCTTCAGCCCTCAACTTTTTCTGTGACCCACACAGTACAGGAGACAAATGCAGAGAGAGAAAACCCCATCTCTTTGTATTCATTATCACTACCCTCTAATGGGATTCTTCAGGGCAAGACTTTAAGTGACAGTGACCTGCCGGCCATCAGGGTTTGAGTCCTTGATCAATACAGCAATGGGGCAGGGGGCAGTTATTTGGGGGTTGCCACAGACTCTCAGCAAGTAATGAATTGCAACAATAAATACCATTGGGCATTATTGTGGCATCACGGACCACGAAGCCTAATACTACTTAGAATGGAGAAGGATGTAAAAGTCAAACAATCACAAAAAAGGAGCTTGATTCATTCCCATTCAAAACCAACAAAGGGAGTGATATTGAAACCAGGAAGGATCTGGTCAGTGAAGTTTTGAAAGGAAGTGAACTATGAGATGTAACATTGTGTAACAACGTGATGAAGGAGGGAGTTTCAAAACCAACAAAGGGAGTGATATTGAAACCAGGAAGGATCTGGTCAGTGAAGTTTTGAAAGGAAGTGAACTGTGAGATGTAACGTTGTGTAACAACGTGATGAAGGAGGGAGCACCAGAGTAATTAGGATAAGTCAGAAATATTTTTTTTGCATCATCAAGATGAGCTGAATATGCAACAAATTTAATTGGCAAAGCAGCAGATTCTCATGATGAGCAAGGTTGTTTCATAGACACAAGGAGTTCAAGAAAGTGGAAAATAGTGCTCAATTGTAAAATCTTTTCTTGACCCTCCTCTTGTCATATGGTCCCTGCCAACTTGGCTAAGATTATATTTATTTTATAGTTTCCTGAGTATTGAAATACAGCTTTAATTATTAATTGTATTTTCTGCTGAAACCATGATTCTTGTAAGAGTTTGCCATAAATCTCTCTCCCGGGGAGCCCCTTCTGCCTTTTCAACTTGCAACGCTGTGAAAATGTGTTTATAAATTTATAAATTACTAGGCAGGGACTTCTATGAGAGAAGAAGATTGCTTGGGGTGCCCTGTTGCTCTTTATTTCACATGGAATAATCTTTGTACATAATATTGAAATAGTTTCATAGTTCCTAAACCTGAAAATATTTTGCTGTGGGTGACCTTAGTTTTGTACGTTCAGCTTTGGTAGAAGGTTGTGAGGATCCTCAGCAGAGTGACAAGTCACACCCCCCTGAATTTTTGTTGTGTAGAGAAGGAAGAGTTTCTCTATGACCATTTTGCAGTGTATCATCACCATTTAATTAAAGTCCATACACTGACCAGAAGAATCAGAGGCAATCTGGGGGTGTTAGGTAGGTGCAAGAGGTTTTTAACCATTTAGGGTTTGTCTGGGGAAAAATAGAAGATGTCAGAGACATAAGAGATGAGAGTCTGATCCACAACATAGTTTTATGACAGCTCGACTTGCAAGTCTTCAGCTGACGCTGTGAGACGAACAAGGAAAGTTCCATCAAAATGTGCAACTAAGCATTATTTCTCCAGAGGTTTCATGGAAAGACAGCTAAGGATTACGCAGCAGGAAATATTATTTCCATCTTCAAAGCACCCGAGTGGCTCAGCTGCACTGAGTAAATCCAAGCAGTCCCTGCCCTCTGCTGAGTGTTATGGAATGGCAGAGGAAAACCAGATATCCCTGCATGAATACCCCATTTTCCCTGTTTATTTTTCTTAATCCCAAGGTGTTTATCTCTTTCAGTGATTTCACCAAAATTATTGAAGGAAACGCAAGCTAGAAAAATAAACAATGAAGAACAAAAAAATGGAATTAGCAGAAGGCAGGAAGCTGATGGAGAAGGGGATTGCTGGGATTTGGCAAGGTCTGCTTTGTTTTTTCTTACTTCTGTCTTCACCCTAAAAGAATTTCTTGCTTTCTTAAGTGATCTTGTGGACTTAATAGTGACAGATCATCTCCTCTGAGTGAGGTCTGGTGCGTGCAATGCTTGGCTGCATCAGCAGCTTCTCCTTGCCCTTTGTGACCTTTCTGTAAAATTGTCTGACCTGCTAATTTTCCTTCCTCCTTTTTTTTTTTTCTTCTTCCGTATGGAGACAGGTTTTCTACCTTTCCTCTGGCCTGGGAGGGCAGGACCTGCTGCTGAGTGTAAAACCCACCCAAATTCTAAGTGTAGGGATGGCAGGAATAGGCACACCTGTATTTTCCTTCCCAGCTCTTCCTCTGAATCAGAGACTGATGTGACGACAAACACTTTGCCCTGATGTCTCAATTGTCTTCCCTGTCACAACCACCTGGACTGCAGGGGTGTTGGGAAAATGCTGTCTTTTAAAGTGTGTGCCACATTCCTAACCCTGTAGTCTCCGGCTGGGGGATGCCACACCTGCACCTGCCTGGCAGCCAGCTCTGGAAGGGTGCTGTGCCTGTGGGACTAGGCATAGGGCACTTCCTAGTGGGATTCCCTCTGTGGCTGGTGTCCAAAAGACAGAGAGATGCACATCCCATCAGCCTTATGTTTTGTTACCCATCACAACGACATGAGAAAGCACCCTGGGTGCCTTTGGACACGTGTACCCTAGGACTTTTAGGAGCTGGACAAACATCACCCATTGGTGGTGATGCACCCACCAGTAGCCAGCCCCATGTGGGGCGAGGTGCCCATGGGATCAGGCACAGAGAAATTCCCAGTGGGCTTTGCTCCAGGGCTGGTGTCCAAAAGACAGACAGATGCACATCCCACCAGCCCTATGTTTTGCTACCCATCACAACAACAGATGTAGTGTCCTGGGTACCTTGGACATGTGGACTCCAGGACTTTTAGGAGGTGGACAAACATCACGCATGGGATGGGATGTAGAGGGAACAATAGGTCTGACAAACATCTGTTTGAGAGATTTGAGAAGATTCTGGAATTTTACCACTGTATCCACGATCTATGCAGTGCAATACGCTCAGCTTTGCTGTATTTGGTTTCCAAGGCCATATTGAGCGCCGACCCCTGGATGCAAGGAATCAGCCCAGTTCAGCCTGCGGTTTTCTCTTGGCTGATAAACATGGTAACAATGTGGTTAGTTAAGACCAGCTATGCCAGAAGTTTCATGCACTTCAGCACATGGAAAACTTGGCGTTTTGAAGACTGCATGAGTCAGACCATCAGGGATTTTGACTGTCGAGAGAGGAAGAAGTCGGTAATCCTCATCAGGTTTACTGGATCAGGATGCATTTATTCCTCTGTTTAGGGGAAAATGCCTCTGTGAGCTTGTTGTGGCAAGGAGTGAATACAGATCCTTCTGCTGTTCACCGAATCCTGAAGTATGCCCATGCTCTCCAGGCTCCCCTCACCCCTGCTATTTTAGTAGATGTGCCTGACCCCCGTTTGCTTTCCTTTCCCGTATCCTTCTAGGACACACTGGGAGAAACGATGTGGTGGCTTAGACATAACTGTTGCCAGGAGGGCTAAGGAAGGGCCCCACAGATGCCTCGCTCTGCTTGTGAGGTCTTGAGGCTCACCATGCTCACAGGGGTCGTTGTATTTACACCACTAGAATGCAGGAAACAGGAGGCCTGGGTAATGTTCACTGTGTATATGCTTATGTTAGATTTTGGTTTGGATCACTACAAAGACACGGTACCTGTGTAACATAGAATCATAGAATGGTTTGGGTTGGAAGGGACCTTAAAGATCATCTAGTTCCAAACCCCCCTGCACTGGGCAGGGACACCTCCCACTAGAGCAGGTTGCTCCAAGCCCCATCCAGCCTGGCCTTGAACACTTCCAGGGATGGGGCATCCACGACTTCCCTGGGCAACCTGTTCCAGTGCCTCACCACCCTCAGAGTAAAGAATTTCTTTTTAATATCTAATCTACATCTTCCCTCTTCCAATTTCAAACCGTTACCCCTTGTCCTTTCACTCCACTTCCTGACAAAGAGTCCCTCTCCAGCTCTCCCGTAGGCTCCCTTTGGATATTGAAAGGCCGCTATAAGGTCTCCCTGGAGCCTTCTCTTCTCCAGGCTGAACAACCATAGCTCTCTCATAGAGGGTACTCCATCCCTCTGATCATCTTCGTGGCCCTCGACTGGACCCGTTCCAACAGATCCATGTCCTTCCTGTGTTGAGGACTCCAAAGCTGGACACAGCACTCCAGGTGGGGTCTCACGAGTGCAGAGTAGAGGGGCAGAATCACCTCCCGTGACCTGCTGGCCATGCTTCTCTTGATGCAGCCCAGGATGTGGTTGGCTTCCTGGGCTGCCAGTGCACATTGCCGGTTGATGTTAAGTTTCTCATCCACCAACACCCCCAAGTCCTTCTCCTCACAGCTGCCATCCGTGCTTATGAAATGTTTAGGGTCTATGCTGGGGTCTGGGATTGCCTTTTAATGTCTCAATGCAAGAGATTAGTCATTGAGGATTATTTTGGCATCAATGGGCTAAAGATTTGGAAACCCTACAAATCAAAGCACAAAACATGATATTGTGATGCTGAAAGGATTTTATTGAAACTGACAAATGGGATTTTTCAGATCACAGCAATACTGCAGGGAACAATAGAGAGCAATTAAGTTAAATTTACACAAAAGCAAAGTATAAAGAGGGTGAGCACAGAGCCAGAACGTTGTCAGCAGAGATCTGATTTAAAGGGAAATACAGCGTCTGGGCTTGCTTCTCAGGATGGATGAGCATGCCCAGCTCCTGAGGCCTCCTGCTGCCCCTTCAGAAAGCTGTGCTCCTTGGCTTACTGCTTGCGAATTTGCTCGTGGTCCTTCTTGGTCTGGCCAGTAACCACAGAAGGCTTGAGGGGCTGATATATCTTGCAGCTGCGGGAATAGCAGGAGTAGGAGTACCTGCCACCCTGGGAGGCCCCGGACCCAACGGAGCCCCCATAGCCCGAGGAGCCCCCATAGCCCAAGGAGCTGCCAATCCCCAGTGGGGCTGAGCTGCCAACGATGCTCTCCTGAGGGCAGGTGCTGAGGATGGGGCCTGGGAAGGTGATGACCACGGGTGGTGGGTAGACCACGGCACGGGAGTCCCCGCAGGATGCGACGCAGGGCTGGCTCCAGGATTTGGTGATGGGCTGTGGGCAGCTTGTGTCACAGGGTGAGTAGCTGCCAGAGGTGCAGGGCTGCTTGCAGGAGCTCATATTTCCGGTTGTACACCTGAAACACACAGGGTGGGGAGAGCAGGGGTCAGAGGCACCAGTGCCTTGGCAAAGGGGAGCCCTTAATTATTCAAACCAGGGACAATGAAGGAACACATTCAGATGGCAAATGCCACAGGTAAATCTCTTTAGAATTAAAGGTGAGAAAGAAAATAGAGTAAAATGCATTTTGGCTATTACTCTGTTTCACATCTTGGAATAGTTCTTACAACACTCCATATCTGAATTTCTCAGTAGTAAATTGAACTCCCATCTTAGCTCAAACCCTCCCTTGCCCCAAAAAACACAACTTACTTGGTTGAAGAGCAGAAGAGCGACGAGACTCACAGAGAAGTGGTTGGTGGACTCTGGGCTACAGGTGCTTTTATATGGTTCCTCCGTTTGCCCTGGGGGAAGTGAACCATTCGTGTCCTCGTTCATACTCATTGTCCCTCCGATACTTTTTTGTCTTTGCGTATGTCACTCAATTAGTGTGATTGGTTTGCATATTATTTCTTCTAAGAAACTCCACCTCAGATGTTTTTATGTCTACATCATAGTCCTTAGACTTCTTGCATGTCAAAAAAGGTCCGATTTCCATCTTTGTTATAGCTCTGTTGACTTCATTGGAGACAGAGGGAGATCAAGATTTACTTTGCTATGAAACTGTGAATTAATTCTGTATTATAATTGCTGTATTATGACTTGATATTTCTATCTGAGTTGACTGTATATTAGTGTTTCCTGGTTTTTCAGTGTTACAAATTTTCAGAGTATTACAAATACTAAGAGCTGGAGACAGAGATCTCAGACCTTTGTCAGAAGGCACACTAGTCTGATCCTTCTGTTACTATTTCAGTTTAACTTTTTAGCTTTTTCTAGCAATTCATTTATAGGGAAAGAAACCTTGAGTTTTGGAAGCAGTACTTTTAAATCCTTCTTTTTAAATTCAAAATCTTCAGCTTTGGACTGTGAACTACAAATTGCCATCATGGGAAATAATTTAGCAATACCCTGAACTGAGCGCTGCAAAACACGGTATTGGATTGTGCCCTGTTTAATGACAGGGCTTAACTTCAACATATGGAACACAGAAATTAATATACAGCTCTTAGTTAATGTAACTGAGCTTAGAAGGGAGGCAGAAGCATTGTCAGGATGATCAGCCTTGATTTAGGGAATCCTTTTTTAATTAATCCTGATGATTTCATACATCAGTATGCATTGCTTGTCCTATTTGGAAACAGAAGTACAGAAATAGTATGATTAAATCTCAGCAACCTGTGTTAGCCACCATGTCCCTGTCCTATGTTTTTGTCTGGACTGGGACATGCCAGAAAGTTTGTCTCAGTTCTGTTTGAGGGTATTGATTGCACAGCCTTAATTTCCTGTAAAGGAGTTTTTCTTCTCTGTAGACAGGACTTTTTCTTGCCATTATGTCTTGGAGATGCGTATTTAGCTTGTCAGTGCCTTGGAGCTGAACGATCTCCTGTTTTGCTTCTTACAGTTCTCTAAACAATGGTCCTTGACTCAGTGTCACAGGGCAGGAGATAAAAGAATGAGGCCTTGGTGCGCTGAGTGCTCCTCCCAGCTCTCCCACTGAATCAACAAGTGTGGCTGAGTGTGTTATTTAGCCTCAGTCTTTTAATAATCCCATCAAGAAATCAACAATAAAAATTACCCAATTCATTTGGGTGTTGCACAAATAAGTGGTTGTGCACAAAGCAGTGAAAAAGCAATGGGTTTGCATTCTCTTGAGATATAAAAGGACTAAGATTGAGAAATAATGATGGGAGTATCAAAATGGGCAGCAACTAAACTGGTGTTATCACAAAGTAAATGTGATTTCCAGGGAAGGAGTTGAAAAGGACTCCGTAGTCTGAGAGCACTTCCAGAATCTGAGGAGGAAGACGACTATTGGGTGAGGATGAAGAAAAGAAGATAATGATTCAGAAGTGCCTGGTTTGGAGGAAAAGTAATTAGCATAGGTCAGGTGCCATCTGGTCATTGCTTTACTTTTAGAAGGGTGACTGGTCACTCCTGGCTCAGATGAACTCTGCCTGGGGTAGACCTGCTCTCCCAAATGTGCTGAGCCCACACGGCGTGTGCTAGAAACCAGAAAATACAGGTTTATTTTTTCCCATACCCCACTACTCCTCCCCCATTCTGTGCTCATTCTGGCAGCAGGCGCTGCCACTTGCCCCTTCATACTCAGACCTTCAAATGTCATGGCACCATGGGTGCGTATTTTACAGTGTGCATCTTAGAGGCCATTTTTCACAGTCAGTTCCATCGGGTAGTTACCCACCTTGCAAACACAGAAAGAAAAACATTGTAGATGTCCACTTGCAGGTGGCCATTTTTCACAGTCAGTTCCATGGGGTAGTTACCCACCTTGAAAACACAGAAAGAAAAACATTGTAGATGTCCAATTTATAGAAATCCTTCACCATCCCTCGTTCTTCCTCCATCCCTTTAAGAGTATGCCCTAACTCATATGGTCACTGAAGCTGCTTTGGCAACCTTGGCTATCATCCATCTGGGTTTTTAAAGATTTAATTCCAGAGGTATTTCACAGGACCAAGGAGAATGTGTTGCAAGACTTGGAGAGTGAGGATTCCCCTCTGCTGCCTTCCAAATCTGACAGATCCTGGGGGTTTGGGGTTTTGCCTTGAAACTAATTACATTGGAACTGATCTCATGAATCACTGCATACTTTGGGTGAACACCATGGCCAAATCCTCATCTGCCTCCAAGTTAACCTTTTCCTTTCACAGTTTGTGCTCTATTAAGTATTTCCACCCCCCTGCCTCTTCCCCAGCAGGTAAAATACTGCTCTGCGTGACACCCAGATGAAATGGGAAATTACTACTGATGACTTCTAGAAGAGATGATTAAGACAGAGGCCACATAATTTACCAAACATCTCTTAGCAATTAAGTGAGCCTCTGGGAGGAGATCCAGGGCATGTCTTGTACTTGTTAGTGTTATTATTTGTAATTATAATTCTATTATCTCTTAACTTATGTAAACTAGGTTGGTGCCCAGATACCACGAAAATAGAGAGCTCAGACAGTCACCGCTGTCGGGAACCAATAAACGAAACCAAGTAGTTTTAGGTATGGTGAAAGGAAGGATTACTCTCCCTGCTGGAGAGAGCCTCCAGTGCAGAGGGCAGGTTGGCCTCGCCCCAACACACACAGGACAAGGAGGATGTCTAAAAACCTCTCCCCAAATTCCTGGCAAAGATTACATTGGAAATCTGCTTCAGACCTCTGTGCCTTAGCCAGGACACCTTTACCTTGCCCCAGGTCTAGACCTGATGTTGTTTTCTGATTTCTGTATTGTAATTTCCTTGGTAGGTTCAGGAGCAAGACGAGGGTGATGTCTTTTTTTATAATAAATAGAGAAAAAATCAGAACATTTCCATCATGTCTGATAAATTCACAGGAGCACAGATTACAGCTCACCGTAGGGCAGGGACACAGTTCTTTAAATGAGTTTTGATGTCAAGAGGGAATCATCATGTGTAATGTAACCCAGCTCTCCAATTACTAAATGCTGTAAGCAATATTTTTGACACTTAAATCCTTTAAGATCAGCAAATTTAAACACAGGTGCAGGAGGACCCCAGCATTTGACCCCTCACTTTGATCTGTGGTCTGTTACACAAAGTAAGGAGCTGGGTATAATTTTTCCAGTTGTACATTTAATTATTACAAACTCCTGTATGCAGCTAGACTGGGATGTGCTGTCGGAAAGAACCCAATGTGATGTTTCAGAAGAAAAGAGTTATTAAAAGCAGTATATATTGGAATAACTTGAGCAGGAGGCGAATTCCTTCCCCATATTTCAAAGCAAGGATTTCCTTCCCCTTTTTTTATCTTGTTTGTAACTAGGGTGATATACAATAATATTCCCCAGGAATGAAGTGGGATAGGGAGAATTCAGCAGCATGGCAGTCCCATTTCTCCTCCCTCTACTTCCCCTTCAAAACAGGCTGTAGAAACTCCCTATTAACATCAAAAAGGCCCTTATATCACAGAGCTGCTTCTCTGTGGCTTCGAACAGAATGATCATTATAATTGAAGTACCCGAGGGCTGTGGTCTATAGATTTTTTGTCACCTATTGAGGAAAGCAGAGAGTGGGGATAAAAAGGAAGCAGAATGGTAAAAAGGTTTCCAGGTTTTATCTCCCTTTGCAACTAGAAGCTTTGAAAACCTTTACACCACGCGTGACAAATTCCATCTATTATTTACAAAAATAAGTCTGTTTTGTCAAATCAGCAATCTTCTGTTTTATTGCTCTGAGTTATGTGCTTTGAAACTCCGAGAAGTGGAAGAAGGAAGTTAAGTTCTGCAATGAGTAGAAAGAAACTAAGGGTGAATACCATCCCTGCTTTGAGATGAAAGAGTTCTTTAGCCCGTGACATGGATGTGATACCATCCAACTAAAAATTGCTTAAGAGCAAGCAATATGCAAAGATTCCTCCACCCGTTGACGTGACAAATGCAGGAAAGTTTGTTTTGTAAGGAGGAAGGGCCACATGCCCGAAGCATGGCTCAGCCCCTAGACCTGCACTCAGCTACCCTATAAAAGGTCCTGGAACACAGAATTCTTCAAACCATTCTTCTCGGCTTCTCCTTGGTGGTGAACTGAGTAAGTCTGACTTCAATTTAACCTATTCTATGAGTTTAAAAGCTATTTTACTGCTGCTTTTCATGTACTTATGTCTGAGCACTTTATATGTCTTTGCTTATTATTGGAAGAATGTTACTTTCCTAAGAAAAAGATTCTCTAATTTCTTTCAGCTCAGCAGCTTTGGAGGGTGTGGGGTGGATATGGAGAACATGGGGCTTCAAGAGCTGCTGGCATGGTTCAGAGAAGGAATGCTTAATGATTTTATCTGTGCCTGGGACTGCTTTGCAAATGAAGGCAATAGTTTTAAGAACAGCTTTAAATAAATATTGCTAAGTTAATCCTCACCTACCCTGAAAGAGGCTTTGCTGACTTCTGTCAGGTTATCTAATCTTCATTATTTCTGCATGTGAATTAAAATCACACTTTATACTTAACTATCAAAGAGTAACTTTCTGAATATTGTATGGCTTGAATAAATGAGGGCTACCCTTTGCAAATGCACCTGTACTGTCGCCTCTAACCCCTGCTCTCCTCACCCTGTGTGTTTCAGACTTACTTCTAGCAACAAAGATGAGTTCCTACAGACAGGTCTGCAACTACGGCAGCTACTCACCTTGTGAAGTGAGCTGCCCCCAGCCCTACGCCAGCGCCTGCAGCCAGCCCTGCGTCGCATCCTGTGGGGACTCCCGTGCCGTGGTCTACCCACCACCCGTGGCCATTGTCTTCCCAGGCCCCATCCTCAGCTCCTGCCCTCAGGAGAGCATCGTTGGCAGCTCAGCCCCACTGGGGATTGGCAGCTCCTTTGGCTATGGAGGCTCCTTGGAAGGCCAGAGCTCCTTCGGGTCTGGTGCCTCCCAGGGTGGCAGGTTCTCCTACCCCTGCTATTCCCGCAAGTACACCACTTACAGTCGTGGGAGCTGTGGGCCCTGTTAAGCCCCATGAGGAGCCAGACCCAGCAGGGACATGAGCAAAGTCCCAATCCATGAGTGAGCAGAGGGACATGGCTTTCAGAGGGGCAGCATATCAGGCTGCAGTGGGGTCCTCAGGGGCTGGGGACATTCAGCCACCCTGAGAAACAAGCCCAGACATTGCATTTCCCTTCCAGTTGGATTAGGTATCTCCCAAGAAGATCCCAACTCTGTGTTTGAGGGGCTGTTTACTTGACAAATATAGATAAGGCCTTAGTTTAAATTTAAATTTAAGGTTAAGCATCAGTGCCAATTAGATTCTGTATGTTCTAGCCTTTCTTGATGTATGGACTGATTTTTCATCAGTTTTGAGAAATAGTGGGGAAAAACTTCCCAAATCTCCAGTTTGATTCTCGGAGCTGCCCTGTTTCACACAGCGTGGGACTGAAAAAAAACCACAAAACCAGCAAAAAAACCCTTTTGAAAACCAAACTTGACTCTCAAACACTGCAAATGCAATGAAGACAGAAGATCATCTAATGAACTGCAACCCCCGAAGAAGATAACCATGTCCATCTCCAGCAAACTCTGTAAATGTATTCTGTGCTCTCTGGATTGTCATGTTCTGCTGCTATGAAGTCCTTCTCCTGTTTCAATTAAAGTTTATATTGCATCACAACTCTTGCCTTCTGGTTTTCTTTTCTCCTCAGCTTAAAAGTATTGGAGAATGATGCTGAAATGATGCCTCATTTGAGACCCAGGCTCCTCTGGGTGTTAAACAGCAGCAAAGGACAAGATGTCCTGGGCTTTGTGTACGTTGTCTACATGTCCACAAGATGAGAATGTCCCTAAAATCTTTTGTAAAGATTCGTGGTGAAAGGGGTGGGATTAAACAGTCACACTGGACTGTGGATCAGAGGTTATCTTCATCCTTCTGTGAGCTTAAAAAGAGGAGTTGTCCTCAGTATGTTCACTGCATTTTAAAGGGTATTTGCTGGTTAAGGTCTTCTGCTAATTGCAAATGCCAGTATCAGGAATAGATTTCCATTTCTGTCCTGGGAAAGCCCTGGCTTCAGCTTCTGTGTGGAGCTGGACCCCAACAGTGCAGAGGCACCGGTGTGCAGCTTGATTTCCTTTGGCTATTTAGAGCATTCTCTTCTTGCTAAAATTGAAGGGCCAGATCTCTTATTTCCAAAGGAACGGAGTACTTGTGAGTGGAAGAAAACTGCCTTCAGGTGACTACTGGAAACTTATTGTATCATCTGGAAGAGAAACCAGGGATCTCAGAAGGAAGAGAAGCCTTTTCATTGAAACAGAGGTAAGTGGAAAACTGGGGTGGAATGAACACCACATCAGTGCTATGCAACATGGCTTTTAATTGGCATGAGAAGCAGAGTTATTAACAGTTGTGGTAACACAGGGAATAAAGACAGACACTTCAGGAGCATTTATATCACAAAATTTGTCATATCAAGTCATTTGTTACAACATCTGCTTTCCGTATTACAGCTGTATAACCTGGGTTATGTCCTATATTGATCCCTTTACAATATATTCCTTTTAAAGCAGAGTGTACGAAAGCAAACAAGGTTTCCATTACTCTTGTACTGTAGTGCCATGGAAGGCCAGAAAACAATGTATAAATTCCTAGGACACATTAAACTGAACATTTTTTAACCTCAAGGGTACTGAGGACACCTCAATACTTGCAGTGCACAGATCTTTTTTTGCAACTGAACATCCAGCCCATCCCCAGGAATGGTGCAATAAATGCATAGAAGGGGAGGTATAAACAGAACATGCCAAAAGCCTGAAGTGTAAAATGGAAAATACAATCATAGGTTGAGCTGATTACATTTTTCTAGCAAATAGCAAATTTTCTCCAAGATGGAGCTCTAGGGTAACACAAATTTTCACCTAAAGCAGTCTTAAATGGGGAGAAAATAAGAGTTTTAAAAATGAAAAGTGGTTAACAACATTCTGAAGTGTTTAACTTTTCTATCTCTCTAAGAAAAATTGCTTTTGCTCTCTGCTGCATTCTGAAGTGTGTAACTTTTCTATCTCTAAGAAAAATTGCTTTTGCTCTCTGCTTTAAAATTTAAAAGTTGAGCTTTTAAATGACGTGTTTTCCAGGTGGATTTATTTTTTCCTTATTCCTTGAAAAACTCCTTTCCTTTGCTGGACCCTGACTATTTTATTTTTTTTTTCAGTCTAGTTCTACATATAAGCCTGTTTTTCTGGGCACTGCTGAGAGCTCCCAGCTCCTTCTGGTTTCAGTCAGAGCAGTGAGTTCTCAGCTCTGCTCAGGCTCAGACTCGGTTTCCCATCTGTGATTTTCTGCCATGTTTTCCATTTTCCATACCCTGGTTGCTCTGTGCACAGTGAACTCAAAGTATTTAGCATGACCCACAGCTTCCTCGGCTGTAGGTGCTGTAGCGACGGGAAGAGTATGGGCTACAGTTTCCCCTTCCCAGAAATGAGTACCCAGAATTGTAAGACCTGCTGTAATTACACACACCCCCATAGCCATTTGAGCCTCCAAAAAGAATGGAGCCCCTTAAGCCAACAGCATTTCCGTAGCCCCTGTAACCAAGACAGCCCCCAGAACCAAATGAGTAGCCACCGCCGACTGGTCCACAGCTGCCCACCACGCTTTCCTGGGGGCAAGAGCTGAGAATCGGTCCCGGGAAAGTCAGGAAAACGGGTGGAGGGTAAATGACAGCTCTGGAGTCATCGCAGGATGTCACGCAGAGCTCGTTGCAGGTGTTGGCCAAGGGCTGAGGGCAGGTTATGTCGCATGGGCCGCTGTATGGTAGGCAGAGGTCCCCGCAGTGAGACATCGCCGTGGAGAGTAGGTAGGTCTGAAACACAGGGAGGAGATCAGAAAAACACCAGATCCCTAGAATTTCATGCCCAGCAACTTGCAGGGAAGGCTGTCACTCGCCAGTCCCTTCCTGTACCTGGGATGAACATATGACATGAGTAGATGAGAGGTTTTTGGGGCAGCTGGGTGCTCTGCTAAGGTACATGGATACATTTCTTTCTGTAAATAACCTTAAAAGAAAGAGCAAGTTTCATTCTAATTCCAAGCTAGACCTGATTATTCCTATTTCAAGAAATTGTTAGAAATTCTGGCTACTTTAGAGCTCAGTAGAAGCACTAACTCTGAGCAGAAGTGTGTGAACTTTCTGTGAACAGGAGCCTGCCCTCAGGGTCTCTAACCTTATACCCTATATTTATTAGGTAAGTTCCTGTGTCCCTCAGGGCACTGACTGCAGTGCGTCCTCTTGCTTCAAGGCACAGATTAAATACAGAATAAGAAGCTCCTTTCACCGAAATATTTGTGGCCAATGAGCTCACTAAATAACCGTCCTAAAAAATAACCTCCAGTATTAAATTATTTCTGTAGTGAGATTGTACAAAGCAGAGGAGAGAATTTAAACTGCATGTACTCAATGGAAGTGTCTAAAACCCATCTGGGTCTGAGAGTCCCACGTTACCTCCCCAAATCTGCGTCTGCAAAAGCCCCCAATAGACTGCTTGCAGTAGAGACTTGTTCATAGCACACAGCTACGGCAATCCTGAGAGTAACAAAGCTTTACACCAAACTAAAGCTATAACAGTCAAAAGAAAAAGGCAAATCCGACTTACTTGATCCACTGAAGAGGGAAAGTTGAGAGAAGCAGGTAAACAGTCATGAACTGCAAGGGCTTTTATACAATTTCTCCAACCGCCCCGAGGCCTGAAGACCTATTTGTTGGTGTTTATCTCATTTACTTGCGTATCAGATGTTGTTCCTTGGATGATTCCTTCAACTGCTGTAATTATCTTTCTTAGGGTTAGGTGTTAGTTGCGAGCCCCATAAGGTGTGATATCCATCTGACAACTGACTTAGGCTTCTTTGTGATCACTTCTTGCAGCTGACAAGACAAAACACTTCTTTTCAAAGAAAGTGTGCAAAATTGCTCATTAGATTTTGAAAAGTTTGGCTTGAATTCCTTGGTCAATGCACTGAATAAATCCAAATCCTCCAGCTGGAGGCAGAGCTGGAGAGTAAATAAATTTGTGGACTCTCCATTTCTATGGAGAATTATAACTTCTTTACTCAATGAAGTAACAAAGAAAGTTATCACTGGAGAAGAAGGACTTATATAATTTATACTATGTATGTCTAATTAGGAGGGCTTATTTTAGCATGCTACAAGGCTGGCTTTCAAAATGTTTTTAAACAACGTAAGGCCAGATTTTATGTAGGGAAATCCTCTTAGGTACCTCTCCGATGGATGGAGCAAACTTACACCGTACAAAGACCAAAAGGTTTATAGATTTGAGACTTTGATTTTGGTACAACAGAGAGAAAATTGTATTCTATGGCAAAGAAAATAATCTTGACTTGCAGAGCTATGAAGGGCCTACTGAGGAGGATGATAAGATCATGAAACTATTACTCATTATCAAGACCTAGAACTGCAGCAACATGTCATTAATTTTATTAGAGTAGAACTCTGTATCTACAACACGTTAATCACACAGAGGTGTTTTGAAGTCCTTTATTCTGTGGGAAAAATTAGAACAACCCAGATAAGTGTTGCCTAGAGCCTCCTCACAACCACCCCACATAATTTAAGTATAATCTATGCCAGAAAGGACAAGGCTTAAATTGTCAAAAGTGTAAACAGAAGGAGAGGGGAATGAATTGCAGCAAGGCATGTGTCTGCTGCTCAGCCTCCACATGAGGCACTCATTTCATCCCACCAAACCAAATTGGAAAAAGCCAACTCAGAAAATAATGAATTGAGAAAGGCCAACCCACCCGTCAGGGTTCAGCAGTGCAGCTCGCAGCCATCATGGCAATGGACCTTATCTAAAGGTTGGGAGGAAGAGACAGGAGTGTTTGTGTCTGGAGAATGGAAGGTCTCTGCCAACACCTTCATAACCATGGTTATCGCAACCTCTGAGCGTCTGTCATTTTTGCAAACCAAGACACCTGTGGGTTTGTTATCACCCTTTATCCTTATCTCAAGGGGATGCTGCCTTCAGCCAGCCCCAAAATAGGTGAGGATGGTGAGGTACCATGTGCTGTGCCAGGAATGTGTTAACATCACCAATTACAGCCACCTAAGTTGACCAGCTACCACCCTGGGCTCATTCCTAAGGTGATCACCTGAGAAATTAAAAGAGAAGTAACCAAACCATCCACCAGAGCAAGCAGAGACCTTTGCAAGGGAAGAAGCTTTGAGGGGCCTCTGATGTGTTGACCTAAAACCTGCCAAGATGGATAAAAACTGGCCATTGCAGCCAGTGGAGAGATTGGGACGTCCTTCCAATAATGCAGAAGAGCACTCAGAGATTGGAGGTCCCAGAATCTCCTTTTCTATGGACTATTGAGGGCGTCTGACTGGCTTAGCCCTAAGTTAGGTGCCCAAAGCGAATTCCTCCTACGTTTTGTCTCACTTTGCACAGAAAAACTTCTTTTGGGCCAGGACAGATGAGTCTGTGTAAGCCTGAAACACACAGCAAGGGGCTGTAAAGGTAAATCAGTAAAAATAATGGACAGGAGTGAGTGAATTCCTGACCATTCTTCAATGTTGTTAGATGCCCTTCTGGGGAATCAACAGAAAAGTCCAGACTGGCACTTACAGACTTGTTATCTTATTACACAGACTGTAAATCTCAGTAATTGTTAGATGCTCCAATTATACTGGACACCCTAAAGGGACAGATACTGCACAGAGGCAGGTCATGAGCCATTGCCTTTCCTGAGGGTTTTACCATATAAATATAAAATAATAGCATGCAAAATTGCAGTAGACAGTTTTATAGAACTAGTAGTGATGGTTATATTTAATAATTAATAGGTGTTCTTAAGACACAAGCTCTTGTTAATCCTTTTAAAGCCGACTTTAGCAGCATTAGCAGTGCCTTTACTAACGTTTGCCTTCAACAGTGCTGCTTCCTCTGGTCAGTGGTTTGGTCTCTAGCGCTTATGAGTCAGCAGCAGTAACAAATGAATAATTTATAGTATGAAAATGCAACTTTAGGGATGAGTTTCCTGGGTGAGTTCAGAGTTCCTGTAGTTTTGATGATGGTTTGCTAACCGCTGCCAGGGGAAACTGAATTTTGTTTTATAATGGGAAACAGCTACGTTGTCCTTTCAGATCAGACCAAGGCAGGTCCTCCTCCCTGACCCCCTGCAGGGGACACTGGTGTAGAGCCCCTGGCTCAGGACCCCATGACTGACCTGGCACATACCCACTGCTCAGGTTAAACGCTGGAGCTGTGCGTGGCGTCAAAAGCTTCTAAAGAAAGGATAAAAACTAGAATTGATGAACTGTATAATAACACAATTTATGTCCTCTAAACACCCATCAATCAGAGCCAAAGAGAGTCGCTGCTGGTAGATGCTGGGGTTGTGTGTGGTGTCAAAAGCTTCTAAAGAAAGGATAAAAACTAGAATTGATGAACTGTATAATAACACAATTTATGTCCTCTAAACACCCATCAATCAGAGCCAAAGAGAGTCGCTGCTGGTACGGATCCCAGGCGGTCATTACAGGGAGCCTTCAGCCTCTGACTGTCTTGCAGCCCTTTCCCATTTCTCATCCCATTCCCAGGAAGTTAAATGGGCTTCCTAGCCCAGTTTCAGGAACACCACAGTGGGAGAGCAGTGAACACCCTGGCACAACCCTCCCACAAGTGCTAGAAAAAAGTCGAGTACAACATTGGGGCATCATCCAGGCAGCAACTACATGGAACACAGCTTTTTCCACAACAGGGCTGGCTCCAGTCCAGAGCCACACTCTCAGCTCTGTGCTCAGGGCAGGGCTCGGGCTGTGGAGTTGAAAAAAAAAGCCCCCCAAAACGAAGTCAAAACCTCTTGGTTTAACTAACGAGGCGAACATCCATTCTAAGACTTTCAATCATAACCTCCTTGGGGAAAAATCCCCGGTGTTATATTTCAGAGAGGAACGATTAGTCAACACTGGGGCGTCTTACTCCAGCAATTATCAGAATGGTAATTACCCTGCACACCACTGCAGTCAGAGAACCATCATTGTTAACGTCTCCTGAAATGCCTGTTCTGAAGGAGCCCAGGACTTTCCCAGGCTGTTGCTCCAGGGATCTCTGTGGTGACTCACCATAATCTAGAGATCATTTTGACACACTGGCAGCAAACTGGTCAACAAAGACAAAAAACATGAGCAGATTAAGGGCAGAAACACAAATATTCTTTATGGCAAGGAGTGATGAGTAACTCCAGAGAACAGAGCTCCATCCCGACCTTTTATGACAAAGGGCAGCCATGAACTTTGTCACCAACCTGGCTTCTCCACGTTAATTACACCATGCCTTTTTCTCTGTCTGCAAACAGGTTTTGGTGATGTGCTGTGGTTGCACAGGATTGTGGATGGTGCTCAGCTCCAGATGTGCATGTTTGAAAGAATATTTTCAAGTTAAATCTCTCTAGCTTTCTTATTTGTCATACATCTATTGCTTATGTGAATTGAGAGCCTGGTAATTGACTTTTGTGGACTGGCATAGAATTGTTACAGGGAGAGAATAGTAACTTGCATCATGGGATCTTGCATCTACCTCTTATGCCTTGCCTCTGCTAAATAATATCTTTTGGTTCATTAGCATGTCTTACTGACTCAGGATTTGGAAACTAAAGAGGATTGCCTTGAAGATCTGCTGGGATGATTCATGTGCAAAGATTAAATCTTGTTGAGGGACACGGCATTGTGAGCCCTGTGTCTGCCCAAATGTGTGGTGAAACATTCCCAACTGCTTTGAAAGGATCTACCTCTTATGCCTTGCCTCTGCTAAATAACATCTTTTGGTTCATTAGCATGTCTTACTGACTCAGGATTTGGAAACTAAAGAGGATTGCCTTGAAGATCTGCTGGGATGATTCATGTGCAAAGATTAAATCTTGTTGAGGGACACGGCATTGTGAGCCCTGTGTCTGCCCAAATGTGTGGTGAAACATTCCCAACTGCTTTGAAAAAGTTGCTTGCTCGGAATGGAATAAGTGTTTATACTTGTCAAACTTTTTAATACATTTACAGTATTGGCCTTTGTATTGCATTTTTATCATAGCTGTTCCAAAGAATACCCATAGGCAAGGGTAACTGAGTGCATTGCTCAGGGTCAGGTAACCCTGAAGAGAAGGGGCAGGAAGGTGAAGCCTTCTGCTTTCACCCCATGGGGGCTTTTGTGGGGCCCCACACAGATCCACGGGGCTCAGACTTCCCAAAGATTTCATATTTAATAAGCCACTTTGAAAGTTTGCCACTTGCTGAATGTCCCTACCTCATCTGTAAACAAGAATCAATTCTCCTCCCAACAACCCTTTTTCTTTCCTTGTCTAATGTTGTGGAAATCTGGTTGTTTTCTTGCTGCCCGGCCAAAACTGTCTGTTACTTCATTTATGTCTGGGCAGCCAAACGTTAAAACATAGCTGTGGTGTTTAGAAAAGACTATAATTTATGTTAGACATTTCAAAAGATAGCAACAGCTGAGACTAATCCAAGCTTCTCCATGGAAGCAAGTCATTTAGCTTTAGGGTGGTGATTATCTTTTCTATAAAATTGACATAATAACTACCTGCTTTCCATAAAATACTAGCGACAGCAAGAAGCAATAAAAACCAAAACAGCTGGGAAAGTGATAGGCAGCAGACTTGGAGCGGTTTCATGGCGTTAAACAGAAAAAGAGATTAAGAGAAGGGACTGGTGCAGGCTTATCACTGGGCTGATCTTCATGAACAGGCATCGCTGAAGACTTTGTAGAGGCAGTGGCTACCAGCAGCTCTCCTGGGCAAGTGACTAGCACCAAGGGCTCCAGACACCAACACAGGCTACTTTCTTGGCTGATTCATGATGACCTTGGCAGGGAGCACGTACCTAGACTTGCCTGAAGCACACACCTAGACTTGCAGGTACGTTTTGTAGTCCCTGCTGAGTTGCCTTCACATCAGTCACCCCGAGATGATTCCACAGGAGGGCAGCAGCCCCTGTACAGAACTGGGAGACCAGACCTGCAGCCCACCAACTTCTCCCCATCCCCACAGGAGAGATCAGCCTGCCCCAGAGCACATCCCCTCAGGCTGGGAAAGGAGCTGGGAATAAAGAGGAACCTCCAAATCCTCTGATGGAGACACATTTATTAGTTACCCCATCAGACCTTCCCAGCCATGGGAAGATGGGTTCCTGGCTGCTGCCAAATATCTGAGCTTTGGTGGTTTATCTAGAGTTGGTTTATTGCTCCAATTTTCCTGTTTTCCTGTGTTTACCTCTCTCCTCAAATATCCAACTAGGATTTGTTTGGTTTGTGGTGGGGAGCTGAGGGGACAGCATTGCTAATTGGGAATGCACAGCATTTAGTTTCTTTGGTCTGGTAGCCCCTGGTAGCCCTGGGGCTCGACAGAGTGGTTTCCCTAATAAAAACATGTAGGCTGTTGGTTTTTTAGTCCTTTGAACTACCAAACTCTACTCAATAGAGGGATAAGAAATGCCTTGGGTTTTTTTTTAATGTTTAAAAAACCAGTTTGTTTTAAAATGTGTTCACCTGGAAGGTGAACTTGCACTTCTGGAACTACTGGGCTGAGGAGTCCACAGTATTGGATTTTGTGTATGTATTTTGTGAGCCCCTCTCTTCAACTTAGGCTGATTGGAAACAGCCCTATGTTTTGATCATTGATGTGAAGGATATCATCATAGAACAAAAGAAAAGCAACTTTATAGTAAAAATCATCAGTTTACTAGAAAAAAAAATATCCTGAGAAGATATGGAGATAAACATGTGTGAAATCATGACCTTTTTTTTTCCAAATCAGTTATTACAGAGTCTTGGGGAATGTAACCCAGGTAAATATACTATTAACATTATATTAACATACCACTTTACATGTGTAATACATCGGTGCGTGGTTGTGGAGCACCCTGACTCCCTTTGTTCTGCGGAAGTCTTGGGTTATTTCTGGGTGGGTATAATTGCAGGAATGACATGGTATTTCCTAGGCACCAAAAGACCGTGACTTCAATTGGCAAACACATGTACGTAGCCATTATGGAAGAATTACATTAACATAACCTTAGTACAAAACCAGCATCTGAAATTAATTAGCATGAGCAGGACACACCTGATGTCCTAAACGGCGTCTGCCTAGAGGGATCCACTACTGGCACCAGCTGGGCAGACGTGGGTACCTGGGGTTTTGACCAGGACATCCAGAAGCAAGTAAGAAACTGGTGCTCCAGGTCCACACGTGACTCTTAACACTCACACGTGAAAAAGAGTTCTTTGCAAAAGCAGGCTGGAAAAGTGTTGATGCAGAAATATGAAGAATAGCTTGAGTCGGACTCAGTTTGGTTTGTTTATAGAAAAGAAGGCCTCCAAATAGGACCGGTTATGAGTTAGGAGACTCTAAAAATACACATTTTGCTATAATCTAGAGGTGTAAAACTAGAAAATGCAGAACCATGTTTCTCTATAAATAGGAATTCCACTCACTGGTTTTCAGACTGCAACCTGGATGGGACTGACATCCCATTTTCACACAGGGGCCTGAAGAGCAGAACCAAATCCTTCATTTTACCTGGGCATCAAGTTTTGAGGCATCTAGGAAGAGTCTCCAGGCAACCTTCTGTTCCTCTAGACAAGGCTGAATGTCACCAAGAGAGCATTGCAAATCAGTAGCAGAGGAAAAAGGAGATTCAGAAGGCCAATGGTTTGATGCAGCAGCATTTTAATGTAAATGCAAAGTGGAGTAAACATTTGCAGAAAGAATAATGCAGACTAGAAAGAGCGTATTTCTAGAGACAAGAAAAGCTAAAACCAATTACCCATTCCAGTGTGACGCATTTCATCGAGACATTCACTTTCCTCACCCTTGCTGAGCCTGACATTCAAATCCCTCTGTGTGCTGTGTTTCAAAACCACGGTCAATGTCAAACTGGGCAGAGAAAGCTAAAAGTGCAGACGTAAGATGCAAAGCCACAAGAATAAAGAAAGCATTAATCTAAGCTAAAGCACTACTAAATGTAGGGTCCTGGTTTTCAGGGGTAGCTTCCCTCTCTGGTAGCCATGCTTGTAAATCACGTGCCATGTTCTTTCACTTCTTTGTTTGTTCTTTTCCTGCAACTATTCTTTGTTTTAAGCTGATTATATCTTCTTACAGAAGCCCCTCTGGCAAGGATGCTTCCAGCGGGTGGAATAGGTGTAGGAGCGCTCCGGTATGCACGGGGGAGCGCATGGAGGAGGGCATGGAGGAGGGCACGGAGGAGGACATGGAGGAGGACACGGAGGAGGACATGGAGGAGCGCACTGGGTCTCACACTTGGTCACAAACTGTGGGGCACACCGATCGATGCAGGGCTGCACACACTCAGCACCCTTCTGCGCCGAAGTAATCGCCACACCCGACTCCAAGGTGCCGGCCAGCTCAGCTGACTCCGTGGAGCCCACGACGGTTTCCTGTGGGTAAGTGGTGAGGATGGGTCCCGGGAAGGTCACCACCACAGGAGGTGGGAAGATAATCACGCGGGAGTCTGGGCAGGCGATGACACAGGGCTCATTGCAGGCGGCAGCGCGGGGCTCAGGGCATTTTGTGTCGCACGGGACAGAGCATGGTTGAGCACACACTGTTTTCTCACAGGACATCTTTTAGCTGTGTTGTAAAACCTGCAAGATAGAGGAAGGATCAAATACGGAATCGTAGAATGGTTTGGGTTGGAAGAAAACTTAAAGATCATCTCATTCCACCCTCCTGCCCTGGCCAGGGACACCTCCCACCAGACGAGGTTGTTAAAGCCCTGTTCAACCTGACGTTGAACCCCTCCAGGGATTGGGGAGCCACAGCTTCTCTGGGCAACCTAAAGTTTATATAAAACCAAAGGAGCCAGTAGGACAGGATCAATGATTGAGTCAAGCTAAGGTGAGCCTTGAAGAGACACAGGTTGGTAGATAGGTAGATACCCATCCTGTTCTGCTTTGCTTTGCTCTTCTCCTCTGTAGGCTTTCAGAGACCAAATCCTTCCTGCAGACACCAAACAACCTCTTTGAGGCTGCTCCTTAAATAACAACTGCTCTCTTCTATGTAATTTGGACTCCAGAGGTGGAGTTCAGTAAAATTAGGTTTATACAGCACCAAGCATTGCAGAAATGGAAAACACGAAAGGTTTTACTGTACAAAATTTACGTATTCTCTGGGCTAAGCAGACAAAAGGCAGAAAGAGGTGCATAATCCTTAAATTGTGCCTAACAGAGCCTATTCCATAAGGATAACAAGTATTAAGTTTTTAGTGCAATTAGTTTATAAAACGCAGCTTTAATACAGCATATTTAGTATCAAACTCACTTTAAAAAAATTAAACAAATAATAGCCTTTTGCAAGACCACAAGGAAAAAGCTGAAGCAGAGCAAAAACCCGAAAGCAAGTCCCAGGAATTTAGATTTCAGAGAGAGTAAAACTGTTCACAAACCTGGACTGACTTCTACACTTTCTTACTTTCTTTCTTTTAAAATAAAGGGTGGGGAGGTAATTAGGAAAATGTCACAAAAGTACATTTCAGGACGTCATTTCAAACTTATCCAAGCTCCAAATCAAAGCACCAAATGAAGGAGTTAGGTAATCTGTTTTTTCAGATTAAATGGAATATTTAGGTTTCAACCAAGGCGATTACTTATTTTTTTTCTGAGTTGCACATTAGAAAAGCCTGGGTGGGGCTCAATTTGACTCAAGCAATTTTTCTCGGATTTTTTTTTTCTCTTTTTGTTGTTTTAGACACAATGCCAAAATACCCATTATTCACCTAAACTTCTCCTGACCTTAAACCCTAATCCAGACTCTGTCTTTAGGTTCCCACCCTTACATTCTGCTTCATGTACTAATTCTGCCTTCCTGATTTGACCTGCACATCCCTCAGCAGAAAGCAAAACCAGAGAAAACGGAGAGCTGAAAACTAGACGTGCACACATAAGATATAGTACAAAGTATTTCTAGTGGATAATATATTCTTACACAACCTGTTGAATGTTTTGCATAAGACCACTGCTTTGCATGAACAGAAGAAAAACACCCAAAGCACCTTCCCAAGGAATATACACCTTAAGTAGACACTTTCTGGGTTCCCATTTCCTCCGCGCAGATGTCCCGACAGACAATTTAGCAAAGTCCTGACCGTTCAGACCGACAGCGAGTGCCCAAGAAGGTCCCAGGTGGCATTTCCAAAGTCAACCCAGGAACCCAGGGCCACATCCACAGACACGCTATGTCCTGACAGCAGCTCCAGTCCGAAAGGTGACTGCAGCCATCTCGCCATCTCGGTATATAGCCTACCTCAATATTTACACATGATACCTCTGTCTGAAATTAAATAAAAATTGGAAGCCACAAGGTTGAAAACAACACTGCCAGATTTATACTGCTGGTTAAGAAATTTCAAGGCTACCCAAAGGCTATATGCATTAAATTTCCATAAAGTAATGGAAGTAGGTGTATTTAACTTTATCTAGATTTCAGATGTATTTTTAAACCTCGATCCATCAGTGCCTCTGGATTAATAATCAGCAAATGACTCTTTCATGAAAGTAAACTCCTGAATATTGCACAGAATCGCAGAATATTAATCCAAAATTCAGCCCTGAAGTAAATGCAAACATTAAAAAAATGATACTTCTGTGGTTTTTTTAGGAAGAATTTATATTAGAATCCAACTTACTCAGTCCACCGGGGAGAAGTCAAGAGAACCTGCTGGAAGGTTTCTGAATCATGAATGGTTTTATATACCTCCCTGGACCACCAGGCTGATGCAAGAAAATAACGTCATATTTGTGCATTAGGTTCCATTACTCCCCAAACAAAATTTGACATGTAATTACAGTAATTGTTTTGCTTACTGTTTGTGTTGATTACCCTATTCTCGCCGGCACGTGACTTGCGTAGTCCCATCCCAGGATTCCTTTCATTTCCCGACTTTAAGCCTCAAACCTGGTCCCACTGGCCTGGAGGGGGCAGGAGGTCTGTGGGACGGCTGTGGGGCTCGCGTGGGAGCCCTGGCACTGAGCAGAAGCTCCACGGGACTCAGCCATGCAGTTCCTTAGAAAACAGGAGTTTGTTTTCCTTGCTTAACATCATGACCTCCAAGAATGCATAAGAGCCTAACCTAGCATTAGTAGTAAGTGTGCTTGCTAGTTTAAAGCCTGTTAGGACGTGTTTACAGAAAATGTAGTCACTGCATGACTGGAGTGTCAGGATTGTCTTGGAGAGACACTCCTAGCAGAGCCCGGCATTGCCTGTGGTGGCTCGGCTCCTCATTTGATGTTCAAGCCTCTTCCAAAGCAAGAACATAACTCAGTGCAAGGACTTGACCTGGCAGCCATAGCCCTCGTTGAGCATGAAAGGTCTCCTCCTCAGCCAAACGATTCCTGGCCAAGCCCAGGAAGAAACACAAAGGGGAGAAAACTCATTTTGGTTAGAGGGAGCTGAGAATTGCTCGGTCTGGTTTGGAATAAATCACTCTCTACACCCTGTCCCTTTCATGGTGGTTTTGGTCACAGCTGCATGCGGAAAATGCTTACGAGTGTGGCGAAGAGCGCTGAGGGAAACTCAGGGTAAGTGAGCAATGTGGTGGCAAAGCTGGTCATTGTCCATTCAACACACAGTTAGGACAGAGAAAAGAGGAGCAACCGATCTATTTAAGGTCACTCAGGAGGGCTTCAGTGGTAGACGGGACCAAGAGTTACAGCACTGATTTGTGCCCAACTTGACCCACTGTGATGAAGCAGCAACTCATGCCGTGTTTGAAGCCCAGCCCCAGCCCCTTCAGGTGATATAATACTATTTAAATCAGCAAATATGCCCTGATTTAGAAAGGTGAATATTTGGCCAACTTGCTTTAAATAGTATGATTAGGATAACAAATGCAGAGCTGGCTTTTAATCAAAAAAACTAAAGGGATCCAAATTCCCAAGGTGTTTATCATTGTCTGATTCAGAGAATCACATGGGTGGCCCTGACATATATATTTTAAAGTGACGCTATGATTCAATACTGTGGAGTTTAATACTGGCAGCCTGTTATTAACACCATAACACCACAATAATTTGCATGTATAAAACATTAGTGGGTGTTTGCAAAACTATCTGAAAGCATTTCCTCAGAACACTTCCAATAAGTGCTTTTGCCTAGAGGGTCCTGCAAAATCACTCTGCTTCCAAGAGTTAATTGATAGCATAGAAGTTGCAACATTAGTAAGCAAAAAATAAATAAGTACAGAAATGAGGGAGGAGGAAAGAATCCAGAACCTGTTCAGTGCTTGGGGTTGATCATGGTCCCTCGATCATGGTCTTGAGATCATGGTCCCAAGATCATGGTGACAACCAGAACTGCTACCTAGCCAGAGCTACACCCCTAACTTTTGCCCCCTCTTCTGGAGCGATGCAGGGGAGATGAGAAGTGCTGTCAAGTGAGGATTTGAATAATGTATGTCAGGTGTTGTTCTTACAGGCACAGCCCAACACATCAACATCTGGTGGCTTTGGAAAAGCATGGAGTGGCTAGCAATTCCTCTCCAGCTCCTTTCAGTGGCGCTAACACTGCCAGGCAATTCTTGCCATGACTCCTCCTGCTAACTCTTAACTCACATGGCGGCATCCTCCCGTAGCTTTTGCCCTGTATTTGGCCATCCAAGAGGCATTTCCAGTTTCAGACGTTCATCCTTTGCCGTGTGTGACTCAGAAGCCCCACGGCAGGAGAAGGGCTGGAAGAGGAGCTGCTCTCGCCCTCCTGGCATGAGCTCACTTACCCAGAGCAGCTCCAGAGGGAGCTTCTGAGAGAGCCCGACGTTCAAGTACATATATGCATTTATTCTCTTGCATATATTTATTTATTTACATGTATAAAAGCAGTGATAAGGAAGCAATTGTACAGTCACTGTTGGTAAAGGATTTCAAACTTCAAATGCTGAAGTAACAAAATGCCTGTTGTGAACAGGTGAATTAGATGAATATGAATTGCTTGAGAAGGTGAACATTCTTCGAATCTGGTGCTGAGCAACGCTAAGGGCTTCAAAAATATTTGAGAAAAAAAACATAATTATAAGAAATCATTGTGGAAGACAACTGGTGAGGTTGCCCAACTGATACGCTCCCCTGAATTATTCTTGGAAAGGATTTGCCTAAGCTGTTCATAAAAGTGCTCTGGTGCTGGGATCCCATGGTCCCACTTGCAAATCTGTCAGTGCCCGGCTGCTCCTGCAACTGGAAAGTGGGATGGTTTTGTTCCCTACAACCAACCTGTCATCTTTGTTGCAATGTAAGATGACAACTTTATATCCTGTTTTCCTACTGGATAAAGGGGATTTTATTGCCTTTCTCCTTGAAGTAATGCTTTATAATTTTATATTCCTTCTTACAAGCCTCTCTAAAATAAAGCAATCAAATGTGATGGATAATTTCTGTGAAATTACACCAAGAAGAGGCTTAAACAAAAGTAAGTAACTGCAAGGTGGGGAGATTTCTCTAATTAGGAAACACTGTAATTAGAGAAGGCCTAATGTGCAAGTATTTAATTGTAACTATAATTAACTGTTGAAATAATTTTGGAGAGATGAGTGACTCTTACTGTCTTTAAATGAAAAGTGCGTGTTCAGTCAAAAGGTGTAAGAGAGTTTAAAGAGAAATTACGGAATAGAGACAAAGTACTGGGTAATATTTTCTGGTTTATATTGTCCACAAGGTCCCCCTGGCCAAAAAATCCAGAGGCATGAGAATACAAACTATCTGTTATGAATTAAGGTACATTGTGGCACCAGAACCCGGTCCCCAAACCTGTCACATCCATGTTTTCTTTTCAATTAATAGAATGGAGAATGGAACAAATAGCAGAGAAAGATACCCTATGTGCGCACACACCAGGAGAAAAAAAGGTATAGCAAGAGTTCTTATCTCCGGAGGCATGAGAATACAAATTGTTATGAATTAAGGTACATTGTGGCACCAGAACCCGGTCCCCAAACCTGTCACATCCATGTTTTCTTTTCAATTAATAGAATGGAGAATGGAACAAATAGCAGAGAAAGATACCCTATGTGCGCACACACCAGGAGAAAAAAAGGTATAGCAAGAGTTCTTATTAAATTATAAAAAAAATATATATACTGAAGGGTAGACGATTATGTAATAAACTGTGCTGTTATCTCTATACTGACAATAAAATTGTGCCCGTGCGCACACGCCAGGAGAAAAAAAGAGTTCTTATTAAATTATAAAAAAAAAATATATACTGAAGGGTAGACAATTATGTAATAAACCGTGCAGTTATCTCTATACTGACAATAAAATTGTGCCTACAGTTCGTACAAACACAGTAGACTCAGCTCGAAGTGAGCCAGTGTGGCTGCTTTGGACATTGATGGATTTTCCTCCCATGATCTAAAAATCTGGGTAGAGGATTTACCTTCCCACTGCTGGTGCTCTCACTAAGCAGGTGAGGACTTCACTAAGTCCTCTGAGAAGTGAGGACTCATCGCTTTTGCCTTGTTTTTCTCTCCACTGCCTTTCCAGACCTTCAGAGACATAGAAGAGACAGAAGCAAATCAGATTTATTATTTTTCTGTCTCTGGTTTTGTCTTTTCTCTTATTCACATTTCGGTCTTACACGGACACATCCATGTGCATGATGTTACTCAGCAGAGTTGTCCAACCAGATTCATCTGGGCTAGTCATATTGTTATGGGAAAGTATTTAATAACAATTAAGAGGAGCAGGGAGCACCACATCAAGAGAGAGCTGAAGGGCATGTGTGCACCCAAATCTAAATATTCAGTGTTCCTTTAAGAAAAATCAAAAAAAACAGAGCCCTTCAAGTGCAAGAATTGTTATGCTACAATGAACTAAAGCTGATATTGTGGGTTCCTGTTTTTAAGTGGAGCATGTCTGCCACAAGTTCATATTCCTAGGAAGATGTCAACTGATTTACCCATTTGATTCTACGCAAGGTGAAGTAACAAATACTAAAGGATGTGGTGCTAAATGTATTTTCGCCCTGTCAAATACAATTCTATAGTGGCCAGATTCTCCTCCAGGACAGGCAGAGGTTTCTCAGGGCTATTGCTGAATTACCCAAAACATGACTTGAAAATACAAGTTACAAGGTTAAAAAAAAGTAAATAGAGTTGAGTTTGAATGCAACGTAGTTTTAATGAGGGAAGCACAGGGTACATTTGGTGAACAGGGGTGTGCAGAGCACCAAGGATGTTTCCCAGGGCTTTGGGAAGTGATGCTGCTACAGGTGGGCCAGCAAAGTCCATCGCTTGAACATCACCAGGTGGCAGCTTCCCCTGCGAGGTCAGCACAGCCCAGGGCTGCTTCAGCACCAGACAGGGTCGCTTCAGAAGTTTCCGGAGCCAAGACTCATGTAAACAGCAGAGACCCCACCTTTCAGACAGTCCCCCCCACCAAAGAACTGGCCTCTCTCAAAGGAGACCCCGCCCTAGTATCTGCCTCCGCTGCAGGAGCCCCCAAAGCCACTGCCAGAGGAGATGCCTCCTCCGTATGAGCCCCCAAAGCCCCCACCATAGGAGCTCCTGGAGCCAAATGATCTTCTGCCTCTGTACGAGCTTCCAAATGACCTGCTTCCCCCGCACAAGCCCCCAGAGCCAAAGGAACTACCCCCTCCGTACAAGCCCCCCATGCCCATGGAGCTGCCCCCACCATATGAGCCACCCATGCCCATGGAACTGCCACCTCCATATGAGCCACCCATGCTCATGGAACCACGTCTACCATATGAGCCACCCATGCCCATGGAACTGCCACCTCCATATGAGCCACCCATGCTCATGGAACCACGTCTACCATATGAGCCACCCATGCCCATGGAACTGCCACCTCCATATGAGCCACCCATGCTCATGGAACCACGTCTACCATATGAGCCACCCATGCCCATGGAACTGCCACCTCCATATGAGCCACCCATGCCCATGGAACTGCCCCCACCATATAAGCCACCCATGCCCATGGAACTGCCCCCACCATACGAGCCACCCATCCCTAATGAACTGCTGCCTCCATAGGGGCCCCCTGATTCAAGAGAGCCCCTTGGCATTGGAAAGCCCCCAATGGGTGTTGGAAGTGTGGTGCCCACGACGCTCTCCTGAGGGCAGGAGCTGAGGATGGGGCCATAGGAGCCCCCTGATTCAAGAGAGCCCCTTGGCATTGGAAAGCCCCCAATGGGTGTTGGAAGTGTGGTGCCCACGACGCTCTCCTGAGGGCAGGAGCTGAGGATGGGGCCTGGGAAGGTGACGACCACAGGTGGTGGGTAGACCACGGCACGGGAGTCCCCGCAGGATGCGACGCAGGGCTGTGAGTTCCAGGCGCTGACCCATGGCTCTGGGCAGGTCACTTCACAGGGTGAGGAGCATCTGCTGCTCACGAGCTGTCCTCCTGAAGACATCTTCTGTGATGTACGTAATTCTGCAGCACATGTTAAGGAGTAAAATTGAAATGGGTGTGCAGCTCTGTGCCCTTATACAATCACCATGATGATACAAGGTGTGTGTTGGAAGGAATTAGTTTCTTATAAAGATGAGAACTACTCTTGTGGAGATACCTAACTTTACTCCAGCCTAAAATATTGTTCTTCAATGTGGTCGAAGCTAAACAATACGGACAGAAATACAACTTCTCTTGCAATCTAGCATAGCTGCCAGAAAGGAATATATTTTTTAAGATGTCTGTCATTCATTCTGTCTTCATTCTGAGAGAGTATTTTACGGTCTTCCACCACTAACCTCTACTTCTTCACTAATTTATTGACCTCAGATATTGGGTTCTTTTGGAAACAAATTTGACAGACCCTGTAGTTAGAAGCGTAAATCAACAGTGGCTGTTGCTATATACATATATATATGTGTGTGTGTGTATGCACACACACTTTAACAAATGCCAAGCTGTAAATCGTTAAGTTGTAGCCTCCTAATCAAGTTAAGAGGATTTAATTGACACTTTCCCGTTGTGGTTTGGAAGGACACACAGCCTCACATTTCACAGCCTGCATCTACCACCGGTCACTGCTGGATGGCTACAAAAAACTTCTCCGCTTAAGAAATAAGACATTGCCGATCGCTGCAGAGCACTGACATAGAATTCATTCCCAAGTTAAACACTGAGAGAAACAGCCCAGTTAATATAAAAGAATTTAAAGAAAGAGTACTTACCCGGCTCGCGGAGAAAATCAGACTGAAGTGAAGTTGTTGGTGACCCTGGAGGAAATACGGTGCTTTTATATACCCCTGCCGATTGCCGCCAGGATGTGCAACACACTTTGGGACATGGGGCATAATGGTTAGCTAGCAAAACATTTTGCTGTATAAGCTACTTTTAATTGTAATAATTGTTGTGATATCTGATAATGATTAGTAAATCAGCTCTGCATTATACTATATGTGCAACACACCCTTTGTCTTCCTTTAATCCTTAAATCGTTTTTATATTCATTTTATGACTAGTGCCATCTCCTGACCTCGTTTGAATTGTAGTGGTAGGGAACTGGGCTCCGTTGGCTTTAGCAAGGAAAAGGCACCATTTTGGCTTTGTCAGGAGAAATACTTTGTGTTCTGCAGAAGATTCCACTTAAATTTAGAATTGCACAGAGTTGAGAAAAGTGCAAATTTAATCTTTCCAGCACCTTAGATGGGAGAGGTCATTTTTTCTGCCTGTTTAACATCCACCCAAGTACTGCTTAGAGAAGTGCGTAACCAAATGCCCGCTGTCACTGTCACTAAAGTCAGTACAAGGAAGCACCATGTGAGAACATGAAGTAATTTTATTGTCCTCCTTCTCCTTTTGTCACATTGCAGGAGAGCTGTGGTACTCTAGCAAGACACATTCTAGCTGCTGTTGTTTTTGTTTGTTGTGTGGGTGTTTATTTTTGTCAAAATAAGGTTGACGGTTGGACAAGATGATCTTTAAGGTCCCTTCCAACCTAGAAGATTCTGTGATTCTGTGATTTGAGAAAAAATAAAGTCTTTTCGGATATGGAATGGACATACGTAGAGTGTATAAAGATGATTAAATTTAAAACAAAATAAAACCACCTTAATAATGGCAAGGACTCCTTTTTTTCAATAAAGCCCCAGCAGTATTCATGGACTAGTACTTGAAAGCCTCATATATTAGAAGACAGAGATACAAGTGCCTAAATAGGAAGAGATATCTCTAAGAAAAGCTTTCTTTAGCAATAACCAGACACCTAGTAAGAATAGTAGAGGTGATGAGTATTTTTGTGTGGTTATAACAGACGAACATTAGACGGATTAGTGCCAGTGATGTCAAACACCCAACTTCAATGTCTGTATTTTTTAAATCAAAGTAAACTAAAGTCATTCTAGATTTTTGACTCTCAGTCACAGTTGTGGGAGGAAAGCAAGTGCAGCCTATCTGAATATAAACCCTTGGGTTTTCAGCCTGTTCTACTTATCATTCTGTATTTAATGTTTATATCATTATAATGTTTATGTTCAATGTTTATCTTTAATGTTTATGTCATTTCTATCACCATATTTCTGGTGTTTTCAAGACCAATTAGAAAATAGAGCACAGGGAGCTTACATGGTTAAGGTCTTGCATCAGAACACGAACGAGTCCTGTCAGGCATCAGTGGGCAGTGGTTGATTTGACAGTTTTGCCAGTCAGCAATTCTTCATTAACTCCTCAGTTAATGTGAATCCTCCAATTTCCTACAATTGGGTTGAGAAATACCAATTTACAGGAAGAACCCTGGGCCCTGCTGTTGTTTCTCACCTTTCAGCAGCACCGGCAAGCGGTAGCACTTCTATTAACCACCCAACCCTCTTCAATCCAGGTTTTGAAGAAGAAAAATGGAATAGTGTGTAGAAAACCTGTTTATCAGCTCCATATAATCATCACATGCATCTATACTCATTCCAATTTCAGCTCCAGTGAGGGCCAGGGACAATATTGGCTTCTAGGTGACTTTGTCAGTGTCGGAGGATAAAATAAAACAGGAGGTGTGTAATGCTTGTAACGTGACTTGGAATTAAGAATAAAGTCGTGATCACGCCACTTAAGAGAACAATTAAAACAATTAAAGAAATACTCCATACAGCAAAACATAGTTTAGCAATGCGTAGGAAGCTCTTATACAAAGCGTGTCTCACATCCCACCGGTGGTCTGAAGAGAGTATATAAGAGCACTCTGAACGCTTCAGTTCCATCATCAATAGCTCTTCATCTGCACTTCTCCAGACCCGGTGAGTTGAATCTCCTTCGTTCTCTATATGAACCATTAGGAAAATACTTCCAGGATGTAACTGAGGACTTAGTCTTCTGCAGAAAGTGTGATGCTCTTGTAACGCCGCTTGTCTTTTGTCAGACATTAATTTTTATAGTCATTTAAATGTACACCTTTGTAGACGTCGCTGATGAATTATAAGAGTGTATTTTCACAGGCACTTGCATCAGTTCAAAATTGTCAGTCAGGTCCAGAGCTGTGTATTATAACCCAGCAAAATCTAGAATATGAGCTACTTCCATAGACACATGGACTTTGCCTTTGTTCTCCATGATTACCAGTATTTCCAGAGCAGCAGAAAGTACTTTGGGAAGCACCAGGTGTAACTTTATGCATGCTCAGAAAAATTTGTGAGAGATAAACCTGAATCATTTAAAACACTCCTCTTCTACCCTTTCTTCGTGCTCATGAAAGACACCAGATCTGAAAGTTTTTTCCTTTTGGCATCTGGTCATTGAACTTATGCTTTATCTCCTGCTGCAGAATTACGTACATCACAGAAGATGTCTTCAGGAGGACAGCTCATGAGCAGTAGATGCTCCTCACCCTGTGAAGTGACCTGCCCAGAGCCATGGGTCAGCGCCTGGAACTCACAGCCCTGCGTCGCATCCTGCGGGGACTCCCGTGCCGTGGTCTACCCACCACCTGTGGTCGTCACCTTCCCAGGCCCCATCCTCAGCTCCTGCCCTCAGGAGAGCATCGTGGGCACCACAATTCCAGTACCCATTGGAGGCTTTCCAATGCCAAGGGGCTCTCTTGAATCAGGGGGCTCCTATGGAGGAAGCAGTTCATTAGGGATGGGTGGCTCGTATGGTGGGGGCAGTTCCATGGGCATGGGTGGCTTATATGGTGGGGGCAGTTCCATGGGCATGGGTGGCTCATATGGTAGACGTGGTTCCATGAGCATGGGTGGCTCATATGGAGGTGGCAGTTCCATGGGCATGGGTGGCTCATATGGTGGGGGCAGCTCCATGGGCATGGGGGGCTTGTACGGAGGGGGTAGTTCCTTTGGCTCTGGGGGCTTGTGCGGGGGAAGCAGGTCATTTGGAAGCTCGTACAGAGGCAGAAGATCATTTGGCTCCAGGAGCTCCTATGGTGGGGGCTTTGGGGGCTCATACGGAGGAGGCATCTCCTCTGGCAGTGGCTTTGGGGGCTCCTGCAGTGGAGGCAGGTCCTCCGGCGGGGGCTTTGGGGGCTCATACGGAGGAGGCATCTCCTCTGGCAGTGGCTCTGGGGGCTCCTGCAGTGGAGGCAGGTCCTCCGGCAGGGGCCTTGGGGGCTCATACGGAGGAGGCATACCTGCCCAGAGCCATGGGTCAGCGCCTGGAACTCACAGCCCTGCGTCGCATCCTGCGGGGACTCCCGTGCCGTGGTCTACCCACCACCTGTGGTCGTCACCTTCCCAGGCCCCATCCTCAGCTCCTGCCCTCAGGAGAGCATCGTGGGCACCACAATTCCAGTACCCATTGGAGGCTTTCCAATGCCAAGGGGCTCTCTTGAATCAGGGGGCTCCTATGGAGGAAGCAGTTCATTAGGGATGGGTGGCTCGTATGGTGGGGGCAGTTCCATGGGCATGGGTGGCTTATATGGTGGGGGCAGTTCCATGGGCATGGGTGGCTCATATGGTAGACGTGGTTCCATGAGCATGGGTGGCTCATATGGAGGTGGCAGTTCCATGGGCATGGGTGGCTCATATGGTGGGGGCAGCTCCATGGGCATGGGGGGCTTGTACGGAGGGGGTAGTTCCTTTGGCTCTGGGGGCTTGTGCAGGGGAAGCAGGTCATTTGGAAGCTCGTACGGAGGCAGAAGATCATTTGGCTCCAGGAGCTCCTATGGTGGGGGCTTTGGAGGCTCATACGGAGGAGGCATCTCCTCTGGCAGTGGCTTTGGGGGCTCCTGCAGTGGAGGCAGGTCCTCCGGCGGGGGCTTTGGGGGCTCATACGGAGGAGGCATCTCCTCTGGCAGTGGCTCTGGGGGCTCCTGCAGTGGAGGCAGGTCCTCCGGCGGGGGCTTTGGGGGCTCATACGGAGGAGGCATCTCCTCTGGCAGTGGCTCTGGGGGCTCCTGCAGTGGAGGCAGGTCCTCCGGCAGGGGCCTTGGGGGCTCATACGGAGGAGGCATCTCCTCTGGTGGGAGCCTTGGGGCCTCCTGCGGTGGAAGCAGCTCCTATCGCAGGGGCTCCTTTGGAGGAGGCCAGTCCTTTGGTGGGGAGGGCTCTCTGAGTGGTGGGGGCTCCTCTGGTTCCAAGAGGTTTGGTGGAGGAAGCTGTGTCTCTGGGAAGTTCTGAAGGGACCCTGTCTGGTGCTGAAGCAGCCCTGGGCTGTGCTGACCTCACTGCCACCCGGTGATGTCCAAGTGATGGACTTTGCTGGCCCACCTGGAGTGGCATCACTTCCCAAAGCCCTGGGAAACATCCTTGGTGCTCTGCACACCCCTGTTCACCAAATGTACCCTGTGCTTCCCTCATTAAAACTATGTTGCATCAATATCTTCGCCTAATGTTTTCTTTTTCACCTTTTCACCTACAAACCACTTTGATTACGAAACATGTTACCATGAAGCCAACTGACAGCTGAAAACTCTCTGTCCTAAGTCTTTAGAGATGGTGGAGATTTTGGAGAGGTGCAAAATGTTGCACCCTGTGACATATTTCAGGATTCACACCACTGAACTGGAATTTGCCTTCCTGAAGATGAGTGATTATCTTACCTCCCAGCTGTGGAGCTGCATAATGACCGCAATCAAATTATCTAATTGTTTTCAAATTGAGCCTGTTTGTTCAGTCCTATTAAGATTTTGCTTGGAGCTGATGAGTTTCTCTCTGTAGTCATTAAATAAATCACAGATTAAAATCCCTTAATTTCTTCTAACACAGGCAAATTAAGCAATTGCTTAATTGTGTAAGTATCCTCTAGAGTCCTTTTTTATTTTTTTCTGTATCCAGAAATATTTGAGGGTTGGACCTTCATGATCTCGGTCCCTTCCAACCTGAACCACTGTATGACTTTATGATTCAGAGAAGCCATCAATTAAAATTTTTGTTATTCCCATTTTCACCTTAGTTTTAACAAAGAGATACAAGTCAGATTTTCAAAATTGGACCAGGAACCTGTGACAGGGATATTCTGTGTCTTCTGTGTTCTGACTCTGCTAATAGTCCTTGTGTTTCAGTTCATCCTTAACATGAAGGATCCTTCCTTTACCAGGAAGGGTAATGATAGGACAAGGGGAAATGGTTTTAAATTGGAAGAAAAAAGATTCAGATTAGATATCAGAAAGAAATTTTTGACTCTGAGGGTGGTGAGACACTGGAACAGGTTGCCCAGGGAGGTTGTGGATGCCCCATCCCTGGAAGTGTTCAAGGCCAGGCTGGATGTGGCCTTGAGCAACCTGCTCTGGTGGGAGGTGTCCCTGCCCAGGGCAGGGGGGTTGGAACTCGGTGATCTTTGAGGTCCCTTCCAACCCAAACCATTCTATGATTCTATGATTCTATGATTCTATGATTCTATGATTCTATGATTCTATGAATGCCCAGGTGGCCAAGAAGGCCACCAGCATCCTGGCCTGTATCAAGAACAGTGTGGCGAGTAGAGCCCGAGAGGTGATCGTCCCCCTGTACTCGGCACTGGTGAGGCCCCACCTCGAGTACTGTGTCCAATTTTGGGCCCCCCACCACAAGAGGGACATTGAGGTGCTGGAGCGGGTCCAGAGAAGGGCAACGAAGCTGGTGAGGGGTCTGGAGCACAAGTCTTACGAGGAGAGGCTGAGGGAACTGGGGTTGTTCAGTCTGGGGAAGAGGAGACTGAGGGGAGACCTTATCGCTCTGTACAAGTACCTGAAAGGAGGGTGTAGAGAGACAGGGGTCGGTCTCTTCTTCCAAGTTACAGATGATAGGACAAGGGGTAACGGCTTCAAGTTGTGCTGCCAAAGTTCAGGAGCTCAGCCAGCTCCACTGTTTGCTGTGAACAATTCAGGAAACATCCCTGGGGTTAAATACACTTCGCATACCTCCTGTGGTGTACCTTTTTAACAGGTCAGGCTGTTACCCAAGAGCAAGTGGCAAAGTAAAGAAGCCTGGGTGGTTTTTTTTTTTTTTTTGTTTTTGTTTTTTTTTTTTTTTTTTTTTTTTTTGTGGTTGGACTCGATGATCTCTGAGGTCCCTTCCAACCACTACAATTCTGTGATTCTGTGATTCTATGAATGATTCTGTAATTCAACATGAAGTACATTTGAAAAATAATAATAATAAAAAACAATTATTTATTTGATTCCTGATCTCCCCCATGTGTTTTCCAAGTAACATCAAATGGAGTAGAGCAACTTTTTAATGCATCTTTAGCATTCAATGGTCTTCTCTCAGAGACTCATCCAGAGTCTCCTTGCGTTTCTACTCCCAGCAATATCTACAGAGAACAACACGAAGCATTATTTCAGGTCTTGTGTCACTCATCCCTTATGAAAGTCTCTCTTGCGCACCCCTGTGATATGAAAGCACATTATCCTGTCACATAAGTACAGGCCTTTGATGGCGATGCCATCAAAAGAAATTCATAAATGTCTTCAAGTATTTAACATGGCAAGTTCGAAGTGATAATTCTCAGAAATCAAGTAAGGCTTATGTGGTTGATTTTCTTTGTTTGCCATTCACAGTCCCCAGAGGATTGTATTTTTATATTGGTTTGCATTCTTTAGGCACTCTTGATAACATATTTAAGTTGCCTAAACCTCAGACATCTCCAGGGAACTGTGATGATTCCTATAAACTGATTCTAAAGGAAATACGGTGACAGAATGGATGAACAAATAGGCTCCTTCAGAAGAGACAAGTTGGGATATACCACAGAGTATAAAATGAAAAAACTTATTAATTTCCAGTCTTCAGCTGACCATGTCTTATCCCTTACACTGTTTTTTTTTCTTACATTTTTCCCCTTTGCCCAGGGTGAGATAATATTAAGCAGACCGAGCTCTTCTGAAAAGCTCTTGTACATGCAACATTTTAAATCTCATCCCTCATTTGACATGAAATGAAACAGCTGCACTGATGAAATATGATTTATTTGAGGGTTGTCTGTGGCAAGTGACTTTTGTTTGCTATCTGTTCACACACCAGCACAAAGTATTGACTCATAGGCTTCAGAAACCTCCGTGCCCTACGGAGAAGCAACGCCAAACTGTTTTGTGTGCTTAAATTTTGAGTGCTTCATTCAACCACCCTTTTCTCAACACCTTTATTACTTAAGCAATTACTATCATATTACCATAAAACCCTATAATTGTTGCTCACAGGCTACGGAACCAGCTCTAGGAGGCCTAATGAGCTAGTGGTAAGGAAAGGACCAAAACGGTCCTGCAGAGAAAGAAAAACTGAACAAAATTTGATGATGCAGGAGGATTTTAATACAAAAGGGAAGTGGGATACACTGCAGAATGAGATGGCACACAACACAAAGTGACACATCCTGGGTGCCAAGGATGGGAAGGGCACTGCATTCACTGCCGACGAAGAGTCCATTTTCCACCGGTTGTTCTTCTCCTGTCACAGTTTAATTGACAATCTCTGTGTCAGGCCTTTCAAATCTGTTCTTTTCTTACATTGGCACAATGAGAACAGGTATCTAGCATTGTGAGATGATTAACAGAAGCTGTCATTAATGATAGACAAAGTGAAAAATGCAAGAAAGAGGTGTGGGCCCAGTTTTCAGAGGTACTGAGCAAGGGTGGCTCCCGTGGCTGATGCAATGGGCTTTCACCATCTCTGACAGTCAGCCCCAGCTGCGGATCTGGATCTTGCATTTTCGTCTCCTAAGTTGTTGCGTGGTCTGCAGGTGTTCGGGTTGTCTTACAATGAGCCACAGCTTCCACGGCGGGAGCCACGGCTGCTCCTGTAGGACCGCCTGCTATAGCAGCCCCCCATCCCTGAGGAGCCTCCATACCCAGATCCATAGGAACCCCCCATCCCTGACATGCCCCCAGAACCAAAGGAGCCCCCATATCCATAGGAGCCCCTCATCCCTGACATGCCCCCAGAACCAAAGGAGCCCCCATACCCACAGGAACCCCTCATTCCTGACATGCCCCCAGAACCAAAGGAACCCCCAGATCCAAAGGAACCTCCCATCCCTGACATTCCCCCAGAACCAAAGGAACCTCCCATGCCTGACATGCCCCCAGATCCAAAGGAACCTCCCATGCCTGACATGCCCCCAGATCCAAAGGAACCCCCCATCCCTGAGGAGCTCCCAGATCTAAATGGAATCATAGGACCATAGGGCTCAGGAAGTGATGTTCCCACAATGCTGTCCTGAGGGCAGCTGCTGATGATTGGGCCTGGGAAGGTGAGGACAACTGGTGGAGCGTACACCACGGCTCTGGAGTCCCCACACGATGCCACACATGGACCAAGGCTGTTGCTGTAGGACCATGGCTGTGGGCATGTCACCTCACAGGGAGGCAAGCACCGGGAGCTGATGTCACCGTACATTGTTCTTGAAGTGAAGCTGGGAAAGAAAACATACAGTAAGGAAACCATCACAGCCATGTGCCAATGGGTGCCCATCACACCATGAGAGCAATGTGGTTAGGGAGGCATATTAGATCCTTCATGCTTCCTACTCCTCTCTCAAGTCCTCCTGTTCTCTGATTCCCCTTCTTTTCCTCCCTTTTTACCCCTATTGAAAATGCATAGGACTTCAGTAGGGTTTAGCTTTATATTTGCACCTCAAGTTTTGAAAGACGCAAGAAATGAATAAAAAAGTAACTCTTAAAACTCTATCTTTAAATGTAAAATTCCTTCTTACCACTGTCTGCAAGTTACTGCAGTATCTCCTATGAAAAGTAAGGTTTCACTGCAACATATTATCTCATCACTAATTCACGAAATACAGACACAAGAAAAAGTCCTTGTTTAAAACTATCACTACAGAGATATAACCATAACAGATATAAAATTATTAGCTTAAATAAAACTCACCTGGAGCACTGAGGCAGGTAAGTCAGGAGAAGCTTGTAGGAGACTGTTGTAGGAACTGAGATGTTCCTGCTTTTATACAGTTTTGCAGCCAGCTTTAGGGAAGTGAAGCACCTCATAAACTTTAGCACTTACCAAACTATGGGGTTTCTGTGCTGGGTGGCTCCTGTAGCACCTGTAATTATTTTCATTGTTTCAAATTAGTAAATCATTCACAGCTATTCACAGTATGACTCTCGTATAATAAATTTGGGCTTTTTATTGTGTTGAAATTATATTGCCAATTCCTATGCATTATCATTCCGCTGACTCCACTGGATTTACAATGGAAATGGATTGACCACTGCTTACTATTTTTTGTGAATGATTTACCAGGAAGGCACCTCCAGAAGGATCAACCCTGCAAGTCTGCTTTCCAGAATGGCCTGACCCCAATAATGAGCAACATCAGACCATTTTGAAGTTCAATCTCACTTCTAAGTTGGAGACCTACTTTGGATCCAAAAGACCTGGTGATCACTGGGGTTGCCCTTGCAGTGGCCCCACTGGCACCTCATCACCAGGCTCTAAGCAGAACATCCCAAAGCAAATTTTGATATGTTCTTGGGTAAAATTACTCAGAGCTTAAAGGAGATGTCATGTGTCACTTCAATCACATTGAGCTGGGCTTTGGAAGACTTTTTGCAGGGCCTTGTCCTGGCCAGTGCTCAAGAATAATTTGTGAGGCCTGATTCTGTCATGGTGCTGTATCATCCATTCAGTCAATAGATACAGGTGGGGTTGCAAAAAATGCTGACCCCCCATCAAAGGTGGGGTTGGACAATTCCACTTGGGAGGTATTATACCTAAATCTGAGGCTTACAAGTAAATTGTGGGACTGGCACATCAGTAAGCCACCTTCCTTAAAGCCATTAAAGAGAAGTAAACAGAGAGATCAACTGCTCTTTTAGTCGGACCAAAATGATGCCAAAAGGATTTTTTCCATTAAGTTTGAGACAAAAGGAAACTGCTGGGTGTTGGATATATGTCACTCAAAATAGGGCTGGAAATGGATCACTAATTATGATCTGAAATGAAAACAATCACAAGGCTTAGGAGAGTATCTTTTTCTTGGTAAGTGACAAGAATTTCATGACTAGTGGATGACCTCATATTCCCCCTATTGTCTAAGAAAGTATATAAAAGAGTAGAGAACTAAGAAGTCTTCTATTCTTCCAGCTCCACTGACTTATTCCTCCAAGAAAACCAGGTAAGCCTAACCTTATTGCACTTCATTGTAGCTATAGAATATTTAAAAATTCTGTTACAAATAGAATACTTTAAGCTTACTTCCTTTTTATCTTGCAAAATGCTAACAATTTTAGAAAACCTGAGATAAAGAAAAGAGTAGATTTAACAAGGATTGTTAGAAAAGCTGGGGGAAAGGGATAAACAGAGCAAGGAATTTTGTTACTTTCCTCTGTAGACTTTCTGAAGTTACAGAAAAATCTTCCTGTGGGTCTACTTTGAAAAGAGAATGAATGGGAGTTTTCTGAACAAGTAAATGTTTAAAGATCAGATAATTTAGTCCCAGAGAAAAGAGTACTATATTTTGAGAGGTTGAAAAGAATAAGAGATAGAGATGGTACATAGAGGAAGAAGAAGAACTGAGAAGCTTTAAAAGGGGTCAGTCAAGAAGGAAATAGCAGAGAAAATGGAGACTGTGAGGGAGGGTTGAACTGGGAGTTGATGAGCAACTGGAGGAGAAGGACAAGGTGCATCAGGCTCATGCCGGGAACCCGTTGGCACCTGACTGTGATGATTTGCTGACTGCATGTTGTCTTTCCCAGCTTCACCTCCACTCCCCAAGAATGATGTCAAACAAAATTAGCTCTGAGTGCTTGCCCGCCTGTGAGATGGCCTGCTCACAGCCATGTGCCTACAGCAGAAGCCTTGAGCCCTGTGTTGCATCATGTGGGGACTCCAGAGCCATCGTGTACCCCCCACCAGTTGTCATCACCTTCCCAGGCCCAACTCTTAGCAGCTGCTCTCAAGAGAGCATTGTGGGAACATCAATTCCCCAGCCTGTTGGTGCTTTGATGTATGGCTCTGATGAGTCCAATGGCATGGGGGGGGCCTCCTTTGGATCTGGGGCCTCCTTTGGTTCTGGGGGCATGCCAGGGATGGGGGGTGCCTTTGGATCTGGGGGCTCCTTTGGCTATGGGGGTTCCTTTGGTTCTGGGGGCATGTCAGGAATGGGGGGCTCCTGTGGGTATGGAGGTATGTCAGGGATGAGGGGTTCCTTTGGATCTGGGGGCTCCTTTGGCTATGGAGGCTCCTCAGGGGTGGGAGGCTGCTACAGCAAGCGGTCCTACAGCAGCCGTGCCTCCCGCCTTGGAAACTGTGGCTCATTCTAAGCAGCCCGAACACCCATACAACAGCTTGGGAGGTGAAAACACAAGATCCGGATCCACAGCTGGGGCTGGCTTTCAGAGATGGCAAAACCCCATTGCATCAACGGGAGCCGCCCTTGCTCGGTACCTCTGAAGCTGGGCCTGCATCCATCTTCCATGTCATGCCTCATCTTCTGTCAATAGCAGTTTCGTGTGATGGCTTCTCTCCTTTCTGACTCCTATGTCCTTTCTGGTGGAGTGAAAATGCTTCGGAATTTGCAAGTGGGACTTTGCAGCAAAGATTTCAGCTTTACCTTGTGATGTGCAGTGCCTTCATTCATCGACATGGATGGTCTGGCTGCCTTTGGACTCCGGGATAGACCATTAATGAACTTCACCATTCCATTCTGTTGCAATTATTGCATGTCATAATAAAAGTCTTGCTGAATCATATCACTCGATTTCTGGTTTTCCTTTTCTTCCATGCTGCTTTATAAACTAGCTTTAGTGAAATTTAACTCAGTGGGTCTCAAAATGGGAGGTGGAGCTCCATGTACGTAAAGGGAAGCAGAATTCAATACCTTGATGAGGGGCAGCATAAAAACACCAATCTCACTGTTTTTTCTGTGTGGGGAAGTATTTCACAGAATCACAGAATCACAGAATCTTAGTGGTTGGAAGGGACCTCTGAGATCATCGAGTCCAACCACAAAAAAAAAAACAAAAAACCCACAAAACAAAACAAAACACCACCAAACAAATACAAAACACACCACACCAAACGCCCACCAACTAAACCCCACACTCAACACCTCACCATAACCAATAACCTTGGGCACTAGAGCATGCCCTGAAGAGCCATGTTTATATGTTTCTTAAATACCTCCAGGGATGGTGACTCCACCACCTCCCTGGGCAGGCTGTTCCAGGGCCTGACCACCCTCTCAGTAAAGTAGTTCTTTCTAATATCTAATCTAAATCTCCCTTGCCGCAACTTCAGACCATTTCTACATGTTTTAGTGGCTGAGCCTGGAAAGAGTCATTCCTGACTTCTCAGTTCAATTTAAGAAGGTTTTGGTTAATGTGGTTTGCAGAGGATGAGTGGGAGTCGTACCTACATTCAGCTCGCACAGCACTAAAAGGACCAGTGTCAGTGATTTTTGAGGCTGAGCCAGGAATGTCTGTACAAACTGCCGTGACATGACTTCAGTGAAGGTGATGCCTCACAATTTACAAAGGAAAGCTCCACCCCCACAGAGATCTGACTCAACAGGCTGAGGAGAGTGAGACATTGAGTAAGGAGAGTGAAAATTGCTGGGCCTCTGCTGCCACAACCTTCTGTGCGGTGCACGAGAGCAAAGGCAGATGTTCCTGAGCTGAGAGTAAAACTGGAGTCACAGCAGCTCAGTAACTCCTTCCATACTTTGAGACCCCAGTGTCTACACACACACACCTCTGCACGCATCTTTGAGCAGCTGAGAATACCAATTCCACACTAGGAGGAAGGATTTACACCCAAATAAAAGCAATCCTGCTCTTTTAACAATCTAAATAACAATCCAGAGACTTGGATTTACACCCAAATAAAAGCAATCCTGCTCTTTTAACAATCTAAAAAACAATCCAGAGACTTAAGTCTGTGGATTATGATCTGGCTAGTGGAACATTGTCACTTTGCTTGATAGGCTTCTCACAAAGTAACACAATCACTGCTGGATGATATAACTCAAGCAATATTCTGTTCATGTTGTGGTGCAGCACGTTGTACGCATAATATGAGTAGAACTATTTTAATACTTTCCTAAGATTTTCTGATGGAAATTCCCTTTTCATCAGAGGCTTGCAGACACCAGTGGAAAAAAAAAAAAAAAAAAAATTTAAAACCAAATGCAAAGTCGTGGTGGGAGAATCTCTTTCTCAGATAGTTCTGGCAATGATTGTGCATTTTTGTGATTCTTAATTCTGAGAGAGCACAAGTGCATCGATGTAGCTGTTGCCTGAGGGATCCCATGGTGATGCTTAACAAGCTCAGATCATTTACTGCATAAATGCTTCAATTAAGTTAACAAACCACAAGGATTAAGACAATCAAAGGAAGGAAATGAATGTTTTCTTTGGCACAGCAGCACTCCCTCAGCCTACGCAGAGCCCTCTCTTGTTGCCAACAGCAGCACAATCAAAACGGCTTCTAAAGAAAACACCGATACAGCTGCTGGGGTGAATATCTCAGCTTACTCCAAGGCATGTCACAGGGTGCAAGATTTGTACTCTGATTCTCAACTCCATACAGATAACTTCTTCCCGTTTCTGTGGCCTTGACAGTCTACAGTACTCAGATCCAGGCTAACCCATTTCCCTTTGCAATCTGTAATCAGATAAACTATTTTACCATCAAGGCTACATCAATCAAGGAACAACTTTGCCCTTTGCTTGAATCAGGACGTGCAGTCATTTTAATTTTCACTGGGGGTTAAAACAATTTCCTTTGGGATATTCAAGGAATGACTTTTAATGACCCTGAATATCTGACCTAGCTTCAAAGTTACCTTGGTTTTGAGTGGGTGCTGCATTAGACCATCCCCAGAGATTGTTCGAGCCTAAATTATTTCACGATTCTTTTCTAGTTAGTAATGTATGCCATGGTATAGGTCAGAAAGGGGAAAAAATACTATCATAAAGTATTTCTGAAAAATTATATTGGCCATACAGAGGAATTAATTCTTCTCTGATGATAGTCCTTGATTAACACATAAGACTTGATCCACAAAGTTAACTTCTTTCAAAGCCGTTTGCAACTAAGAAACTGCAGGGAAATGAAAGCCAGAAGACAGTGCTGTGATGCAACGGGGCTTTAATACAAACAAAAAGTGGACTACATTCTTGCAGAATGAGGCAATGCAGAGACAAAGAATGTAATTTCCATTTCAACAAAGACAACAACCAATCAGGCCTTCAGAGGAGCACAGGGCTCAGGAGACATTCTTCTTTCAGTTGGATACTTTCACAGTCAAGTCCCACTACTTGCTTTTACTCTCTTCAGGTTCAGAAAGAACAAAACATAACATGAGCAAACGACAAAGTGAGGCAACATTGGGATTGTAAGCCTTAGGTAAAACATAGCGCAAATAAATCCCAAGCAAACCCAGCTCCTACTGCCATTGGCTGGAGCGGAGGCTGCTTGGCATGTCTGTTTTCCAGGTCTATATGTCAACTACTAGTTTGTATCTTGTTGTTCCTTCAGTCTTGACTCTTTATTAAAGATTTAAAATGGCCCATAGTTTCCATAGCGATACCTATAGTACCCTCTGGAAAAATAGGGGAAATAATTTCTACCAAATCCTGAGTAAAGCGAGTTCCGGTAAAAGCTTCCCAAACGGTAGCTTCCACCACCACATGAGCTCTCCCCCCCATATGAGCCCCCTCCAATGCCACCACAAGAACTTCCTGAACCATGGTGGGAACCCATCCCATAGGAGCTACCTCCGCCACAGGAACCACCATAACCCATTCCTCCACCTCCGGAGCCCATGCCTCCACCTCCAGAGCCCATTCCTCCGCCTCCGGAGCCCATGCCTCCGCCTCCAGAACCCATTCCTCCCCCTCCGGAGCCCATGCCTCCGCCTCCAGAACCCATTCCTCCCCCTCCGGAGCCCATGCCTCCGCCTCCAGAACCCATTCCTCCCCCTCCGGAGCCCATGCCTCCGCCTCCAGAACCCATTCCTCCCCCTCCGGAGCCCATGCCTCCGCCTCCAGAACCCATTCCTCCCCCTCCGGAGCCCATGCCTCCGCCTCCAGAACCCATTCCTCCCCCTCCGGAGCCCATGCCTCCGCCTCCAGAACCCATTCCTCCCCCTCCGGAGCCCATGCCTCCGCCTCCAGAACCCATTCCTCCCCCTCCGGAGCCCATGCCTCCGCCTCCAGAACCCATTCCTCCCCCTCCGGAGCCCATGCCTCCGCCTCCAGAACCCATTCCTCCCCCTCCGGAGCCCATGCCTCCGCCTCCAGAACCCATTCCTCCCCCTCCGGAGCCCATGCCTCCGCCTCCAGAACCCATTCCTCCCCCTCCGGAGCCCATGCCTCCGCCTCCAGAACCCATTCCTCCCCCTCCGGAGCCCATGCCTCCGCCTCCAGAACCCATTCCTCCCCCTCCGGAGCCCATGCCTCCGCCTCCAGAACCCATGCCTCCACCTCCGGAGCCCATATGACCCCCAATTTCAGGAATGGAACTTCCTATAACACTTTCCTGAGGGCATGAGCTGATAATGGGTCCCGGGAAAGTCACTACGACGGGTGGCGCGTACACGATTGCTCTTGAATCTCCGCATGAGCTGACACATGGTTCACTGCAGAAGTTGACATATGGTTCCGAGCAGGTCACTTCACATGGCGCAGAACAGCGGGAGCTAATCAGCTGCCCGTAGGAAGACATCTTTCCAGAAGGGAAGTTAACCTGAAAGGCAAAGGGTGCACTAGCCTGGTAAAGTTACGGCCAGAAGAGTGAGAGAACAAACTGTATTGTAGTAACATGGGTTGTATAGATGTGATGAAAGGTATTCAGATGCAGATACATATGTCTGAGTCATTTACACTAAAGTTAAGAGTTAGTGATTAAAAAAAATAAAATAATAATATCAAAAGTGCTGGGAGGTATGGTTTAGTGATGATGCTCCTTGTTTGTTGTGTGGGTGTCTATTTTTGTCAGTTAGGTTGACGGTTGGACAAGATGATCTTTAAGGTCCCTTCCAACCTAGAAGATTCTGTGATTCTGTGATTCTGTGAAAAAAGTTCATCATTTCAAAGCACAGTGCATTCTACTCCGAAGTAGAATTGTTACAAGATCTCGCCAATCAAGCTCAATGAAGTGCTGGGTAGAGGTTTCTAAGCCTACTCCCACCCCTCTCTATTGCTCCATTGCCTTGTAGCCCATTCCCTAAAGGAGTTCTGGAAAGAATGTGCCTTTCCTTCCCTCACGTCATTGCCTTTGCTGTGCTTTTTTGTCTGGGAGTCCTATCCCAATGTTTTTGGGGTGTCCTCTCTCCATAGACAGATGCTCTAATCCCAGGAATTGCTCCCATCCATAATTTTGAAACTCCCGTTCGTTTTTACCGCCACACATGGCGACGCCTATATCCATCCTATTTGCAAGTTACAGTTTTTAGAGATTAAGGTCCTACCCTAAAATTGGGTACGACATGTAACCTCGTATTACAGCTACCTATAAATCCACCTCTGTAATTATGAATGGATTCAGTTAAATCAGACTTACCCAGTCCCCAAGCAGAATAAGTCAGCAGAGTCAGCTACGGAGACACGAGTTACGAGCACTTTTATATGCTGTCATAGATAATAGAAATTGGGAGATACCTTTACGCAACCGCTCTCTACATCTTATGAAACCGAATGTTTTCCCCCGGTGATGCCTTCCTTTGTTGCAACTGTTCTGATAACAGTGTATGATTATTAGATAATTTCCAAGCCCACACAGCAGGATGCGCGCACATCACTCATCTTGACTTTTTGCTGAAAAACTCACGATACGTTGAGGTTGGTTTTCTCTTAAATATTAGGTAGTATTTGTGAAGGTAGCTCAGAGATGGATAAACTACATGCTGCTGGTAAACACAGGATTCCAGTTCATAATTTGTCATCTTGGGTAATAATAACCAGTGGCCTTCTGGAATTTTCCTCTTTAAAGGTAGGAAATCTTTTAACATTAAATAGACATTAGTGTCCATGGATGTTGTGTACTCACTCCAGGGGCTTTGGCATTGGAGTTTACAGCTTGGGATTGTCTTTTGGATGGATGTTCTCCTACATGACTATACCACGTGCTAAGTAAGTGGAAAGCAAGAGATGCCAAAGCAGGCCACAGACTCTCCTGTGAGCACTAGGATCAGGCACAATAATCCCATTAGAAATTCAGCCAAGGAGAGGGACCTGTCCAAGATTTTACACTTTATCATGAGTTCCCCATCTCAAGGAATCATCCCCTTCCAAGGTGCCTTCAGAGTAAAAGCCAAAAAATACTTATAACAAGAAAGAAATTGGATTTTCCTTTCTGAGTATGCTTTTTGGAGGCCCATATGAGGAAAGGAACAGTATACATTACCTGTGGGGCTAGAGGATCCAGAGGAAACATTACCTCAAGTACAGGTCCGTAACTTCAGCTAGAATAAATTCACAAGGCCTGACAAATGCCAGTACTCCGATTCACATAATCACATTTCCATAAAAAAAACCCCTCTTAGCTACATTCTTGTGGCAAATTATTAAAACTAAAGCCAAAAAAGAAAAAAAAAATACTGATTATTTTATTTACATTTCGTGACCGTGAAATCAATCTAACAACCAGAGGAATGTATGCAGCTGGTAGAGATATGACAGCAAGATGCGCAGAATAATATGCCTCACATAATTTGTGGGAATGAGAAGTAACTAACAATTAGAGTGATTGACAGCTGAAGCAATTAAAGGAGTTACCAACACAAATATTTTATAAAAGTTTATAGGGACCTCATTGGCTCTGGGGTTTTTTTCCAGTGTATAGAAAGCTTGTTCAAAATAAACACTGCAGAAAACCTCACTCTCTGGACCATCCACACTTTGGTTTCTGCAACTAATGCTTTCTCTTGACAGCTTTAATTAAAGGGAATTTATGTTTTACATGAGAGTAGACTGTCTTTCAAGCTCAAACTCTAGTCAGCCCTCATACTCTAGCGATACCCTTTTAAAATATAAGATCAAAACTGCAAAAAAGTCATCCAACATCCCCTTTCACATCACCTGGACCCCAGCTGCCTTACATCAAAGAATTATTTTAAAGACAGAGAAAGAGATATCACAGAATTACAGAATGACAGGGGTTGGAAGGGACCTCTGGAGATGATCTCCTCCAACACCCTGCCAGAGCAGGGTCACCCAGAGCAGCTCCCATGGAATGTGTCCAGGTGGGGTTTGAATGTCTCCAGAGATGGAGACTCCACCACCTCTCTGGGCAGCCTCTTCTAGGGCTGTACCACCCTCAAAGTAAAGAAGTTCCTCTTCATGTTTAGATGGAACTTTTTACGTCCAAGTTTGTGCCCGTTCCCTCTTGTCCTGTCACTGGGCACCATTGAGACTGGCCCCATCCTCTTGACACCCACCCTTGATGTATTTATAGGCATCCAACGATCAGAATACATAGGCACTGATCAGAATATCCTCCCTCACCAGGTGAAAGCCGAAAATATGAAGAAAAAAACAGCAGGGATTTTATATTTTCCTCTAAAGAATTTGTTGCTTTACATACAGAGCAACAAACTGACGTAAAGCAGAGCCTGGCCCAGCTAAGGAATCCCAGGCTTGGTACTTAGAGCTTTAGATTTAAACTCACCTCACGTAAAGCAATACCAAAGCATTATCTGAGAGATTCCTCATCTTGTTTTGTTTTTTTTCTAGCACGTTGATGTTGTTGTTGTCGGCGGCTTTATTGATTTTCTGGTTTTAGAAATCCCAGTGCTGTGCCCCAATCCTTACACACCCGCTTTGCATACTAAGATTAAATCTAAAAGAGGAAGCTGGTTTAATTGCTATTGCTCTCATCTGTGCCATGCTATAATTTTCTAAATTGGTCTGAAAGCTCACTTGTCTGAAAGGAAATAGCCTCTATTATTACCACAGATTGTAGCAAAGCATTATCCTTAACCTTCATTTTTCCACAGATTTTATCGTAGCAATTCCAGGATGACAGTGCTTGGAAGAGAACAACAACCACCACCACGCAGCAAAATAAATAGGCTAAAATATGAGAGTGAGTGCAAACTTAAGGCAGCTTTGGATCCTGGATAACCACATTTTGGCACAGGTTTCCTGTGCAGTCTAAGTGCTGTCACCTCGAAATCTAGTTCCAAAACTGCTTAAACTGGAGGGTTAATATTACCAAGGGCTTTTTCATTGCCTAATTGTAAGACTGAGGGTGAAATAAGGAACTAAGAGCCCAGATCACCACTGTCTGCTCTTTCATTGTATATTTGATGCTATTGCACTGCTCAGACCACAGAAGTACCTCAGTTTTGCACATTACATTTACTTGATTCCCTATGTTCATCCCTACTAAAAAAAATAAAATCAAATATTATTTTCTTGCAGCCAACTCCTCTCCCTGTGTTTGGAGCTGTTGGAGATTATTTACTCAGACTGTGCTATCCTAAATGCAGGAAACCTCATGACTGCGGGTCGAGTAGAGCACGAGACAACAGAAAAAAAAAAAATATGAAAACCAGTCTAAATTAATAATAGAATTTGTGGTTTTCCATAAAAACTGATGCTTCCACCAGTTCCCAAAATCAAAGGAACTCCACTTCTTCTTGAAATCCCTCCCATACACATCCACCTTTTGTTTCTCAGGATTTATCTTATATTTATGACAATCTTCTCCAGTAACCAATTCTTAGAACCTAAAATCCCTGCTTGTTTGTCCTGTTACTCACTCAGCAAAGCAAAACAACTCATTGTGCCTGAAAGCTGGGCTTGGTCATGTAGCTTTGTGGTTGCCACAGGAGAAAGGAGGACATAGGGGTTAGATTCCGTTCCAGTTTGAGATAGCCAAACTTGGGTGTCCAAAAATACATGGTCTGAGTTTCTCCTAGAATCAGCAGACACATTTGGTGGAGCCTGGAGATCTACCCATGCGTTCACCTTTCCATAAATGCTCACATTTCATCAACTGGGCAGCTCTGCCATCTCTAGTTGTGCTTTGAGGGCACTGGAAGTTTAGAAACCTCACTGCTATGGAGATGCCGTATTCAGCCACCACTGCATGTTCCAGTTTCCATTGGCATTACAATGGCTCTCTTCTCTTTTTTGCCTTTTCCACACTCCCCAATGAATTCCTTTTCAGCCAATTTCACCCTGATCCCAGGGGGAACCCATAGCCAGTGACCTCAGTTTACTCATGTCCCATTTGCATCCTGAATACCTACCCTCATTCTTAAATAATTAATAGCAAAACCCAGCTCTCTTGTCATATGGATTTCCTCTCTTATGGATCAGTTTGGTTACATTTTCTAGCTACAGTGCAACAAAAGGTGGTGATTAAATAATTATACACACAAATAATTCCAAAGCTGAAGAATTCTTCCCCGCCACTTAATGAGATTTGCTTGGAGCTCAGGAGTAATTACACTGCTGTAATCTTACCGGCCATCTTTCATCTAAAAAACAAAATAGAACTAATGCTCTTTAATATATGAGCTCTGTTCTCCTCAGTATAAACCTGTAGGTATGTGAAATTGCAGCCCAAGGTGTAACAACAGCTTCTGTGTCTGTGTATAATTTAGCTTTGTATCGAAGCTAACCAATGTCCACCTCTCAGGCTCCACACAATGTACCCATCAGCCAAGCAGGTTTGCCAGGTCAGACCCACCTTGCTTGACCAGCTGAAGGACTCTGAGGGCTACTGGGCCACCTGAAGCCCCGAGGTGTGGGAAGAGCTGATGTAGCAGCATTGATAGAGCTGCTGGATTTGTCCATAAATCACCCCACCCCAGCTCCGAGGAGACATTTGGACCTTCTTCTCTGTGTCTGAGTTGCTGCAAAGAGGTGAAGAACCTCAGCAAGGACCAAGAGGCTTGTGGAGGTGAGAAGGACACAGTGATGTGCACTCACTGGTGTGGCAAGTGTGTATTCAGGCAAAGACAGCCTGGAATAACACTTTTGTTCTGTGACAAAGAGAGAAAAAGGGGTGTGGTGGCAGCTGGGCCTTCTGAAAATGCAAGTACAGTGGAGATGTGTATAGACCTGTTTCTTAGTATGGTCGGTGCTCCTGAGTTCACGTTTGGGGTTGTTTGGAATGCGGTACCTTGGCAGTTCCACCCTTGCAAATAATCCATTTTTAATACTTTGCCAGTACTCACGGTATGTGCTGATACTGGCAGAGTGGATTCATATTCCTGTATCGCCCCATGGCTCACAGAGGTGTGGTGCTAATATCCAATTTAATGATCTATTAATTCTAAAGCTATTAATTAAATCTCCATTCTGCCTCATTACCTAATTAAGCCTGTTAATCTCAGCAAGAAAAACTGGCAACTGACTTTCAGTTCCTTCAAGGCTATTTGACTAAAGGAGTGCTGATCTGCTGGCTCAGAACCCTGTTAAATTAATTTATAGTTGAGCTTAGAGGCAGAGAAGGTTCTTCTCAGAGAAGAAAAAGGGGAATGCAGAGTTCTGCTCTCCATGGGAAATATCTAAATTATTGTGCCAGGTCCTCTTGTGCTTCAAATATCTGTACAGAACTGCGTCTTCCAGCTCAGGTCAACAAGGATAAAACCTCAGCGTAAGTAGAAAGCTGCCCCAAAGGCTAGTGCGCTCCCACCTCACTCCTGGTAACTCATGTCACAACTTGAAAAGGGATTTAAACAGTAAAAGCAGCCCTGCAACAACAGCTTTTCAGGGCATCCCATGCAGGATTCATTCTGCCCCTTCTCCTGTGTCTGTCCTATGCCTTGGTCTCCCTGGCCCCAATGTGAATTTAGCTGGCATGCAATATTGGCATTGTAATGACAGGTTATAAGTAATAAGGCTAATAATAATTAGGTGTGTCTAAGTCTTAGATCCACCCTTGTGCATAGAGTGTCCTTGGACAGGTTAGGTGGCTTTTGGGCACCAGTTATCCCGTAATAAGATGGTAATTGTCTGTGCCGTTTGGGTGTAAAGAGAAAGAAGGTTTGCAAGAAGCAGTGAGAAGATGGTGTGGGATGTTATAGTGACAGCAAAATGTGGCATCCTGTGGAAGGCTGAAAGAGCAGGGGAAGGCAGAAGAGCAGCTGGGATCCCATATGCAAGACAACATAGTGGGGAAAGCATTGAAACAAGCAATGTGTCAAAGAAACAGGTGAAAGACGTTTGTGGAAGGTCATTAAATGGCAGGAAAGACCAAGAGTGAAGGCCAAACTGGTAGAAAGATGCAGTAGTGATAGGATGAGGGGTTTATAACTGAAAGAGGGGAGACTGAGATGAGATCTGGGGTAGAAATTTTTTGCTGTGAGGGTGGTGAGAGCCTGGCCCAGGTTGCCCAGAGAAGCTGTGGCTGCCCCATCCCTGGAGGGGTTCAAGGGCAGGTTGGAGGGGGCTTGGAGCAACCTGGTCTGGTGGGAGGTGGCCCTGCCCAGGGCAGGAGGGGGAACTGTAGGGCCTTTACGGTCCTTTCCCACCCAAACTGTTCCATGATTTTATGAAGTACTGGGAGTTTTGATAGGTTGTTAATCAAAATGCCCTAAGATGTGGCTCAGGCAGGTGAGTAGAGAATATTGAAGGTTCTTTGAAAATGCGATGTGTCAATACACACTGAATGGACCCAAATGATGTGCCTGCACTTCAAACAGTATGTATATGATGCACAAATTTCTCTGAAAGGGCTCAAGCTCAAAGTTCTCAGGCTGACAGGCTAGTGTTTTTTCCCTAAAGAGCCTCAGCAAGGCTCTTGGAGGGCAGACTGTCTTGTGCAAGCTGCTTCATTTTCAAGAAGAACCAAGTTAGTGGTTTTCAGGCATGCAATTTTTGTTTTATTTTTAATTTTTTTTAAAAAGGAATAATTTGCAAGTCATCTTCAGCGGGTGAAAATCACTTCCCGAATCCCCTTGTGCAATGAGGTTATTGTTAAACTCCTCGAACTGCTGGATGGGATGGGGTGGAGATAATGAGTCAGGACTGGGTCTTTTGGACCCAAGAGCTCCACCCTGCCTGTGACCTCATTACCAAATTTTTCACAACACTTTTTTTGCATGAGCCGAGCAATCAACGCATCTTCTATCTCTGCCCTGCCTCCCGGTTTATCTGGGGCGTGACACTGAGGCCCAGTTCACAAGCTGATCTTCCAAGATACAGTAATTACGTCACCACCTTGGATCAATAAAGTAGGGCACATGCTAATGTCTGCGAGATAAACAAGCAGATTTATAGGAGTTGCCATCCTGCTAAGGGAAAAAATATATAAATATATATTGGCAGTAAATAGTTGAGGAGTTTATTTTAGATTTACAGGGGGCAGGGAGCATGGATCCCAGGGAGATGGCCCCTCTGCCCCGGACAGCGGATCACAGAGGGGTCTGCAGCAGAGGGATGGACAAATTGTCTTCTCAGAAGGAGACAGGGCAGGGTGAGCAGGGAGACTGGCAGGACTCCAGGCTGCTTAGTGTGTTTTCATACGGCGTTTTAGTAGCACCGCTGTGAAGTTTTCTGCAATCTCGCTTTCTCTTTGAAGAAGCCTCTGGGAAAACATCCGCATCTGGCAGCGACTGCATGGGCTGCTTGCAGAATAAGGTGCACACCCTGACGTTCCTGGACATGTCTCTCCACAGGGGTGGGCAAATTGTTAAATGGCAGCTCTCAAGACTTGCCAGCCCTAAGAAGAGGGCACTGGAGCTCAGCCAGCTTTCATATTTCAGTTTTAGGCACAAGTTTACCTGCGGATTTTATTTCATTTCTGTTAAACTTCAGCTTTTAGCTTGCAAAGACTGGCAGAGCTGCCCCACCGTAACTGCAGTAATATCCTTCTTGGGACCAAAAGGACAATGTTTGCAGTTAAAACGTGTGGAAATCTTTAGAGAGACAGAAGCTTAGAATTTGAGGGCAGGGAAGTGGGGATCAGGGAGTTAATGTTTTTTTTATTTCCTGAACTGAAGTAAATAACTAGGAAAATTTCTCAGGGTGTCATTCCTTTTTATCTACTTACTGCTTTCCAGCTGACACATCCAGCCAAGAACTCTCAAAACCACAGGCTGTGCTTAACAGGGTGAGGAACAAGTGAAAGTTGTGAGATGAAAGTGAAAATGAGAGTGTCTTGTGCAGAGGCAGGTGAACCGGGCTGAGGAGCACAAGGGGGGAGTTAATGTTTTTCTCACTTCGTGGGTGAGAAGAACCGACAGATTTGGGTTTGATGTTTACCAACCAAATTTTCACCAGCTGGCGTTTGAAAATCAAGAGTGGAAGAGAAAGAAAATGAGAAAACTACCGTGATAATGCAGAATAATTTTAATAGGAAGGGAAAGGGTAGAACAAGGCTGCTAGAATAAATCACAGTGTAAAGGGCACAGTTCCTTTTTCTTAAATAAAATTAAATATAAAGAAAGGATCAGTTTCACTGTGGGGGAAAAGAAACTGAAAGCCAGAAACAAATGACACGTGTGTGTGTGTATATATATTTATCAGAAGGAAAAGTTAATTTCCTGGTGACTAATTCTCTTACATTAGTCTAAGACCAGTCTAATTAGCTCTAGCAGTGAAAGGCTTTGTCATGTCTCAACTGACCACATTCGTGCTCTTCTTGAAACAGCTGCTGCCTTCGTTTTTCTGGAAAGCAAAGTAAAAAGAGCAAACTGTTCCCGAGAATACTGTATATTTAACAAGTCAGGTTAATAAAAATTAGGATGGGGGGATTTTATTTCTCTAATCACCTGCCTGAGAATGTATGTGAGGGGAAAAAACTATGAACTTAAAGTAAAGCATAATTTAAAGAAGACAGAAGTAAGTCTGCTTTAGAGGCAGTGGGACTCTACGAGGTCTTTGGACTTCATCATGGGGGTTGGTGTCACTATTTTATGCTTCTGAGATCTCTTTGTCCTCGTTTGCTGTATCTGCATTTTCAGTTTCTGGCTTCTCCTTCTCTGGAGCACTCTCTTCCCTCTCGCTCTCAGATGGTTGGTGGCGTTTGTAGTTGGGTCTACTGCAAGGATGCATCCAGTGGGAAGAAAACACGTAGGAGCACCGTGATGGGCGTGGAGGTATGTGTTTGGGGACAAATCTCTCTGCAGGTGGCTCTGAGCACAGGCCTTCTCCTCTCAGAGATGCCAGCGGGGCTGGTGAACCTCCCTCCACGATGGCAGAACTTCCCACCACAGTCTCCTGCGGGCATGTGCTGATGATGGGCCCTGGGAATGTTATGACAACTGGAGGGGGGTATATAATGACTCTGGAGGTGCCGCAGGATACAACACATGGGTCATTGCAGCTGGTAGCAAGAGGCTGTGGGCACTGCATATCACATGAGTAGAAACAGCATCCTGCATCCCGCTCCCCACCGAAGGACATCTGGGAGGAATGGTGGTGGCCAACCTGCAGCACACAACGGAGACCACGGGAGTGTTTCTCAAAGGGTTTGCAACCTGTACACTGCAGATCCCCCACACTCCGGCTCCTCTCCTGCCCTCCTCACAGGGAGAGTGAGGCACGTGCCACAGCTGGGGACACTCTGGGGTGGAGAAGAAGGGACAAGTGAATAAGAGTGCAGCTCAGGAATTTTAGTTTTAGGGGCTGTGCAGGTAATGAAGATGCTGTAGTAGAGGCAACACAACCCTATGATTTCAGGAACTGAAGCTCACGGGTCAGTACAGGCTAGTTCCCTTGTTCCACTCACCCCATCCCCATCATAGAATCACAGAATGGTTTGGGTTGGAAGGGGCCTTAAACATCATCTAGTTCCAAACTCCCACTAGACCAGGTTGCTCAAAGTCCCATCCAGCCTGGCCTTGAACACCTCCAGGGATGGGGGGCAGTCACAACTTCTCTGGGCATCAACCTGAGTCCTCACTCTGCCTCCACCCTCCCAAGAAGGACTTTTAGGCCCAATCCCACCTCCCCTTAGGGTTTTTCCAACCTCCATCCAGTTTTAATCCTGCCATCTCTTGCTTGTAGGCCATTTCCACCTTTGCTGTGTCTCTTTGCCCTCTCCCGGTTACAGACCCTGTCTGGTTGACCACCAGGATCACCTGGAGAGGTACTGATGCTGTGGCCACTGCTGTGGCCACTACTGGTGCCCCATCCAGTTTTAATCCTGCCATCTCTTGCTTGTAGGCCATTTCCACCTTTGCTGTGTCTCTTTGCCCTCTCCCAGTTACAGACCCTGTCTGGTTAACCACCAGGATCACCTGGAGATGTTGTGGCCACTGCTGTGGCCACTACTGGTGCCATAAGGCCACTGGTTGTATAGCAAATGGGTATTTTATATCTCCATACTGGAGAATGTCCTTGCCTGGGATTATTTATTTGTCTCAGCAACAGAGCATGCCCAGCCCTCGTGAGAATAATTATGCATAATAGGATTCCCATGCCTCTGCTGTGATTGTGCTGAGCACTGTATCACTATTCTGATACCGTGAAGACTAACAAGACCATGTCATGCAGGTCTGGGAGGAAAAAACCATGATCCCAGCTCCGTAAGATGGGGTCTGCTCTGCAGGAGGTGGAAGGACCTGATTTCAGTGTCATTCTCTCGTGAGAATAATTATGCATAATAGGATTCCCATGCCTCTGCTGTGATTGTGCTGAGCACTGTATCACTATTCTGATACCGTGAAGACTAACAAGACCATGTCATGCAGGTCTGGGAGGAAAAAACCATGATCCCAGCTCCGTAAGATGGGGTCTGCTCTGCAGGAGGTGGAAGGACCTGATTTCAGTGTCATTCTGCGTGTTAATCCCCGAGCTTCTGGGAAAATCTTCCCTCCAGGTACCTCCAGATGGTTTGCAGAGACCATTCATGGCAGAGCTAAGAACTTCATAGAGATTTTTTGGTGCTTACCTTTTTGCCTAGACCCTGAATCCACCTTTTAGGTCATTCAACTGGAAGAAGTTACGAAAATATGTTGTGGGATTTATCTGTCAAAGTTAAATACTGCCTGATGTAGGTGACTACCTATAAAATAGCAGCTTTCTTTTTGTCCCTGGAGAAAATCAGGCACTTTTAAAGTGCAGTCAAGCTCATTCAGAGGTAGGTGCTTGAATAAATCATGTGAAATGCCTGCTTCTGACCACTGATTATGATGGAAAGGTTAAGGGGGATCCCATTCCTCACCTTCTCTGGCTTTTCATGTCTGTTAATGCTCAGCATCAGATGGTCTCATCAGAAAAACCCTGAAGTCATTGAGTATGAAAACAATTGTCCTTGCAAAGTTTGTCCTTCCTAATAGTGCTATGATAAAGGTGTCTGAACACAAAGAGAGAGGCTCCAGCCACAAACAGACCTGCATGAATGACCAGTTGAAAACTGGGGAGATGTGACTTCTTAGTGAAATGGCCTCTTTGCTCTAACTGTGCTCTGGGTGGTCATTCTGGCAGGGAAGGAAGGAGGCAAGAAGATTTTAGGATTTTAGTGCCTTTTTATCCCTTTTAATACCCAATCTTGCTTATTTATGAACAAAAACTTAGGGAAAACAAATTTAAACACCTAAAATTTTCTCCTTTTTTTTTTTTTTTTTTAAGGAAAAAATAGTAGTACTATTGTTACTGAGCAACCTGATCTAGTTGAAGATGTCCCTGCTCATTGCAGGGGGGTTGGACCAGACAGCATTTAAAGGTCCCTTCCAAACCAAACTATTCTATGATAATGTTATCTAAACTCTACCTGAATAGAGCTTTAAATGTCTTTTATGTTGGACACCATGTAGCTATACACAGCTAATTGATAATAACAAAATTGTATTACTATTTTTTTTTTCTAAAATAAGAATGCCAGTCCCCATAGACATATTTTAAAGGCTGCACTTGGTCCAACATGGTACAACTACGTAATTTCTTGCAGACTTTTTGAGAAAGGTTTCTAAAAATAATAAGGAGATTCTGTTAAACCCCAGCTCATGTTAAAGAAATGTTTTACTCAATATAATTAGATTGAGGTTGAATGGGACTTACCAGCTGTCCAGGAAGAAGTCGAGAGAAACGGCCAGCGGAGCCCTGAATCCTTTGAGATTTATATACTTTCTTGAACTTCCAGGAGGATGAGACAACCTTTGTGCATGAGGTCTTAATTACTCCCCAAACAATTTTTCCCGCATGTGTAACCCTTATAATTACTATAATTATTTTAGCATTGTTTACTGGCATTATTCAGTTTTCTGTGGTACATACTGTTACCTGCTACGGGGTTCTCTTCATGTTACATTTTTACTGTTTAAATTAATTGCTGATGTGATTCTCCCACTTCTGTCTGTATTAATGTGGGGTTGCCACTCGCTCTAGTTTGTTCAGCTTTGAGTTACATTGACAGCGTGAGCAACCACTGTATTGAAGATATATTGGCTCTATCTACTGCCAGGTGTGGGATTTTAATTCATGCCCCTAAATCCACCCCAGCACTTAGTTAGAGGCACCACGGGGTTCAGTTTTGTTCACAATGATTTGGTTATTTGCTTCCTGTCCTTCGTTCCACTGCCTGTTGTCACAGCTTCAGCCGGAGGACGTCATTTTGCTTGGGGTTCCCCAATCTTGCTCTAGGTACTGACCAGCTGCCCATGCCTGGCTCCAATCACCAGAATGCTCAGAAACATAAACTCTGAAGGATGTCTGCTTCCAGAAGGGAAGACTGGAAGGAGATAAGGTAATAATTTCTGCAGATAAAAGGTAAATGCCAAGGTGAAAGAGTTTAGCTGCCACCTACACTTGCTTAAGGACAAGAGAAGAAGCCCTGGGATGAAAGTACATCAAGAAAGACTTAAGTATGGGGGAAAAAATTTAATCACATGGCTACTGATGTACAGGAATTGCTGAATCTTGTTGAGTCTCACCTATTTCCCAAGGATTCAGGTGGATTCTCAGAGTTTAGAGTCACAAGGTGACCAAAGCCTCCTTCTTAATCCATTTTGAAGAGACTGCTTTTGAATGTAACCAGAAATGTATTGGTTAATGAAAATAAAAACGCCTTGAGTTGTCAAGGCCTGAAAACAACATCCTGTTTATGAGAACAACTGAGACACTTCCATCAAAAAATGCATATTCTATAGGTGCTATTAGCCCCGAGGTGTTTGTCTCAGATAACAAACTGTTATTATTATAACGATAAATCACTTTGCATGCATAAACCAGTAATGAATATTTTGGAAATGTGTTGACATTCCCTGTTGTGTGGAAACCTCACCATATTGGTTAATGAAAATAAAAACGCCTTGAGTTGTCAAGGCCTGAAAACAACATCCTGTTTATGAGAACAACTGAGACACTTCCATCAAAAAATGCATATTCTATAGGTGCTATTAGCCCCGAGGTGTTTGTCTCAGATAACAAACTGTTATTATTATAACGATAAATCACTTTGCATGCATAAACCAGTAATGAATATTTTGGAAATGTGTTGACATTCCCTGTTGTGTGGAAACCTCACCTCACTAGTCTCTAATTGTCGGGATTATTTTCCCCAGCCTCTCTCAGAAGACAATGAAAAGTTCACACAAAGTTATCCGAAAAGCCAGACCCCAAATTCGTAACTCACGATGGAGGCTGAGCCCATTGAGCTCTCTTGCTAGATATTGCTGTCAGTTTATGTTAAAAAACATATTTCATACTCTTTGACAATTTCAGGGAGCTTACGGATCTCTTGGTGACTTCTGAACCAATATCTGATCATACCCTTCTTCCTTAAAAAGAGAAAAGTGTCTGGAAAAATGGAAATCCCTGTCTCTATGCCACTTTACCTTCAGAGCATCCAAATACCCCAAACTGGAAACTCCTTTACACCTCCCAGGCTTCCTTGGAGGATGAAAAGGCAGCAAGATTGCTGTTTAATTTCTAGAAGTCATGATGTCTTCTGTGCAAAAACACCTTTAGAAATAAGAGCAGAAACACAACCCTAAATACCTTATGCCTCTTAATACCATGGGCAATGTGGAGTTTGTCCACCTGGGGGAGTCTTTGGACAACGGTCGCATGGAAAAGCTGGGCAAAGTAAGCCCAAAAAGGAAAAAACTGCTCTGTAGCACACCCCCCTTCCTCCCCCCCTTCACTGTTCACCTTGGAGTAGAGCCCATCTTTGCTCTAAACACTCATTTGGTGGGTGAAGGTGGTAATAAAACTGTCCGTTCAGTGTTTTCTTCTCCAGGGCAAACATACCCAGCTCTCCCAGCCTCTCTCATCTTGCACCCAGTGCCCTGACTACCCTACAGCCTTCATTGGACTTCTGGGTGTCCATGGCTCTTCTGCTGAGCTGTCAGGGAGGTCATGGAGGTCTGGATGTGACATCCTGAGTGCCAGTTGGAGGGGAATCCAGCCTCTTGTCCTCCTGCTGTCTACGCTCTGGCTCAGGCAGCCCAGCCTGTGTTTGGCTTTCACCGCCACAAGGCTGCAGCACTGCCTCATGTCACCTTTTGGGCCACCAGGTCCTCCTTTTTTGCAGGGCTCATGACCTCTCCAGGAACAGATCCCACTCATGGATCCATTTGATGAGGCAGAGCAGGGTCTGCTGCCTGAGCAGCAGCAGAGAAGGAACAAGAGAGTGTAAAAACCATCCCCATGCAGAGAGACAGGAAAAATTCAAGCGTCATTTAGAGGTTATTTTAAGTTTTTATATTATCACCCCTTTATTAGGAGCAAAACCAGAGAAACAGAAGCTCAGATTTTTAAAAGAAAACCCTTTTCTGATGATGAATGCCATCTTCCCCATGCTAACTGAAGGGGAGATGCATCCTTTCAGGACCAAGAGAGACTGAGATCAGCAGAACCTTTTAAACCAAGCAAGTGGGATAAATGCAGGTGGGACAACTTCCCCTGGACCTTAATTGTCACAATTATCCATCTTCCTCCATCTCCCTCGAATGGTTCTAGACCCCCAGGACTGTCCTGTGTGTGCTGGTGCCTGGGGTGAGTGAGGGCAGAGGGGAACCAGGTTTTACATTGGCCTGGTATAAGAAAGGGATGGATCCCATCCGAGGTAGTCAGGAGGGAGCTACTTGCTCAGACTTCTCCTCTCTCTTTCATTTAATTCCCATGGATTAGTGACTAACTACAAGTTAAAAAGAATTCCCTCTCGCCACAGAGAGGAGCAAAGCTCCTCCTAATCCTGGAGGATTGCAGGTAACATCAGTCTCTGTGTTTACAGGCAAATCTATCACTTTATTGCAAAAAGATGTCTATGGAAATCCTACTTGGCCTGTTTGGGGCTCTACAGAGGAAGGCAAGGAGATAGGAGGAGGTTTTCCTGCTGGGATTTGCCCAGGGAGCTGGCTGAGCAGCCACGGGAGGAGCTGCTGGGTCTCCCAGTGCACCTTTAGATGGTGGTAGAGAGCTTCTGCCCCAGGACCTCCTCCTGGGAGAGCCTATGGTGTATGGCAGGTGGGCAAGGAAAGGTGCTTTGGGACTTTGCCCCTTACATATACATATATATATATACACACACACACATAGAAAGCAACATATTGACCAAGAACAATGACAATTTTGAACCCAACACATTGACCAAGAACAATGACAATTTTGAACCCTACATAGTAACTATATGGAACTATATGGAACTCGATGACCTTTAAGGTCCCTTCCAACCTGAACCATTCCATTCTATTTCCTGCTCCCTACCAAAATATTATTGTCAAGGAACAGCTGGAACTGAAATTTAGATTTCCCTCTGGTTGGAGTTTTATAACCACAGACTATTGATGGTGATCACCCACCCAGTGCAGGGAGGGCCAGTGCAGGGTCACAGCACCAGAGAAGACCTTTCTGCAGCATCCTCTCTGCCTCCTGCTCTGCCAGGGACTATCCCACATGGCTCATTCCATAATCTGCTCAGCACTGGTTTGTCCAGGGACAAAACTGCAGAGCAATTTGTGGGGGGAAGATAGTCCTGGTCCTGGGGTGTAGGACTGAAATCTCTCCTGTGTGACCTGCATGTGACACTGGTGCCACCAAGCAAAGCCTAGGTGGACAGTAAACTCCTGTCTGAGGGCTACTAATGAGTCTCATTACTTTAGTTGAGCCACCTTCTAATACCACCCTGTGCCACTGCTTTTACTATGTCTCTGGGTAACTTTTCAACACCAAGATCTCTTCCCACAGATGGTAAATCTACTCCTAAAAACACCATTGCTGTCATTATTTTACAGAAAAGAGTGATATACTCTAAAAATTCAGTGAAAAAATTCAGTGAAAACAGCAGGGAATACTTTTTCCCAGTAGCAGCTATTAGAAACAGGTTTTTAAAAGGGAAAATAAATCAGACAGAGAGCAAGAATCCAGCTGCAACCTAAGTTTAATATGACTGGTACAACCGGCAGATATAATTGATCCAGTTACAGTAAAAACCTCTTGTGGTGTGAAGGTAGTGACAGAGTTGTATCGGTTTGATGTTGAAAGCCCAAGCACCTGCTCAGAATTACTTTGCTTCTCACTAACATCTTTTCTGTTGGAGGAATAACTGAAGTGTGGTCATAAAAGGAAGGGATAGCACTCTACGAGTTTTACATGGATAAAATAAGGGGTAAAATAAGGCTAAAGCTTCTCTGGGGACTAGGAATGGGGGAAAAATAACCTCAGACCTCAGCTACATAGGTTGCTGTTCTCACAACTCTTTCTTTATCTCCTTTAGCAGAGCCATTTGGAAGCACAGCGGCTCTTCTTGGTGTGGCCCGAACGTTTCGCTCCCCCGGTGTGATGATGGGAGGAGTGCTGGGTGGCCCGTGGGTAGAGGCACTTGGACTTGCTCAGGTGTTGCGTCGAAGAGCTCTTGTGCTTGATTCCCTCCTGTGGCAGCAAGCACTTGGTTGCGTGGTGCTGCGTGGAGCACTCCTTTATCCCCTGCCCGGGGGGACACTTGGGGACCTGCGGCTTGGGTGGGCACTTGGTTATGCACTGCTGGGAGGAGTAAGTGGTGATGCACTCCTGCGTCGGGTAACCCTTCATGCACTTCTGCTGGGGGAACCCGCTCACGTACTCCTGCAGGAAAGACTGGGTTACGCACTGCTGCGGGGGACACTCAGTGACTCCCCTCAATGGCAGGGAATAGCCGCTGGTCATCCCCTGTGGGGACCGGAGCTCCGCGCCGTACCCCTGCGTCGAGCATTTGGATATCTTCTGTGTCCTGCATTCGTTCTTGCACGAGGATGAGTACTTGATCCCACACGGTGGGAACTTGAGTTTGCCGGGCTCGGGGCACCTGGGGGCGCAGGGTGGGAGGCTCTTGGCCGTACGTTTCTTCTCGGTGCAACTGGTCTCACAGGGCTGGAAATTCTGCACAGGGCTCAGCTTCAGGCTGGGCTTTCTGCAGGGCAGAAGGCGAGTGGTCTCGCACGGCTCGGGGTAGAGCAGGACACACTGCTGCACGTAGGGCTGGCAGGGCAGCAGGGAGCTCTGGGTCACACCTGGCTGTGGGCACACATAAGAGAAAGATTGCGTGTAGTTTTGCCATCTGGGCACTGGGCTCTTGATCACGCTGAGCGGGTGGCACGTGGTGCTGCACATATCGGACTGGGGCGTGCATTGTTGGATGGTTTCGGTGATGTAGCCCGTCTCCGGCAGGTAGACGTATTTGTACCGCTCCCCATAATAGTGCATGGTCACGCAAGGTGCTTATGCCTGAAAGAAAAGCAGGAAAAAGACAGACAGTTCACACAGACATTGAGGTTTTTGGGTGATGTAGGACTTGGTGTTTCCCCACAGGCATTTCTACATGGTGGAGCCCACACCCTGGCTCTCCTGAAGGTCAGAGGCTCTCAGTGACTCAAGACCAGGCTGTGATTACCCAGGTGAGCAGCTGAGAGTCTGTTCTCAGTTCTTGTCCCCACACCCTTCTCTTAAGAGCCCAGAAACATTCAAGGGTTGGAGCCAGGCAAACTGGGGAGCTTTCAAGTCACCTTTCAAAGGCAGGGTAACTGTCCATCAAAGCATTTCACCAAGGAGAGGTGACATTGCGACCCTCTGCCTCACTACCTGGAAACCTCCTGTGTCCCCACTTGAAGTCCTGCAACTCCCAAGCACTCTAGATGAAAGGCAAGCCAAAATTAAAGGTGTGTCCGTGCTGTAATACTCAGGTGTGGCTGCCCTTCATACGGGCAAACCCAAGCTGAGGTTAAATTAGCTCACCAAGGGTAAGGATAGGTTTGTGGCAGCACGTATGACCTGCCCACCTGCCTGTTGCCTGCCTGCCTGCCAATTCACACTCCCACAGGGCTGGCACCATTCAATTACAGGCTCCAAGCTCACTACCATAGCACCAGCTTCGCTGCCTCTGCAAGCTGTGCAGTCCCAGCTTCATACTAAAAGACAGACAGTTCACACAGACATTGGCTATTTTGGGTGATGTAGGACTTGGTGTTTCCCCACAGGCATTTCTACATGGTGGAGCCCACACCCTGGCTCTCCTGAAGGTCAGAGGCTCTCAGTGACTCAAGACCAGGCTGTGATTACCCAGGTGAGCAGCTGAGAGTCTGTTCTCAGTTCTTGTCCCCACACCCTTCTCTTAAGAGCCCAGAAACATTCAAGGGTTGGAGCCAGGCAAACTGGGGAGCTTTCAAGTCACCTTTCAAAGGCAGGGTAACTGTCCATCAAAGCATTTCACCAAGGAGAGGTGACATTGCGACCCTCTGCCTCACTACCTGGAAACCTCCTGTGTCCCCACTTGAAGTCCTGCAACTCCCAAGCACTCTAGATGAAAGGCAAGCCAAAATTAAAGGTGTGTCCGTGCTGTAATACTCAGGTGTGGCTGCCCTTCATACGGGCAAACCCAAGCTGAGGTTAAATTAGCTCACCAAGGGTAAGGATAGGTTTGTGGCAGCACGTATGACCTGCCCACCTGCCTGTTGCCTGCCTGCCTGCCAATTCACACTCCCACAGGGCTGGCACCATTCAATTACAGGCTCCAAGCTCACTACCATAGCACCAGCTTCGCTGCCTCTGCAAGCTGTGCAGTCCCAGCTTCATACTATTCTTTAAGCACCTTCAAGAAAAGAAAAAAAAGGAAATACAACAGAATGGTTTCTAAGTATTTGGTAAAACCCCAGCAGGAAAGGAGAAGCTCTCAAGGCAAAAACCTCAGCTGGTGTTAACTGGTCAAGTTTCAATGAGTTGAGAGAAGTCCACCCATTTAAAGCAGCCTCCAGTCTTGCACTACCTTCAGACCAAGCCACAGTGCCCTGGTTTTGTTGTGGTAGCCCAAAGACCCGCAGCTGAACTGCCTGGTGGAACAGCTCTAATAGTGAAATGTCATCCTGGCAGCCCCTGTGCCAGCAGCATGGAGGGGAGTTTAGTCGAGGCCACATCCCTGGGGAAGGGAATGGGTGGCACCATGGTCCATAGTTTCCTCCCAAAACCTCTGTGAAATGTCACATGTTGCCTTGGTCCCAAGAGCCATAGGAGAAACCATCCCAAGTCATTCCCCCCTCTGGAAAACCCCAGTTTCGGGGAGTTTTCTGAGTTTTTAACAGGATTAATTTGAGCAGAACAGGTACTGGAACCACGGACACGTGAAAGGTATTCTAATAGAAAATATTTTTTTCTTTTTTGACATTTTTTTGAGATTAAGGCGTATAATTAAATGACTGTAAAGAAACTGCGTTTTCTGAACACCCCTGTTCTGGCTACAATTACAGTAAGGTGTTTTATCTTCCAAAAGCCTATCACTGTGTGACTATTGACAATAACAATGCTGTGTGTTACTGTCATTAGGAAAACTTATTATCACTACAATTATAATAATCTTCAGCTAATAAAACCAACCCATTGAAAAACAATGATAGCAATTGCTACTACTAGATCTACAATAAGAAAGTATCTGGTGATGCTCATCAAGATAAAAAACTTCTAAAGTAGAGGGATTATTTACTTCCAGGGAGTTGTTTGCATCTCAGACTTATTTTTATCAGTTTTTACCCTAAGGTAGATATTTCAAAGTGTTCAGGTTTAGCTAGAGAGTCCGCATTGGCACTGAACTTGGTCAGCATCTGAAAAGTCCTTTTGTTTAAATTCCATTAAATGGCAGCAAATTTCTCCATGCCACTTCCTTTAGAGGAGTTGCCTTTCCGTGTGCAAGCTCATCTCTGACTCCCGCCAGCATCAGGCCCTTCCTGTAGCCAAGAGCCTCCTTTGGACTAGCCTCCTTAGGACTAGATCTAACCGAAAACGAAGAAAAGCCCCCAGATCCCACTCCCGACTTCACAGTCCATCTGGAAGTGCTTTCCCAATATTCTTCAGTTTAGCACAGAGGAGATGCTCCCGCTGTCGGAGCCGCTCATGCCGATGCTGAAGGCAGCATCCCCCAGAGGATGCTTCTCTGCGAGTCCACAGGCAGAACCTCTGCCTGCTCCGGCCACCCAGGAATAAAACAGCATTTCAGGAGCTCCATTAAAAGCCAGACTTACCCACTTCATCAGTGAGAACAACCGGAGAGAAGTGCCTAGGAGAGCCCCGCGATGCTAGAGCTTTTATACAGTGAATAAGTGCCCTAGGGGAGTGAGGCAGTTTGGTTGGGTGATGCTCTAATTGCCTGCCAGTCCTGGGCCAGCCACGTGTGGCTTCATGCTGGCGGGAATGGCTGTCCTCGCTCTGCGGGGCTGCCATCGCCACCAAGCACTGGTGGGACATCTACCCCCATGAGGGGCAACCTCCTGATGCAACGTGCTGAACCAGCAAAGCCCATGGCAAGCCAAGGAATCATGAAAACGTTAGAGTTGGAAGGGACCTCAAAGACCATCTTGTTCCACCTCCTCCCCTAGGCAGGGACACCTCCCACCAGACCAGGTTGCTCCAAGCTCCATCCAATCTGGCCTTGAACCCCTCCAGGGATGGGGCAGCCACAGTTTCTCTGGGCAACCTGGGCCAGGCTCTCACCACCCTCAGAGTAAGCAGAAGACACCCTGTCTCACACCAGTGTCTCACCACCCTCAGAGGACACCCTGTGCAGGGACTGCTCATGCTCTTTGTGCTGCGAATCTCCATGCATGGTGCCCAGACCTCCCTGCCTGCCCATAGCAAATCCAGGCCATCTAAAACACACCTTTCCACCCAGAAAGACTGCAGTTTGGAGACCACCAAAGGGACTGCCCAAGGGACTCCTCATTTCCATGGGACCTGCCTGCATCAATCCCTTTGCTGCCTTTGAAAATACCATTCAGGAAGGACTCTTGGCAACTTTTTGCAGACCATAATTACTCTGGCATGCAGACTTCCTTCACTTACACAGGGAGCCCAGGGAAGAGCAGGATGATTAGGAGCAAGAAAGCCTTGGGCTAAGGGCAAGACGGCTACTAAAAAGGACTTGCCACCAAGTGAATAACCTGCTGAAAGAGGTGACGCTTTTCCGGCACAACAAAGAGGAGGAGGGAGGAGCGGGAGCGCTGGGGTGGCCCGGGGAAAAGGCGGCTGAATCAAACCCCAGCTCCTGTCCTGAAAACACAAATCGCATTTCCTGCTCTGCCACACGGTCTCTGCACCAGTCACCACTCCCTTTGTTCCCTGTTTGTGCCACCAATAAACCCAAGGGAAAATTAACAGTGGCACGATCGTAACTGCTGACAAGGAATGCATTTTTAGGTAGTCATATCTGCATAAGCCAAAGCCCTGGCATTATTCTTTTTTTTTTTCCTTTCATGCAAATCTGACACCTCTGAATTGGGTTCCAGCACACTGGGAATACAGGCGAGGTCCCACACATTGAAACAAAAAGAGGTGAAATAAATTAACCTGTAATGGAGTAGGTGGAAAATTTCTCACCGACATGAAGCACCGGGGATGCTGCTGAGTGGGATTTAAAAGACGTGTGGACGTGGTGCTAAGGGACACAGTTTATTGATGGATCCTTGCAGTGTTATATTTATGATTGGACCATATTAAGGGTCTTTTCCAACCTAAATGATTCTGTGATTTGAAGCAGAATATTGCTCTCCGGCTTATGAACCACTGAGTAAATTTTCTGTTTCTGTTTTCACCAGAAAGTCCAGAAGCCTGAAGGTTTGTTTGTGACTGAGACTTCTGATTTTCCAACCAAAAAAATCTCCCTCAGTATCCTAGAAAAAAAAAATTGCAGACAAAATGCCTGTTTCCCCAGTTGATGTCAACATTTCAAGGGAAAAATGCTCTCTAGGCTTATCTTCTTTCCACAACTGGAGAAAAAAGCACTAAATCCATCCTGGATTTCTCCAACTTTCATTGCGATTCACTCCCCTGAACAACGCCCTTTTTAATGTTCAGTGATCCGACCCAAGGTTTTAGGGATCAGGCTGGCGTCAGAGAGCAGGTAAGCAGTTTAATACCATTTTTATAAGCTCCATAAATCCAGTTCCTGGGGAAGCTCCATAACAAGTAGCCTTCAAGTAAAGCTAATATTCAGTTTAGTGTTTCCAGTGCAGGTAGCAAAACATCAACCCGATGATAACATCCTGTCCTGTCATCCCAGTGGTCATAATTAGCATCTGTGAAGTCCTTTCATCCCAGAGAGACGCTCAGCGCCGCATGGGACACTGTTGTGGGGGCTATTATTATTCCCAATTAAGCCCAGGGGAAAACGAGGCGCATTGCGCTGCGGTCACTTGGCGGCACAGGGTGAGTCAGAGCCAGGGTCATAACCAGACTCCATTGTGGCCACCTCCAAAACAAGCTCCATGCTCTGGTGGCCACTCCACCCCTGTGACATGAGGTCCTGTGCCACCCGGCCACCCACCACCCAGGAAGATTCTCCTAATGACCCATAGGCTCTGGCTCCTATGGGAAAGCCACGATGATGTGACAGCTCCTCAGAAGGCCATTTCTTGCTTTCAAAGGGGACGCAAGACATTGGGTTGGGTTGTGAGAGCATCTCTGGTTCTGCAAGGAGGGCCATGGTCACTGCTGTTCTTGCACGCTGCCTTTCCAGGCTGAACCATTGTCCCTCTCCAGGCTGAAGCATCTTCAGTGGACATTCAGGAGGAGGCACGAAAAGGGTCTGCTTCCCTATCACACACTCCGCACCCCAGGGAAGCAGCAAGATGCCATCTTGACATCGCTAGATGCCACCTCCTTGCTTTTAGAGGGCAGCCCGCCATGGCACCTCAAGGTCACCGAGCAAGGGTGGAACAGGGCAGGATGCAGGGCAGCGTCCCTGCCCCAGTCACACCCTCCTCTTCATCTTGCAACACTTGTTTTTAGCCTCCAAATACGCACGATCCACTTAAGTGTAAGCTACTACTCATTTTCATAATGATAGGTCATATTACAGGATTTTCGTATTTTTCAGACAGGACTTCACTGTATTTAACAAAGAAGAACCACCAGAGGGCAAAAAGACGAGATATTTAATCTGAAGTCAGACAAGTATCTTTATTTAAGTCTATATATATGTATAAGTATACATATATATATGGTTTGTTTTCAGTACAGTGCAGAGCGTGCACATTTTCAGGCAGCATAAAGAACATAGTTAATCGCTTTTATAGCTCAAACATTTATAAAATAGTCGTGCTACAACTTTCAGTGTTATTTCGAAGACTTTCTTTTGTTTCAAGTTGTGGTTTCGGTATTAATTAACGCAACCAAGTGAATAAAAGCTTCCATGTATAAAATTTCAGCAAGGACCGACTTCACCAAGCTGGAAATCCCCTCTTGTCTGGGGACTCCGCTGAAGTCAATGCGGAGCCCGTGTTTTAAAGCAGCAGGGGTTTCTGGCCACCTTCCGAAACGAAGGCCACAGGAATAAGATTCGTACACCGTTTGCTCAGCAAATTCACATTTGGCTTCCAAATCTGTGCGTGAAACCAGCTGGTTTGGAGAACTCGTAGCCTTGTGGAATCCAGGTTAACCTGACCATCGTCTCCCAAGGACTGAACTTGGAGCCAGGCATGAGCCAGCCCTTCTGCAGCCACGCTGCCAGTCCTCCTGATGTTGTCATGATCTGGACCCCTTTGACGTTTCTATCTCTTTTTTCTTTTTTAAAGTTTTTTTTTTTTTTCTTAAAAAACACATTCCATTTGAATCAGGTGAGAATTCAATCACATCCCACTAAACTATGCCTTGCAGCAGATTAAGGTGCAAACCACAGGCACCTGGAGTGCAGCCATGGAAAAAAAAATCACAGCCTGGCCCAAACCAGAGCTGAGCTACAGAGGAAGGGCTGGAAAATGTAGATAAAGCAGATTTAAGCCATAGGAACTGGTGGCAGGTGGTGGGAGGAGAGAAATAACCCCTGCCCCAAAGCTGAACTTACTTTTTCTGGAGGACCTTCCTTCCCCCACTCTGTTCTACCAGGGCCATTTGGGCGCAGAGTAGTATTTTTTAGAGTGACTCGAAATTTTAACTCCCCCTGACTGACATTTCTGTGGGACACACTTGGTGGCACACTGCTGCTGTGGGACACACTTGGTGGCACACTTCTGGGGGACACACTTGGTGGAACACTGCTGTGGCACACATTTGGTGGCACACTGCTGCTGTGGGACACACTTGGTGGCACACTGCTGCTGTGGGACACAGGATGTCTCACACTGCTGTGGCACACACTTGGTGGCACACTGCTGCGAGACACACTTGGACACACACTTGGTCACACACTGCTGCTGTGGGACACAGGATGTCTCACACTGCTGTGGCACACACTTGGTGGCACACTGCTGTGAGACACACTTGGTGGCACACTGCTGCGGCCCATACTTGGTGGCACACTGCTGTGGCACACATTTGGTGGCACACTGCTGCTGTGGCACACACTTGGTGGCACACTGCTGTGAGACACACTTGGTGGCACACTGCTGCTGTGGCACACATTTGGTGGCACACTGCTGTGAGACACACTTGGTGGCATACTGCTGCTGTGGCACACATTTGGTGGCACACTGCTGCGAGACACACTTGGTGGCATACTGCTGCTGTGGCACACACTTGGTGGCACACTGCTGCTGTGGGACACACTTGGTCACACACTGCTGTTGTGGGACACAGGATGTCTCACACTGCTGTGGGACACACTTGGTTACACACCTGGTCGCACACGGCTGTGGGATGTACGTGGTGGCACACTGCTGCGGGGCACAAGAGGTCACAAACTGGTGTGAGACACACTTGCTGGCACGCTGCTGTGGGACACACGTGGTGACGCACCTGGTGGCACACTGCTGCTGTGGGGCATAGGTGGTCACACACCGCTGTGGGACGCACTTGGTGGCACACTGCTGCTGTGGGATGGCCTTAGTCAGGTACGGCTGCTGTGGCACACAGGTTGTCACATGCCTGGTGGCACACTGCTGCTGCGGGATGCACGTGGTGGCACACTGCTGCTGGGGAGCGTAGCAGGTCATACTCTTGGATGAACACTGTTGTGGCACACCCTTGGTGGCACACTGCTGCTGGGGCACGCACTTGGTGACACAAGGTTGCTGTGGGACACCCTGGGTGGCACACTGCTGCTGGGGCACGCAGGTTGTCACGCAGCGAGGCAGGCAGGGCTGCTGGAGGATGTGCTGGGTCACACGCTGCTGCTGGGGCACACACTTGATTGCGTACTGCTGCCGTGGCACGCACTGGGTCACACACTGCTGTTGGGACAAGCTGCAGGACATCGTCCGCTGCCGGGGGATGCAGGGGGTCACATACTGTGGGATGCAGAGCGTGGAGTGCCAGGTGGGTCTGGCAGCATACATTGGCGGGCACTTGATGGGGATGGAGCCCTGGTAGACTGGTGGGAGGCACTGCTGTAGGTAGCACGACATCTCAGAGAGGTTTCAGCAGGACTGGAATGACACACAAGAAAGCAGAGCCTTTATATGGACACCCCGAAGCTGCTGGCCATGCCGCAGGACCAGCACGCTGCACAGGGTGACAGAGACACGTCCCTCCTATGCCACGGTCTCAAAACCACCCCAGCAGCAGCTGAGGATCCAACTCATCATTTTTAACTCTGAAACATGGCACCGAGTCCAATAGCAGAGAAATTCAGAGACACCCAGCCCAGACTGCAACTCCTTCCCCATCACCCAGGCTTCCAAGTGGGAAGAACTGATCTTGGAGGTCAGCAGAGGAGTGGCTGATCTGAGCACTGCCTTTCAAGCATTAAATCATAGAATCAAAGAATGGTTTGGATTGGAAGAGACCTTAAAGACCATCTAGTCCCACCCCCTGCCCTGGGGAGGGATATGTCCCACCAGACCAGGTTGCTCAAAGCCCCATCCAGTTTTTCCTTTGTCCTTTCGATTGGTGACTACCTCTGACCATAATGAGTGAACACAAAAGCCCAACTCAGAAACAACCTCTGGCCACATCAGGAGAGGCAAAGAGCACCCAGGGCACTGCTGCCTGGTGAGCCCGTCACACCGTTGGCAGGCAGAGGTTCACAGCTCAGTGCCAGCATCCCAAAGTTCATGCTCATTAGGGAGTCAAAGCCAATTAAAGGGTAGCAATACCACAACTGAACACAAACTTGCTTGCAGCTCTTCTAGTGTTCAGTTCCCCAATACACCAAAGCTGCTCTCACTGTTATCAGGACACCCTCAAAAGCAATCAACCATAGCAGCACCCCAATTAACACCAATAACCTTTCCTCACATTTTTCAGGAGCGTCTCTTGGACCTGGATGCCCAGATGGAGACACCTTAAGAGAGTGTCTCCCACTCCAACACAGCAAGTCGAACCGCTTAGTTTTAAAAAATTTTCCCACAAAGCCTTTTTTATATGCAAAGAAGCAAAATAAACTTGCGTTTCAGCGACGAAGGAGGCTCAAGACAAACCGGACTTACCCAGCTCCCTGGTGAGAACAGCTTTGTGATGTGACCAGTGAGCCCGAGTAGAAGGAGAGCTTTTATATAGCTACTAAACGTGCCTTGAAGGTATGAGGTACTCACGACATATCCTATTAGCTCCTGTGCAAAAGCCGTCCTGCGTGCAACACTGGCAGTGACTAGCATCAGCGTACTCATCCCTGAGGATGAGTAGTTGAACGTCAGCTCCTCAGAATAATTACCTTTTGTATAATCCTCCCTGGCATGGGAAGACTGAATGGTATTTGGAGAGGCAGGGAGCGGTGGCATCCCCTGCCCCGGGGGTTTTACGAAGCAGAGGTATACCCAATAACATGTTGTTATGACTTTGCTGGAGGCTTCACAGTCCCTGGAAATGTCTTAGTGGTCCCCAGAAACCACAGAATCACAGCATCCCAGAATGATACGGGGTTGGAAGGGACCTCTGGAGATCATCTAGTCCAACCCCCTGCCAGAGCAAGGTCACCCAGAGCAGGTTGCACAGGAACGTGTCCAGGCAAGTTTTGAATGTCTCCAGAGACAGAGACTCCACCACCAAATGAGGATGAGGAGTTTAAGGAAATGGGGCCATTCCATCACTTTGCCTCTTTCATGCATACATGGCATTGGCTTCATGCCATGACAGCCACGCTGATGGCTCCATGTCCATCTTTAACTTGAGTCCCTGGTTAGAGCTGGTAGCATGTCCCATCTGCTGGGGTGGGTTGTCTAGTGGATACAGGTCACTGCCTTCTCTGAGGAAAACTAGGAGCTCCTAGAGAAGTTCAAGTCACCCCCTTGGGTGGGTACAGTTCATAGAGAACCTCATTTTTAGCTCAAATAGCTCTGGAGAGCACCTGAATGTTGGTGACCTGATGCTCCCGTGATCCAAATGCAATCAGCCTGTTATCAGCGCGATGGGAATACACCATCCAGTGACTCTCAGGCGAGCGGAAAAGATGAGCTACAGTCACGTCTGATGGCAGCTCTTGCACAACGAGCTCAGGTGGCAAAGCTGTGACTGGCAGCACAATGGGCCACAAAAAGCACCAGGAGCAGATAAACTTCCTCCAGTTCTGCGGGTGACTTTCTCAGTGAGTCAACTTCTTATGGCACGCTGGGCCCAGATTAAAGAAAATAGGTAGAAAACCAGGAGATCAATTTTTGAAGTCACTGAAGATCTAATCAACTCTTTCATGTGTACGTTGTCACAAAAAACATCCCCCCAAAGTGACAATTTCTTCCTGCTGACTACAAAAAGAGCTGAGGAGGACCAACACTCTGCCCCACCAACATCTAACACTGGCTGAGATGAAACCCAGTTCCTGAGTGTATTTATTAAAAACTGTGGTTTCTTGTGAACTAGAGAATGGCTCTCCCCAGGTGGTTTTTGAGGTGAAGAAAAAGGTCTGTAAATCATTTAGTAATGAAGCTGAATAAAGTTTAGGAACTCTTGGACAACTGTGCCCCACACCAGGCAAGAATCACAGAGGGTGGAATGCTCCCTTTACCGTAGGCTTCTCCAGCAAGAAGGAATCCTTGCCCTTGCTGGTCAGCACCAAGTTCGTCCATCCTTGCCTGAACCACAAGAAATGCCGCTTTGTTGTGGCACCTCTCCTGCAGAAATTGTTTCTTTGATGCAAAGCCGTAACTCTTCATTGATGTTTAGCTCCAAATGTTGTAGGTGTGATCCTCCCTGTTAACCAAAGTGAGCAGCTCACGTTTATGTTATTTCTATTCTAGTCTGGATGCAGGCACTGCCCCAATCTTCAAAGACACCCTTATTTCATGCCATACTTGACTGAAACCCTGCATTTACCTGCCTAAATTACTGAAAGCCCAAGTGAACTTTAATTACCTGATCACAACAATAACTTGTCTTTCATGTTAATACCCAGTAACATCTGTAAAACCATGGATCTAAACCCTCCAAATAAGTACGCTCCAAAACTACAGAATCAAAGGAAGAAAGAAGAACCCAAATAGGCTCCATTTTAACTTTGGCAACATGGCAACTTTGGAAACTTTCACTCTGCGGTGATTTAATGAGTGTTTCACTTTCACATGACAATGCCTGTCAAAAATGTGTGCTTCTGTTGTCATCATCTGTGTGTATCCTGGTAGTACCCACCTTCCCCCCACGCGTCAGCTTTGCCCCGCAGCGGTTGTCAGCCAAGAAAATCTTTTTTAATGTGCCTGACTCAACCTGGAAAACAGCACCAGATGAAGGTGGGAAAAGAAGTTAAAGCAGGGCCACGGTGCTGAGAAGTACGAAGAGGAAAGCTGCAAAACATCCTGGAGGAGACGCCAGGTGAGACATTAGGAAATCCACCACCTTCCTTTTAATAAGCCAGGAATGCAAAGGAGCATCGTCACAGTGCAGCAATTTTGGAGGATGAGCCAATGCACCAGGAATGCAAAGCTCCCTGCTGGCTCCAAAGATAGAAATTTGGCAGAAGAACAAGACAGTCAAAAAAAAGAAGATAGAAGAAATGAGGTAAATTGGCTAGGTGTGATCTGGGATATTGAATTGAAACCTCAAGTGATGTAAAATTAGCCTGGCTCCACTAACGGTAACAAAACCATACCAATAAACAAGGCAAAGAGCTGTAAAGCAGGAGGGAGCTCCACTGGGGGCTTGTTAAGACTTAAAACTAGCACACAGCAAAGGACATTACATGTGATAGTCTACACAACAAAGCCAAGGAAGAGACTGCTCCCTCGAAGAAACAGATCCACCTTGAAGAAGCACATGCATGGGTCTAGCATGGCCATTTCCTCCAGTCTCTCCAAGACACAGCCATTTCCTCCAACCTCATGAAGGCATGGTCATGACTCTAACCTTGCCAAGGCATGTCCATTTCCTCTGGTCTCTCAAGGCATGGACATCTCCTCCAGCCTCATGCAGACATGGCCATTTCCTCCAGCTTCCCCAAAGCATGGCTATTTCCTCCAGCCTCATGAAGGCATGGGTGTTTCCTCCAACTTTGCCAAGACATGGCGTTTCCTCCAACCTCATCAAGGCACAGTAATTTCCACCGGACTCTCCATGGTATGGCCATTTCCTCCAACCTTGCCAAGACATGGCCATTTCCTCCAGCCTTACCAAAGCCTGGCCATTTCCTCTATATTCATCAAGGAATGGCCATGTCCTCCAACCTCACCGAGGCATGGACATTTTCCCCAGCCTCTCCAAGGCACTGATATGTCCTCTAGCCTCACGAAGACATGACCTTGTCCTCCAGGCTCGCACGGCATGGACATTTCCTCCAAGCTCTGCAAACCACTAGAGCGCAGCATTCACACACGCAACCACCTCCTGCAACAGCCTCGCGGAACCAGATCCTGGCAACTGGGAAACTACCTTCAGATGCACTCTCTCTCCAGGAAAATGGTTTAAACCGGCAACCTGCAAGCTAAACCCAGCCCAATGCTCTTGTGTTGTAGGACCCTAATGCCTAAATGGTCCTTATTATACCACAGCACTGGCGTGAAGTTAAATCCGAGCTGCCAGTGTTCCCTGCAGCCCATCCACAGCCCCTTGGTCCCACCACTGTGAAAGCCAAAGTGCCTTATTCCATCTGTTCACATCTACAGGTGCTTCTGGGCATCGAGAAGACACACCAAAGTGCTACCTGGGCTGCATGCCATGCTCTTCCCAGGAAAGCGAGTCCATCCCGTCGACCGCTGCAGGGCAGTGAGGTGCGTGCAGGGAGGGGAGGATGGAGAGTGAAGGAAACATGAGAGAATTAGCAGAGGTTGCACTTTTATTGTATCAGACTTGTAATTAGTAAGCAGCACAGTGGCTGTAGATAATAAAACTTAACATATTATTAGCCCAGCAAGCAGTAAATTCACAGTCTTGCTATTTCAATGATTTAACAGCACTGAAGGCAAAATGCTAACCCCATCATGCATGAGAATGAAATGCTCCTCGCTTGGACTCCTTGCTTCATTTTAAAAGTGTTTTATTACTTAATGGACTCTTGCTGTTCTGCAATTAGTAGCCCCACACACCTCTTTGTTCTGGTTGCCACCAGGCTTGGCCGAGGTCAGTCTCTGTAGAGAACCTGACTACCTGATCATAATAGCCCCAGTGACTTTTAAAATAGTGAAGCTGAGCTGTGGAGTCTCGACACAACTTTCTCTCTCCCCGGCCCCGATATCCATTAGCTACACCAGCCATTAAGTGGGCTTCAAGGGGAGAGAAATCTGGGTGCTGAGGTATGAAACCAAAGCTCCATCGCAGCCACATCCGTCCCCTCTGTGGCAGTAATGGATGTTAATGCAAAGGCACGAAGCCCCCACCCAGCAGCACAGCCCCAGGGACCACCAACACCTCTGCTCTAAACAGGGCAGCAGCGTGTGGTCACCGAGGCACCTGGCTGCAGGAGGTGAAGCTGTGAAACACGTTGAGTGGAGCCTCTATCACACCAGCGATGAGAACATGAAGTTCCCATGCCATACCCCAGATTCTCTTCCTCTCCCATCACTTTCCATATGCAGGAGATACATTTGCTTGGGAGACCATTGACTTGGCTCCTGATTTTCGTCCTGTTCCATGTGCGGGACAGAAATGAGAGCCTGGGCTGGTGGTGGGCATCCCTTGCCTTCTGGTTTTGATGTAAAAAGCTCCATCTGTGGCTGCTCCTCAGGTTTCTTTTCTTTTTGGCTGTTGCTGCATCTGGCTCTGCCACTGCTGGGTGGCTGCTGCTGGCTCCAGCAGAGCTTTGCATGGCAGAGGGGCTTCTTGCACTGCTGATGGCTTAGCTGGGAGGACCCCCTTCTTGCAAGCCAGGAATGGAGAAAAATGTTACAGGAAAAAAAGAAAATATGATGTTTTTGAGGAAATAAAGAATTTCACTTTTTTTTTCCTTTTTGTAAAACAAGAAACCAAGAGAGGAAAGAAAAGTAGCAGCAAAAGCAGCACTTTTCTATTAGAAACACCAGTAGCTTCACCTTCATCCAGGTGTGAGAATGAAGAGCTCAGGGTTGTTATGTTAATGACTAACTCAGAGCAATGGAAAGGAGAAGATCCAAAATAACTCACTCTCGCTCAAGCTTGAAGACCAATAATTGCCCCTCCCAAGCTCTCTTCCTGCTGTGTATTAATCTCCTGAATGTCCCTTTCATTACGCAGACCTCGTCAGATGATCCCTTTTCCCGCACCCAACGCTGTCAGGGTTGGTTTGTGGTCCAAACCCCTCTGAGGACACCAAGGTTGGGTCAGATTCTGTTTTGTCAGACACAGGCTTCGTGCTAGGCTGTTGGGGCTCCTCAAAATCTTCCCTGCTGCCCTGGGATTTACCCCTTCCTTTTCCTCCCCAGTCAGTTTGTTCTATCAGCCAGAAATTGTTCTTAAATCAGATGTTCAGGACATAATAAAACTTCAAAATTTCCTCTTTCTGTAACAATCCAACTAATAGAGCAATTTGAGGATGATAATGCAAGGCATGTTTGTATGATCTCTGAGACCACTGGGCCTGATTCTCTTCCCATAAGCACTTTGTGTGATGCCATCAAAGTCACAAGAATGGCATAGGTATAACCAAGATTATCTCCATTAATCTGTGGCATTACACAGATGCAGAAATGGTTGGGGAAGAAAGAGTTTAATTCCTAGAGCCTGCAGCTCCTGAAATTGAATCTCAATTAATTCCATTTGCAAATGGAAGAGCCTGAAATTGCCGTCACCAAACTCTAATCCTAGTCATAACAAGTCTAATTAATAGTATTTAATAGATTCATCAGAATCAAACTTACCCAACCCACCAGTGAAACAATGAATCAATGCAAAGAGAGTGTCACAGAGACTCGGAGAGGTCCTTATATACCCCGGGAGCTCTACCTCCCAGAGAGAAGAGCCTGTGCTGTACATGATGTACATTATTTCACAGGTCCAGAACTGCCCAGTTTGCAGAAACAGGTATTTTTTTCCTGATCTTTAGGAGAGAAAACTCCTCGCTCTTATGCATGTTCTATTCTAGCAGCAGAAGGCTGCTCTGTTTGCCACACCTGTGCTTGAAAGCTTGTTCTTATTCCAGTGTTTTCTAAATGCTCTACTCTAAAGCCCCATGGCTTCAGTCCTGCCAGAAACAACAATAGAAATAATGCAGGCAGAAAATTCACATGGAAATTGAAAATGTCGGGCTTGAACCTCAGGGATATTCAAGATCTTTTCTGACTTCTTTAAAAGCATCAGGTAACCTTAATCCAAATGCAAGTGGTGCCCTGAGAACCTCCCTCTTGCACCAGGCACCTGCCTGACCACCAGCGAATCATAGAATGGTTTGGGTTGGAAGGGGTCTTAAGGACCAGTGAGTTCCAACCCCCCTGCCCTGGGCAGGGACACCTCCCACCAGCCCAGGTTGCTCCAAGCCCCCTCCAACCTGGCCTTGAACCTTCAGCGATGGGGCAGCTACAGCTTCTCTGGGCAACCTGGGCCAGGGTCTCACCACCCTCACAGCAAAGAAGTTCTTCTCCAGATTACAGCTCAATCTCCCCTCTTTCATCTTAAAACTGTTCCCCCTCATCTCATCGCTCCCCTCCCTGATGGTCCCTCTCCTCTCCAGCAAGCTGGTATTTCATTCCCTTCCAAGAATTCAGGGAAGGCTCAAATGCAGGACCATACTCAGCTTCTCCTCTCCAGCAAGCTGGTATTTCATCCCCTTCCAAGAATTCAGGGAAGGCTCAAATGCAGGACCATACTCAGCTTCTCCTTGTTGTCCAGCGGCAAAGAAGAGCACAAAGAGGGAGTGACCCCCAGGCTGCTCTACTTTACGATTGCACGGCCCAGAGTAAGGGCTAGAAAAGGCTGATGACAGGCTAAACTCCAACAAGTTCCTTCCTGAGCTCGAGTGCACGAATGGAGCAATTGAGAAATGGTCTCTTTGATGTGATGGCTGACTGGAAAGTGTCCCTGTTGTGCCCAGTGGGTTTTTCATGAGGCAATCTGTTGTAGTCGAGAAGCACTGTAATTCTGCAAGAAGCAGTTAGGAATAAATTTAGGCGGGGAATTGGGAGAAGATTTTCAAGAAGCAGCGCAGGGAGGCTCTGGAAGAGGCCACCAAATCAGAAGATTGTAATTAAAATATGCACCAAGCTTTAAGATGAAGGCTTGTGAGTTTATGGAAGAGGTTTTATAACTATGAAAGTAGAATCACAGACTTAAAGCGGTGATTCAGCCATGTGCGTCTTGAGAGTTGTTAAACTAATCCATTAATGTAGGTCTAATAGGAAATCCTCTGGTTCCTGGGAAGCTCAGGTGCTGTATTGCACCAAAAAACGAAGAGGAATCACTCATGGAATAACAGGCAGGGAAAAAAATATTGAAGCATGGATACTTCATATCCAGTACTTGGAGACTGCAGGATTTGGACATCCCTGAGGGTGACCAGCTTCTCTTCTGTAACACAACTTGACACCAGCACCAGGAGAGAAGATAAAGTCTGCAGATGCTTGAGTGACTGTACCCACAGGCAGACAGACCGATACTAGGAAATTCAGTAACAGGTTATTATGTCTTTTGTCTCGTGAGATGAGTCAATCAAGATGTCCACCCTGAAATGATGACAGACACAATAATAAAGAACAAGATGGGGTGTTAACGAAACAGTGTCTAGTTAAGCCATCAGGGCGAGTCGTGTCTTGGGAGATCCAGTTCAGCAACTTCTGAATCACACCAAGACATGAAATCCAGGAGTGCAAGAGTTTCCTCAGATCGTTTTTCTCTGTGCACAAAGGTTAAAAGTACTGGAGGGAGAAAAATCAGAGAGTATCCGTGCAGATGTGAGGTGAGGATCATCGTGAGCATTTCCCATCCTAAGCTGAGGTTCTCTGCAGTAGCCTTCACTTCTGAGAAAGATAATCCTTTTTTTTTTTTTGGATTGAAGCAATACAGTTTCGAGACCCTTAGAGACTTTGGGACAATCATGTCACATAAATGTACCAAATAAAGTACACAGTTACAAGCCTCCATTCAGAGCTGCTGCTGCAGAGCTCCTAGGGCATCTCAGACTTTTGGAGATTAACTGCTTGATCATAGAATCACAGAATAGTTTGGGTTGGAATGCACCTTTAAAGGTCATGTAGTCTGATCAGCATTTGCAAGGCCACTGATGGTCTGCTACCTAAGATGTGTGGGAGCTGGAGTAGCATTTTCTATCCAGAAAGAAGGATGGGCTCAGGCCAGTATTTTCCTCACTTGTGGTGTTATCTGCCCTGAAATTAGTGGTACAACTTCAGTATCAACTAGGAGCTGAGCGGGGATCCTCCAGGTGAGGAGCTGCTGAGCTCCACGTTCACTGTGAAGCCACCTCACTCAATGCACGTTTCTCCCATAGTTTCCCGAATGTTTCGGTGAGGCAGGTTTCACTGCGTACAGCGTTTGCCTCTAAAAATAGCCTTTGTGCAATTCACATGGAAGGGGAAAGCAATTACACCTCTACTATGGGAAAAACATTCACTCCCTTTCCACGGGCTGACTTAAGAACCTCTTCGATGATAATTACCACCATTTTTCTGCTGAAGTTGCTGACACGGAGGTGAAATGACCTTCCCTGAGCCTCTCCAGACCTGGACCCAAACCAGTGTTTAAGGTCAGGACAGCCCCACCTTCTGATCTCCAGACAGGATTCAGGTCGTTTCCCTTCCAGCTATGGAAAGTGATTTTCTTTAATCACTCGATGTTGCAAGTTGAGGCTGAAAATTAGACACCTAAATATTCCAGAAACCTCACTGCTTGCTGAAATCAAAGCAATGTCTCAACACGGAGCCCTGGCTGTGCAGTCTGTGCCTCAGCACTGCTCCACAAGTGCTACGTGCCCTCTTGCTCTCAGGTGGGGCATAACAAAGGTTACTGAAGTTCTGACCTGCAGGTGCATATTTGGTTGTGAATATTGCACAAATATTTAAATGCAATGTTTGATCTAATGAAATACACTGTCTCCTCCTGAACCGAGCTGCTCTGCCCAATTCAGGCCAAGTGCAATGATAAAACCCACTTTTTTTTTACAAGTCTGAGCTTATTCCTTCTTATCTTCCTGCGTTGAAGGGCTCTATTCCAGGAGCCTATCTCAGCAGAAGGGCTATTTTGATAACCGCGAAGCACGATGCTCCCTAGAAAGCAGACAGGCAGGTTCTCCACTGCTGGAAAGTGTCCTAGTTCCTGCCTTCAGCGGAGCTTCGACTGCAATTTGTACCAGCAGAGCAGCAGGGGAGCCCTGAGTCAGGGCTGGGCTGGGATTTTCCCCTCGCTAGGCATGGCTGGTGAGTAAAACTAAGCATCTTCCAGAGCCAGGTGGGGCCTCACCTGCCGTGAGGTAAGAAAGGAAGATGCATGGATGAAGTCACACTAGAGGAGAAGATGTGGTCTAAAATTCAGGTGTTCTGTCCTTCAGTTGCCAAATGATTATTACCAGAGGAAGTTACACCACAGCTGGAAACAGCTGCTGACATTCGCAGCCCAGGAATCCCAAGCAGGGATGGGTACCAGCTCAGCCTGTCTCAACGATTGCGTCTGGAGTGCGTGTTCTGATAAGAACTCTGGTAAAATGGTCAAAGGTAGTCCCAAGACAAGCAAACGTGATGAAATTCACCCCTGTGTAGGACACGTCATCTCTGCTGCTGAAAATAATCCTACCATCAGAAATGAGGACTGTTTGACCTGTATCCTGATAACTCCCTGAGATTTTGGGGTTAATAATCAGTGAGCTATTTTCGCTCAGTATATTTTTTACATGGAATAATGCTTACACAGATAATAAATGCTTGCATTTACACCAAACTGTATGTGCTACAAGCTCCCTTTATTTCACATGTAGACTGAAGCATCTTTTCAAATGCCATTCTGGCATCTAAATGAGACCAATGTCCCAATTGCATTTGGATGTGATAAAACTTGTACACTATTAAAAAAAAAAATCCCTCTACTTTTCACATGATACATGAGATAGATAAACTCAGCTCCCTCTTCTGCCACATTTAGATGAGTGGAAGCTGCACCCTCTGCACTGTGGAAAATAACAAGCATTCAAAATTATCTGTTCTGAAACAGGAGAAGAATGAAATCTATTAAGATCTTCATGGGCAAAAAAAAATAAACCCATCCATCATGAGTTTATAGAATCACAAGAAAGTCACTTTAGAGAAATCATTGATGAAAATCAAGTGAAAGAAGCACAGATTAGCCCCATTCTCTCCCCCCCCCCCCCCCCCCCTGCTAAGAAGGGGGGAATTAGCTGACACGAAGTGGTTCGTGCATGGGTTGAAGTGCAACCGCGCTGGTTGGCACCACACCAAGTCCCCTGGTCTTGGCTGGGTCTGCAGTGAATCTGTTAACCTGAGGGTAGGACCTTTATTCACACTGAAAGTTTTTTGTTAAGTCAAGGAATTGAAAGGCATTGTGTACCAAAAGCCTCTCTTCACAATGCCTACGTGTGAAACAAGTCTGTGGAGGAAACGCACAACGGCAGTTGTGAAAGAATGAGCTCATTACCTAGGAGGACTCATTCCCAGAAGGCAGGGCTTTGAAACCATATAAAAGTTCTCAAATCTCCGTGCTCCACCATCCACTTAACTTCGCACTTCTCCCTGTTGACCAGCTGGGTAAGTTGGAGAACACTGATACTTTTTTCGGGTTGTCTCTAATTTTACTGCTTGGCTTAATGTGGGCAGACTCTTTAAAGAAGCGTTTTATTTGATACCTTTGAATATGCAAAAATTCCTGCAAAGAAGAGAAATTGTGGGCATTGGGGTAGTACAAGCAGTCTTGAAATTACTCTGCAAAGCAAATTCAGGTTGTGTGTAAATCTGAGGATAGTTAAGTGCTAAATTAGATCCTTTCTGAAGAAGAGATGAGATAAAATTATGTTGGTTTGAGTATAACTGATCCTGCCTTCAGGGAAGAAGAAGGTCTAAATGGTATCCTACAGCTCCTTCCAAATCTGTTGTATCTGTGATTCTGCTATTTATAACAAGAATATTTTTAAAACTTCAGTTTCATTGAGGAATTATTTTATAAAAGATGGATTTGGGAATATGAGGGGCTGTACAGAGCAGAAGAGTGGAAGTATTCCCAGGGTGCTGTATCATTCATGCTAACCATGTCAAGAGTGATGTATTAATTTGGTTTAAGATCTTATCAGATGCTTATAAAGACTATATGTCAAGAGACAAGTGATATTGATCTGGAGCATCTAGGAGGACGTAGAAGAGCAGAATGAATGTGCTTTGAAGAGGTGCTGAGAGGGAGAGGCAACATGGGGAAAGGAGAACACACTTGCACACTCTCACAAGATCTGTTTTGGTATTAGTCCTGTGCTGAGGGGACTTAAAATGCCTCTTCCAACCAAGCTTTCTGTGATTCTAACCTTTTGTTTGTACTCTCAGATTGTCCTTAGAAAAACAGCGAGACAGGATTTGCCAAAGACACAGCACCAGCTGAGCCTGGTGCCTGCCTCAGAGAGGGAGTTCCATAAATTAGGAAAACTCCTTCGGGCTCTTGCACATGGGCTGTGGCCTTGGAAGAAGAAATCACTCCTGATTATTCTGATTCACACCAGCTACATGTGTTATTAGTGGCCATGATAATCCAGAAACATAGGGATGCGTTAGCACTGTTAATCCTTTCCATGAGAGCTGGAAGGACTGTGCCACAGGTAACCTCAGTCCATTACATCATCAATGAGGTCAGAGTGAAACTGGAGCAAGAGGAGGAGTTGGCCGATTGTTACTGTAGGAACTCTTAATGATACAGAAAGATATCAACTTACTGGTGAGGTCCACGCTGAGACTTCAGCACCTCAGGTTTCTAATTCCAAGTAAAATCTGGAAACCACTTTAAAATGAGCAAAATCAAATTAAGTATTTCAGTTTTCTCAAGGTCAAGTATCCTGTTGGGCCTAGATTTGTGTTTTTCTACTTTTTGACACACCAAACATTTTTAAATGTCTGTCTTCAGCATTCATTATTTTTTTACTATCATTTTTTGACTTTCTGAAACCGTTATCAAACCAGCAGATCTGTTATTTGCCAGCTCCTCTCATCAAGTCCCCAGCAGAGAAATAAAAGGGAGTTAACACGTTGAAAAAAACTAAACAACAGGAGGAAGAGCTCTAAAGTGTAAATCAGCTCCAACATCAAAGGAGTGGCTCAACCTCAGTCAGACCTGACAGGGCAGTCCTGCATTGAGATCAGAAAGGAGGAGCAAGATAAGGCAGAGTCAGAGCAGAAGCCTTGGGAAACCAAGGGCCAAGTAAGAGAACTTTGCTCTTGCAGCTGATTCATGTTTCTTGTCATCATTTCACTCTCATCCCAACAGTGTTCATTTAGCAGACACAATAACACTCTGACATTTCTTTCAGATAATCTTGTTTCCTGCAAAGATGTCTTTGAATCAAATGCAAATCAAGCAGGAACTCACCCTCCCACCTGGCCTGAGCAAAACCGTTCCAAAGCAAAGCCAAGAGCCAGTGCCGTATGATGAGCCGGTCCCATGTCCAGAGCAGCAAACTGAAGTCCAAGTCCCAACACCTTGTCCAGAACCAGTCCCAGAAGTGGTGGTACCAGAAAAAACAGTGCCGTTGCCAACACCAGTGGTGGAACCAGGCAAGGGAGAAACACCAGAGGTCGTCATACCTCAGTGTCCACCCCAGGAGCAGCAGCAGCAACAGCAATGCAAGCTACCACCAACTCTCCCACCTGTATCGTGCCCTGAGCCTGTTCCATGCCCTGAAGATAAACCAGCATGCAAAGAGCTGCCGGTGCCAGTCCCTGTTTCCTGCTCTGAACCAAGTCCATCTCTGCAGGAGAAGGAAGAGTGCAAGGAGACCCCTGTTGCAGTTCCTGTGACCTGCTCGGAGGCTGCAGAGTGTCCCCAAGAGAAGCAGCAGTACCAGGAGATCCCTGCGCCAATCCCCGTTCCAGGCCCTGAACCTGTGCCATGTCCCCAGCAGAAGCAGGAGTGCAAGGAAATCCCTGTGCCCACCCCATGCCCTCCAGAGAAGCAGGAGTGCAAGGAGACCCCTGTGGAAATCCCAGTTCCAGGCCCTGAACCCACACCATGTGCCCAAGAAAAGCAGCAGTGCAAGGAGACCCCTGTGCCAATTCCTGTTCCATCTCCTGACCCTGCACCCTGTCCCCAGGAGAAACAGGAGTACAAGGAGATCCCAGTGCCAGTCCCCGTTCCTGAACCGGTGCCATGTCCCCAGGAGAAGCAGGAGTGCAAGGAGATCCCGGTGCCAATCCCTGTTCCTGAACCTGTCCCGTGTCCCCAACAGAAGCAGGAGTGCAAGGAGATCCCTGTGTCAATCCCTGATCCAGGGAAGGGCTCCCTTCCAGAGAAGTGTCCCCCCATCGAGCAGCAGCAGGTGAAGCAGCCCACCCAGTGGCCACCCATGCAGAAGTAATTTGCCACTGACAAGGGGAAGCCCTGAAGAGAGAAGAAGATTGTCAACCCGGACCTCCTTTCCCCACGTCTCACAGTCAGAGGTCATTTTTCCAACACCCTTTTCTTCACTGCAGAATTCCTGTCAGGAAGCACAGCTCCCAGCTCCCCCTGCAGCTAACGCCAGCATCACCCCATACTAACAGCCCCGTGCGAACTGAAACCTTGGGACTCTTGGTAGACAATAGGGCTTCGGGTGGTGGTGTAGGCATGTGCACCCAGCTTTCCAGCAGCCTGAATTTCTGCCCTCTCCCAATCACCCTGCTGGCTTTTAAAGGCACAGAGAGAGAGAGACCAAAGAGCATGACGTCATGCTCGAGTCGTAGAATGGTTTAGGTTGGAAGGGACCTTAAAGATCATTTCATTCCAACCCCCTCCCATCGGCAGGGATACCTTCCACCAGACCAGATTGCTCCAAGCTCCATCCAACCTGGTCTTGAACCCCTCCAGGGATGGGGCAGCCACAGTTTCTCTGGGCAACCTGGGCCAGGCTCTCACCACCCTCACACCAAAGTTCTTCCCCACATCTCATCTCAATCTCCCCTCTTCCAGTTTGAAGCCTTTACCCCTCATCCTATCACTACATGCCCTTGTAAAAAGTCCCTCCCCAAGTTTTCTGGAGCCCCTGTAGGGACTGGAAGGGGCTTGAAGGTCTCCCCGGAGCCTTCTCTTCTCCAGGCTGAGCCCCCTTAACTCTCTCAGCCTGTCCTCACAGCAGAGGGGCTCCAGTCAGGGTTTATTAAGCTAAATATTCAAATTTAACCCAAATGCAATTAGGGACCTGCAGCTCATTGTCCAGACCTGTGCACCACCTCCTGGTTTTCATGCCTTCCTCCCCAGCTCCCTGCACTCTAATGCCACCCCTCACCTTGCATTTAGGGGTTTTGCCTACTACTAATAGGATTTGAGGTTTGTGCAGAACCTGCTGCTAAGGGGTTCTGGTCAGCAGTAGCAAGACTTTCTGAATCCTGAATCCACAGTGCTGAATATATTATGCAGATTAAAAAAAAAACCATTGGGCTAGAGGAAATGCAAAGATTTTTACAGAAGAGCCAACACCTCGTAATTATCTGCTTAGTTGAATTGGTAGTAATCAGTGCTTTCCTCAGAGAGCTCACCTTGGCTTTTCTAGGATGTGTAAAAGAACAGCTCGAGCTGAGATTATGGAAAATATATAGATAATTAAATCCAATCCAGACATGTTTTGAAATAGATTAACCTCAGGCGTGGCTTCCATCTGCTAGACAGGATAAAGGAGGAAGCATACCCAGTGCTGTCTCAATTACACCCTGGAACATGTTTCACCACACGGTCTTGTTGCGTGTATATTTGGCACTTACCGCTAATTATTTTAGGCTGATATTGTATCCAGGATTTATTTCACTGTGAAAATCAACAATAAAAATGACTTTGAATACCAAGTTGTGGAGATTTTTAATAGCTTCTGCTTAAAAAGATGAAAAGGAACCTCAGCCTGCAACAATCAGGCACTTTTTAGCCTCAAAGATGGACAAATTGGGACTCAGAAATTTGGGTGATCGCAGGGGATCCTGGGTCCATTGCTCATCTCCAGGTGCCCAGGTTGGAGAACCTGCAAGAACCCCTGAACTGTGTCAGACCACGGGGTGGCCGATGGCACTGAAACACTAATTGTGCTGAACCACCCCTCAGGACACCCTGTCCCACACAGCTCACACCAAGCTGTTCCCTGCTCCTTGTTTGTTGTGTTGGTGTCTATTTTTGTCAGTTCGGTTGACGGTTGGACAAGATGATCTTTAAGGTCCCTTCCAACCTAGAAGATTCTGTGATCAACCTGCCCCAATTTAAACATCCTGAGAGCCACTCTGTGACCTTCAGCAGACATCAGCCATGGGCAGGTCTATGAGGCAGGTTGCAAGCACAAGCAAACGAGTTTTTCCCACACTTCAGCTGAGCCAGGAGCGATGTTATCTCCTCAGCTTGGCCCCATACCTCTTTGATGGGTGTTGGATACATTCAACCTCCTTGTCTGATCGCAGAATCACACTGAGACACACAGCTGTTGGTTTGCAGAGCAAGTTTGCGTCTGTCTGCCAGACACCAATATTATATCACTCAACAGTTTCTGTACTTATAATTTTTCCTCCTCTACTCTTCCAGCTGACTGGAAATTAATTAGCCAAGCATCCTGGTTTGAGGTAAAACAGAACCAATTTTCCCTTCAGTAATGTCCTGTCCTTGGCTGAGAAACCAAAATGTTCTGGATCCTCTTTAAACCAAAACTATTCATTCTGAGCAAGTAAAAGCTTCCTTCCAGAGTTAGAACCTTCCAAAGACTCTTTATTTCTCAGCAGTTATAGGATAGTTGAGACTCTAAAACCACAATTGTTTTGATAGACCCACAAGAATATACTGCAGAATACTGTGTCTTACAGAAAACCAAGTTTCCCCAGTTTGCTCCAGTTCAGGATCAAAACAACTTGCTAGATCACCCCAAATTGGGAAGTACATCCATCCTGAGCTAGTTTTGGCACCCAGGCAGAAGCTCTGTCCCAAAGGACACTGAATGTAAAGGCTTTTTCAGAAATTGTGATAATTTTGTGTCCTGTTTGCTCTAGAAATTTCCCTTTTGTGGTCTCCATCATCATATTAATAGCTGTAGGTTTCTGGAACTATTTGAAATAAAAATATGGACAAATGATTCCTTGGGAATTCTGGAAGACAAATGTGCATGGGGCCCTGTGTACAAGTATATGTTTAAATGTAATTCTTTGGCTAATAAAAGATAGCGAAATAGAACGAGTGACACTAGTAAAGTGAAAAAAATATCAGGAAGCCAGTAATGAGGTTACTTTTCATTTTATTGCTGCATGTCCCAAATTAAAGATCAGAAGAAAGCGGCCCCATGATTATTTTTTTTTTTTATAGCAGAGGGTGAATAAATCCAAGTAAATGAATTGCATCTCTTTGTAAAGTAATTTCTGCTCGCAATCAAAGGAGGCGTGCTGCAAATTTCTAGCTATTCTGGCAGAGCCAGCAGGCAGGAGGAGAGCTTGGAAACGAGCATTTGCATCTTCTGTGGCACTTTGTGGCCACTGCTGTCAGTGCTACTTCTGCTTGGGGCATTGCTGCTGCTGCTGTTGCTGGGGGATGCTCTTCACAGGACACTTGACTTGTCCTTTTGGGGCCTGGGATTGCTCCACGCACTTTGGAGCACACTTTTCCTGGCATTTTGAAGGGATTTGCTGCTGCTGTTTCTGCTGATGGGAAGACATCTTCGCTAAGCCTGGAAGAAAACCAAGGTGCCATTTCAGTTATTTTTAGCCCTACACACGTCTCCTTTCTGGATATTATAGTTTCAGTCAGTTCTTCAGCTTTGACACCAAACCAACAGTGAAGAGCCTTTAAGGCTCAGGGTGTAACTGTATTCAAGCATAAATGAATAAAAGAGGCAAGAACCATCCTAACAGAGTTATGATCCAAAGAGGTAAATGGCTACAGAAGCGGAGGGGAGAGAAACAGGGAGACGAATTTTCCTTCTTTCCCTCTGCTCACTCTTTTCTGAGCATTTCAGCTTTGACAAATGAAGAAGCAAGTTTTAATGAAAGCACGCTTAGTTCAAAGGGACCCTCAGCGCAATATTTAGAAGTAGTCAAAGAAACCCATGTCAGAAAGCCATGACTTTTCAGTATTGCAAGTGATTTTGAAAGAGAAAAGTAGTTTGATGACAATCCCTTCTGCCAACAGCCACGTCTCTGCTTAGTTCACTGAGACCCTCAGAGCAGGAGCCACGTCTCTAGCTGTTAAATGCAGGTGGCCTGTCCTCCTGCTTGGTGATTATGTGAATTTACACAAAGAAGTGAAACTCAGAGCCCTGAAGATCCAGAAGACTGCAGTGATCAGCCCATGGCTGCTTGATAGATGGAAAACAAGCTGCCGGTGGATGCCATCCTTTGGTAGCTGATACTCAATACCTGATGGTTATCCACAAGGATTCTTATCAGTTGGGTAAAAAAAATTATGAGGGTTGACAAGGGTTTGTGGGTTAAAAGAGTCAGCAAGCCACTATCTAGAGCCTCAGAAAGTCTCAAAATAAAGCAATCTGGCTTTCACCTGTGCAGAGATGAAATTGCCAGGGAGATGAGTTGAAACTGTTATTAGGTAAACAGAATAAAATAAAAAAAAAAAAAAATCACCCTGTCTCCCAAGGAGACAGCACCAGAAACCCCCACATATAGAGCTAAAAGCACATAGAGGGACTCACCTGGTGTCTCCTGCTGTTGGAGGAAGAGAAGAAGAAGCCACTGAAGTTAAAAAGCCTCTTGAATGGGAGGCTTTTATACGCTTTTAGAAGTCAGCCCTGGGAGCTGATGACAACAGATTAACTTGATGACCAGAATCTTTCACAACCAGAACCTGCTCCACTGACACCTCCGTACACCTGGACTTCAGTCAAGGTCTGTGAGATGCCTCCTCTTTCAGGTGCGGGGGATTTGTTGTTTTTAATGCAAGGCACACCCAATCTGGTAATAAGTGGCTAATTTATTGATAATTCATCTTGTCCTGACCCTGGGCAAAGATCCCACAACTCAACTCAGGTTTGAAGGGGTTGGCTTAGATCCTTTCTGGAGTGAGCAGAACACATTTGCATAAAGTTTAGGTGTTTCCTGATAGTTTTGTCTGTGATCACCAGGACGGAGCTCCAGCTGGCACAAATCCCAGTGGGGTGGGGAGGTCTGGGTGCTGCATCCCAGCTCCTGGGAAGGGCAGCAGGTCTGCGTTTGGCACTCTGTGCTTTTGGGCTTTGCTTCTGTCCTTCTCTATTTTCCTTCCCCAAAAGGGAGAATGAAACATTTTATATTGCCAAGAAACTAGAAAGCTTTCCCCATATTTTTTCTTGCACTTTCACTAGCTTTTCAATGAAGCAACAAAAAACTTCTTTTTCTATAAACGCTGAGTTATGCTTGCTGAAGTTATGGCAGAATTTCTTTTTTCTGGGGATAGATCCACGTCTATTCCTTGAAGTTTTTCCAAGGAAGGAGCAGAGAAAAAGTTTCAACTGAAACATTGTCTTTAGCTCTAATGGAGAAGGTAGTTCAATCCTCCCTGGAGCATTCCTCAATGCTATGCCCCGTGGGGTCAGATTCAGCCCTGGAATTACAGTCCAGTCTCCATTACGGATGTGTGATGCTCAGAGAGATGATGCACATGGATTCCACCGGGTGCAGGAGAGCAGAAGGTGTTAATGGAAAAAAACATCATCCCAGATCTTAACATCCCTCGTTCCTGCCTGATTTTGTAGAATCATAGAATAGTTAGAGTTGGAAGGGACCTTAAAGATTTCCCAGGGTCTTCGTGACCCCAAGGCTGACATACATCAAAGGTTACTAATTTGTTGTAAATATTCAGGAGACTCGCATAGAATAGTTAGAGATGGAAGGGACCTTAAAGATTTGCCAGGGTCTTCATGACCCCAAGGCTGACATAAATCAAAGGCTACTAATTTGTTGTAAATATTCAGGAGACTCTTAGCAATGCCCAGACCTAACCACAGGTGCATAGAGGAGCAGTGTGTCAGGGCTTTTGCAACACGTTTTTCCTACAGGCGCAGGAAGTGTGATGAGCACAAACCAGCAGGTCCCTTCTGCCACTTCCCCTGGGCTTTCAGAGCTGCATGTCCTCACCAGTGATGACTGCGCCTGGTGCAACGTTTGGAGCAGAGAGGGAGAGGGGAAAAAATTTAAATTACTAACACAGCTGATTGATAGAGCTGGATGAAGATGCTTGGAAATCAATCATAGGTGACTAACCTATGAGATGGAGCTCATTAGTAGCTGCATATGACTTCCTGACGAAGGCTTTTTCCATGCCTGGAAGTGGACACTGATGCTACACAACAAGCAGTTATTAGCAAGGCAGAATTCATGGCTGAATCCCCAAATGTTTGCATTCCACAGTAGGAATTAGAGGTTCCCGGTCTTCCCCCCTCCTTTTGTGCTGTGGAACATATGTCCCACCTCCCCCTGTTTTGTCTGTCTGAGCCGAAAGGTGTGTTCAGGTGTAGAATTTGTTTGCCTTAGCGAGACGTGTTTTACCTATCATTATACCTGTTTGATGGTGTCACCTTTTGGTGCTGAGAGAAGTAACACAAAAAAGAATCTGTTAAACTCCTCTACACCCGCACACAAGGTTTCATTAAAAGCTGATTTGGTAACAGTGTTTACACACACCTAAATATAACTCTTTTCCTTTCTAGATTAGATGTTCTCCACCCTTGACATAATGATACGGTAGGTGGGTAGCAATTCTCTACATCCCAGACATGGAAATTGTGTAGCCGTCACGGAGACAGAGGAACGCAAGTCACATGCACGGAATGGAAGACAATGGGAGCATTATCTCTGAAACTCAGCATTTAAATGGGTATAACGTCCCTCCAGACAATGGGCCTCCTTCAGGTTCAAAATTATGACTCCAAATAAAGAGATATCATTTAGAAGTGAATTAAAATATTATCGTGCCTGCCGGTTGTTAATGAACCTGAAATGCCAACCGCTCTGTCAGTCAGGGATGTGACTTCTCCTCCTTGTAGATGGGGAATGGACAGATAACAAGAGCGAGACCTGCCCAAAGCCACGCAAAGTGTCTGCAGCAAATGTGGGCAGAGAGCTGCAATCTTGCAGGGCCTGGACCTGTTCCTGAACCACAAGAAGATTCATCTCCTGAAGCCAAATCCCCTGCTTTCTATAGTTAGTCTCTGAGGATCAAGGGGAGATTCACCAAAAATACCATTTTGGTCTCCATCAAAAATATTAGTTTCATCTCTATCTAGATGTCTTTCAGAAATAGTTAAAATCCCATCAAGAATGTTTCAATTCCTTCTTCCTTGGACTCAGGGCTGTCTTCCACTTAAATTTACCTTTTAACAGTTTCTAAGATTTGCCTTCAAAATTCAGAGGTATAAAGACCAAAATTCTGTCATTAATAAAGGTGAAAACTACATTTCTATCATTAGTTTAATCTAGGACGATGAGATTCTTCTTACTCTCTCTTAGAAAAGTATTGACACGATGATGTTTTGTTTATGGTATTAAAAGACATTGCTCCATGTTATAATGGATGCTCTCTCTGTTTATAGCACTGCATTGCAGGCACAAATCCTCCACAACTGTCACAGATTTCAGAAGGAAAACTCAAGGAAGATGTTCCTGGGTCCAAAGACATGGAAACAGGGAGATGAAATAAAGACAGAAGACACATTATGCCATCAATGGTCAATTTTTATTGCTGCAGATAGACATTAAAAGACAAGAGGAATTACATTAAAAGACAAGATGAGAATGAAAGAATAGAAGGGGAGACATTTTCCAACATCAACTGCTTACAGACAACCATTGCTAATTAACTTCCCACAATGCCTAGCAGTATAATATTGGCCAACCGCGGTCGCCAAGATAAAGGTGCTGAGATAGCAGTAGCAGAAGTATCATAGGAGACAAAGATACAGGCTGAAAATGTTCAGGAAAAGCTTTTCCAAGACAAAAAATGCGTGGGGTAATCAGGTCGGGAGAGGTCTCGGTCCGTCGCAGATGGGTCTGTAACCGGTTTTTCATGCTGTGGATACTCATCAGCCCTTGGACGTTGCAATGTGCCAAGGCATCATGCAAGGCTTGAGCGTTGAGGCCATCAGCAGGGGTGGGAGCAGCAGGTGCTGCAGGGCTCCAGGCACACGGTCTCGCAGGAATCCACGCACTTGGAGGCACAGACCTCCACGCACTGGGGCGGGCAAGGCTCCACACACTTGGTGCAGCACTGGGTGACGCAGGGCTCCACGCACTGGGTCTGGCACTGGGAGTCACACGGCTTCACGCAGACATCGATGCACTTAGGGGCGCAGACCTCCACGCACTGGGTGGCACAGGGCTCCACGCACTGGGTGCTGCAGGTGGTGGTGCACTGGGTGGCACAGGGTGTGGAGCAGACCTCCACGCACGGTGCAGAGCAGGGCTTCACGCAGATGTTGTCGCAGGGCTCCACGCACACCGTCTTGCAGGGCTCCACGCACTTGCCGCACTTCTGCAGGCAAATGGGAGGGGGCAGGCAGGGCTGCTTGCACTGCTCGTAGTAAGACATCCTTCCGAGGGGCTGCTAAAGCTAAAGAGAAAGATAAAAAGAGAGAGATAAAGTCAGGGCACTCGTCTTTTCTTCTTAAACCACAATTCACAGCCTGAGCTCTTGAAACTTATGTAGGAGTCAGCGGTTGGACTGAGAGAAGGGCTGTTAGAAACAATTGCTCGTGTGAGCGATTCTGCAGGTTATTCCTTCCTTCCTTCCTTGGGAACCTGCAGGCATCATTGTTAAGAAGACTAGAGCCATAAAACCTGAATTTTACAGAATTGCCCACAGTTAAATTTTATAGAAGCTGTAACACGAGAACAGTTGATTGCCTTATTTTCTTAATTAAATCAGCAGATATTCCAGGGCCCGTCTTTTGCTTATCACTTCTTCAGTTCCTCACACGCCACGGAGCACATTCCCCTTTGCGTAGATGTTGAACATGCTAATCCCCAAGGACAGACCCCAGAGACCACAAATTCAGACACTATCCCAGATCCTCCAGCTGCATATCACGGTACATCATTGGAGTTGTATCAAAATTCATAGGCTCATCCTTTCATAAAAGAAGGGTTGGCCCAGAGGTTGCAGCTCCCAGCTCCAATTCACTTCTTCATCTTGACTTCTCCCAGATGACTCCTGCAGCTTTGCCCTCAGGTGTTCTGCAGCTTCCTTCTTCCAGATAATGCTTCTTCCCACCCATCTCTTTTGAAGTCCCAAGATTTACTCTGCCAGCATCCACTAATTTATTTAATTTCCAGACTTAATGAGGTATGAAAAAAATGCATGAAGATAGAATACGAAGAAGGATGGGAGACAGCCATGGTTTCTGAAGAGGTGAGAAGATATTTGCAAGCTACTTAAGGAAGAGCAAACTCTAAGTTGTCTCCCCCATTCCAGGACAAACCCTGGAACAGAAACACCAGAAGCAATGCTCTCCTGCCATCAGTAATATATTCCTTCGACCAGACCAACCAAGTACCACAGCCATTGCATCTTCCCCTGATAAATCCGAGAAAGACTTACCAGTTCACCAGTGCAGGTGAGTGAGGGAGAAGTCAAATGAACTGGTGTGAGCATCAAAATGCAAACCTTTTTATATGGCTTGCATGGCGTCATCTCCGGAAACAAGGGAGCCCAGGGGTATGGACACCTGACCACTAACTACCTGAGCAAGCTCCACCTATACATGCTTTACATATTTGTTTACATCCTAATTTTTGATGGAAACCCTCTTCCAGGAAAGACATGTGATCCTGAGCAAATTCTATTTCCACCTAATTCATTAGTCATGTGGTTCTCAATGGGAATGAGACGGTAATTAAAAAAAAAACAGGTACTGAATTAATTGCTTTTCAAAAAGATTTAATATGCTCGGATATTTTCGTCTCCTTATTTCCATAAATGTCTGAATGATACCTTAGGTTTTTTCAATGCAATAAGAATGGATAGCTATTATTAGGGAAGATGGACAATTGATCTGATTTACTATGGGAAATAGCATGTCCTAATTCTCATGGTAAGAAACAGCTAATCCTACAGTGGGCCATCAGCACTTCTACAAACTGTTGAGGTATTTTTTCCTCTAATACATTTTATAACCATGAAATGCACCCAACCCATTCTTCTCCACCATCCATTAACAACATTGATGCTTGGCAATGTCTGTGTGGACACAGATACGTTTTAGTGATGGCTTTTATCAGTGTCAAGCTGATGGCTGGACTCAATGGTCTGAAAGGACCCTTCCAACCTCAGCAATTCTATGATTCAATGATTTACCTTGAGGACCTCTTCAAGCCGTTCAGGGCAAAGTAAAGGGCTACACATTTTGAAGGTAATTTTCTCTGCCAGAGCAGTGTAAAGGGCTTCAGTTTAAGCAGAATTTAGGCCCAGAACTCCGTATTATCATATTGAAGCCTTTTTCTGATCATGAGATCTCACTCAGCTCCACAGCACACAAAAAAATCTTTATTTCTCTGAGATATTCCAATCATGGCGGTGGAATGTGATCATCAGGCTATGTAATCAAATTCCCCAGTGAGATCACTCGCAAAAATGCTAAATGGGCAAAAAAACCCCAACCTCCAACCTGTTCAGCGTGAGCAGCGCATCCTGTTTACGCTGGAAACCAGGAGACCCACTGGAGAATTGCAGGCATTGTCACGGGTTCCTTTCCAGTGTTTACATGGGGAAACTGGAATTCCCGTCCTAAGCCCGTGTGAGCTGACGTCTTTGCACTGCTCCCAACATCCTCCCAGCAACACCTCATGGTTAATTCAGTCTTTCCACTCTTCTTCCTTTGCTGGACAGACTCGGTGCATCACGCGCAGTTTCTCCCAGCGAGACTCATACTCTGCACTGACGGTTTTTATAGGTGATAGGAAGAAATAAGGACGTGTGCAGTGTTTTTTGGTGTTAGACATCTCCTTTGGGGTGAGGAGAAACACCCACGACTGCATCAAATAGACCCTTGTAAGACTGTAAAATTGTAGATTGTAAATCGCGGATTGTAAAATGAACAGAGAGCGAGCAGCTCAGATTTTATCTAATTTTATCTAAACAGATAATCTCTCTCCATCGTCTCATCCAAGACCTAACCCCGCTGGGTGATGCTGAGCAAGCACTTGTCCTCCAGTACACTTAGGTTCCCCCACAGCAGGCAGCAGCCTCCATCACTTATCTCGCCAAGGAGTTTGTCACAGGCCGGTTTGTACAGTTCTTCGTGCTTTCCTCAGGCTCCAGGCTCACCTCTAAAACCAACGTCAAGGACCGGTCCTACATCTCCCTTTCTATAGTGGGTTATTGTATACCCTATTGTTATATTTGATTAGCGAGAAATTGCAACGACTTCTAAGAGAAATAGACATTTTAGGAGACATAAATTGATCTGCATCTGTAATATGTGGGAACATCAGAGGGTTGGATTATTATTCTTAATTGACACTTATTTGCGGATCTCTATTACATTTATGAGCAATTTGGTCATTTGACTAGTCACGTTAACATCGGTGAGTCAGGACCCCACAGCAACATCCTTTCATGGCCATCTGGCTTTGGCTGAAGAGCTGGAAAGAAGTGATTTTCCAAATCTGACACTTCTGGGATCTATTTGACTTCAGCAAGGCTTTCGACACCATGTCCCACAGCATCCTCATAGCTAAGCTTAGGAAGTATGGGTTAGATGAATGGGCAGTTAAGTGGATTGAAAACTGGCTAAAAGACAGAACTCAGAGGGTTGTGATTAGGGGCACAGAATCCAGCTGGAAGTCTGTAACAAGTGGTGTTCCCCAGGGGTCAATACTAGGTCCAGTCCTCTTCAATATATTCATCAATGACCTGGATGAAGGGGTGGAATGTAACCTCAGCAAGTTTGTGGATGACACAAAACTAGAAGGGGTGGCTGACACCCCAGAAGGCTGTGCCACCATGCAGCAAGACCTGGATAGGCTGGAGAGTTGGGCAGAGAGAAACCTAAATGAAATTTAACAAGGGCAAGTGCAGGGTGCTGCACCTGGGCAGAAATAACCCCCTGCACCAGTACAGGTTGGGGGCTGACCTGTTGGAAAGCAGCTCTGAGGAGAAAGACCTGGGAGTCCTGGTGGACAACAGGATGCCCATGAGCCAGCAATGTGTCCTTGTGGCCAAGAAGGCAAATGGCATCCTGGGGTTCATCAAGAAGAGCATGGCCAGCAGGTCAAGGGAGGTCATCCTGCCCCTCTACTCTGCCCTGGTGAGACCCCATCTGGAATACTGTGTCCATTTCTGGGCTCCCCAGTTCAAGAAGGACAGGGAATTGCTGGAGAGGGTACAGAAAAGAGCTATAAAGATGATTAAGGGCCTAGAGCATCTCTCCTACGAGGAGAGGCTGAAGGACTTGGGTCTTTTTAGTCTTGAGAAGACTTAGGGGGGGATCTAATCAATGCTTAAAAATACTTAAAGGGAGGGTACCAGGAGGACAGACGTCTGGACAGGTTCCTGTGCAACCTGCTATAGGTAGACCCACTCTGGACTAGATGATCTCCAGAGGTCCCTTCCAACTCCATACGATTCTATGATTCTATGATTCTATTTAATTAAAGAGCACGTTAAGGTCTCTTGCAGAACCAGAGTCTGGGTGATAGGTAGTGCTTTAATGAAAAGAGCAGGACAAACAACCCCAAACCAGAACCAGGAGAGGACCTCAGCAAGTTTGTGGATGACACAAAACTAGAAGGGGTGGCTGACACCCCAGAAGGCTGTGCCACCATGCAGCAAGACCTGGATAGGCTGGAGAGTTGGGCAGAGAGAAACCTAAATGAAATTTAACAAGGGCAAGTGCAGGGTGCTGCACCTGGGCAGAAATAACCCCCTGCACCAGTACAGGTTGGGGGCTGACCTGTTGGAAAGCAGCTCTGAGGAGAAAGACCTGGGAGTCCTGGTGGACAACAGGATGCCCATGAGCCAGCAATGTGTCCTTGTGGCCAAGAAGGCAAATGGCATCCTGGGGTTCATCAAGAAGAGCATGGCCAGCAGGTCAAGGGAGGTCATCCTGCCCCTCTACTCTGCCCTGGTGAGACCCCATCTGGAATACTGTGTCCATTTCTGGGCTCCCCAGTTCAAGAAGGACAGGGAATTGCTGGAGAGGGTACAGAAAAGAGCTATAAAGATGATTAAGGGCCTAGAGCATCTCTCCTACGAGGAGAGGCTGAAGGACTTGGGTCTTTTTAGTCTTGAGAAGACTTAGGGGGGGATCTAATCAATGCTTAAAAATACTTAAAGGGAGGGTACCAGGAGGACAGGACTGGTCTTTTTTCAGTGATGCCCAGTGACAGGACAAGAGGAAATGGGCACAAACTTGAGTATAAGAAGTTCCACCTAAACGTGAGGAAGAACTTCTTTACTGTGAGAGTGGTAGAACACTGGAACAGGCTGCCCAGAGAGGTGGTGGAGTCTCCTTCTTTGGAAACATTCAAAACACGTCTGGACAGGTTCCTGTGCAACCTGCTATAGGTAGACCCACTCTGGACTAGATGATCTCCAGAGGTCCCTTCCAACTCCATACGATTCTATGATTCTATGATTCTATTTAATTAAAGAGCACGTTAAGGTCTCTTGCAGAACCAGAGTCTGGGTGATAGGTAGTGCTTTAATGAAAAGAGCAGGACAAACAACCCCAAACCAGAACCAGGAGAGGTTCCTGGGGTCCAGGAGGAGACAGACTCTTCAAAGGTTTGGCTGCTGCTGCAGAAGAGGAACCCCCTGAGCACTGCATGCTTGTGCTCAGGAGAATATTTCTGAAAAAATGAGTAAAAAAGAATATCGTCAACATTTTGGCTCCAAATAATCCAAGAGAGACTTCGTATTTCACCACCAAGAGCTACCAAAGATGGAGACACATCAAGATTGGAGCCATTTTCCTACAGCTATAAAAAAATTTGCCTGCAGACATGAAACAGTGCATGGTCACGGGGACATGATTGTTAACATAAACACAGAACTTCCGGATGTGTAGGTGTCATGACTTTGGATTGAAACATCTCAAACTCAATTTTTAGCCTGTGCAACTGTTTAGATATGCACCATTGTGGACTGTTCAGGGAATGGAGCGATAGGATGAGGGGGAAGGGTTTGACCAAACATGATTAAGGTCCTGGAGCGTCTCTCCTACAAGGAGAGGCTGAGGGACTTGGGTCTTTTTAGTCTTGAGAAGACTTAGGGGGGGATCTAATCAATGCTTACAAATACTTAAAGGGAGGGTACCAGGAGGATGGGGCTGGTCTTTTTTCAGTGGTGCCCAGTGACAGGACAAGAGGAAATGGGCACAAACTTGAGTGGGGAACTGGATGATCTACAAGGTCCCTTCCAACTGTAACCATTCCATGATTCTATGGTTCAGCTGGATTTCTGCTAGAAAAAAGTGTATTCATAAATGGCTGAACACTTTGCTTTAAAAATCTAATGCCTCTGGATTTCTTTGCATCCCTTGGTTTAACTAAAAGCCTCCTCAATATTCCATAGGATTCTATGATTCTATTTAACTAAACAGTACATGTTAAGGTCTCTTGCAGAACCAGAGACTGGGTGATAGGTAGTGCTTTAATGAAAAGAGCAGGACAAACCCCAAACCAGAACCAGGAGAGGTTCCTGGGGCCCAGGAGGAGACACTTTGCTTTAAAAATCTAATGCCTCTGGATTTCTTTGCATCCCTTGGTTTAACTAAAAGCCTCCTCAATAAACATCTGTGGCATCCAGCACTGGTCGGCATCAGGGATTTCATTTCACTTATGTTTAGCATCCCATATAGTACGTTTTATACTACCCACATTTTGGCAAGGAAAGCATTTTCATAGAAATCAAGGATTCTCCCCTTATTCTCATCCTGGCAAGTCCTTCCCAGCCCACTCTCCTGCACTTTGTTGCAATTAAATCTTCAAGGCTGGGGCTTCATTACATCCGACTTTCCCCTCTCGTCATTCCCTACCACAACTCCCCGGGGAAGGTGTGAGGGTGTGATCCAGCACCCAGGGAAGCTTCCAGTTTGGGCTGGTCTCCAGGCGGCTGGTCCATAGCTCTGGCCGCTTTGGAAATTGTCTGCATAGCTGAGATGCCAGGAGGCTGAGTCCAGAATGCAATTAGCAACTCACAGGAAAACAAGTGGCTTGTCTAGTCCATGCCCCGGGGACTATTTGATCAAGTAATTAGATCATTACTTCTGGGGCTGAGAGGAACCCAAATACGGCACTATCCGCCTCTTTTCCTGTTTACTCAGGAAGGTGAGTGCTCCATGAAGAATGATAAGTGAGCATCTGAATGCAATTAAATCTGAAAAAGAGGAACTAGATGTGGTCATGAAAAAAAAAAAAACCCTCATCTTTTTTATCATTTGCTTTCTGTTGCAGATATTTGCTTTGATTTCTCAATATTTTCGACCAGGGATCTAGCTTTCCTTAGGTTTTTTTCACATTATTGAATGAATCTGTGTCTTGATCTCTGAGGAATACATTTTAGAGCTCAGAGAAAGTTGCCTGACAGAGGAAGAACTGTGGTCCTACTACATTTGCTTATGCCAAACAGCAATTTTCTCCCAAACTGCGATAACAATTTCAAAGGTGTAGGTGTTCAGGGTGTAGGTGTTTTCATGGGTGTAGGTGTTTCCAGGTGTTCAGAGAGGAAGGGAATCTCTTTCTCTTCATATGGCACAATCCTGTGATGCTCACCTGGAAATGAAGCCTCTGCTCTCTGCTAAAAGGCTCTCAGCCTTTTAAAATCTGAATTTCTATGTTCATATGAAGGATTAAATATAATGCAAGCTTCATGCCATCAGAAGGATGCTACAGAGAAATAGTTCAAGAGAAAATCTTATCTGAATGCCATTTTTTCCACCTGCAGTTTCTTATTTCCCAGGAGATTGTTCCATTTGATTTGGGAGCAGGAGCAAAGGAAATCGCTGCTTCCACGGAACTTTACAATGAGTTTTAAAGGAGTTCTGGAGTCAAATCAGACCTCCGCAGGGACGATTAGGAATCCTCAGTTCTTTTGGGATTTCTATTGTGTAGTCTTTGTGCTTAGGTAACACCTAGAGTCCTTGACAAAGCCCAGACACCGCCGTGGCAAGGGCTGCACAACCAGTGGCAAGAGCCAGGGGCAGCCACAACCAGTTGAGACAGGAGGACGGAAACCAAGGACCTGTGAGGGTGGGACAATTTGTGCGAGGCCGGACTTCCCCAGCCCACGTGCAATGCCACGTCCATTGGGTATTTAATTATCACGACCCACTATTGGTCTGACTCCTCTCCTAGAAAAAAAAAAGCGAGACAGCGATAATTGCAGGTTAGTCACCAGCCACGTGCCCCGGGGCACCTTTAAAGAAGGAGGCAGTGGGTGCTTGCAGACAGAGCTGCGCCCATGTCTGCTGCTTCAGCAGCTTCCCCCACAGCCTGTCTCCCCATCCCTCCTCCCTTCAGCGGTTGCCGATCCCACCCTGCACCAGCTCCACACTGGAAACCTGCAGAGACACCCTTGGCACGTGTCACGGGGTAACTTTGAGTCCCTGAGGATGTTGCCCGCTCTTGGGCAAACCAATGTGGTGCTAAGGAGGAAGCACTGGGATCCCGTTAGCAGATATTCATGGGAGGGCTACCAAAATTGTTCAAATTGCTAATACTAATAATATTCCTGCAGAATTCAGCGGTGGGTGAATCCATGTCGGTCTCCCCGACGGATGAGGCTTGCCCAATTGCCACCAGAGACAAGGAAATGGAAGGTGATTGCAAAAGGTTAAGATAGGACTTCTTACACACGGGTGACAAGTCACGAGGCACGGTCTCCCAGACCTGCTCATCTTCCCCTCATTAGTGGCTTATTTACCCCTTGCTCATAGTGGAACATTTCATTTCTGACGCAGCCACAGCCAGCCCTGAGCTCCTCCAGCTTTGGAGGGGCACTTCAACAAGTGGTTGGGTTTTCAAAGTTTTCTCAAAACCACGGGAGAGGAGGGCTTCCTCCTGCTACTGCCACAGACCTTCCCACACATTCCAGCTGGAGCTGCCCCTCCAAGAGATCAGGCTTTTTGGAAGAAATTAAAAGGGGAATGTGTGAGTCGGGGGGAATGCAAAAGTGAAGGAAACACTTGCAGACAACTGATGCCAAGATAATATATATATTTTTTTTTATTGCTTCATGCAAGAAAAAGAAGAAGATGCCAAGAAATAACAAATGTGGAAATCCCTCCATCCACACCACAGTGCAAAGAAAAATCACAGAATCTCTCTCCCAGGCAATATCCCCGGGGGCACAAAATCAATCAGTTACACGTTAGTTACAAGGAAACGCGTTGTGCGTGAGGTAAAAAATAGTAGAAATGATGCAGAACGTAAGGAAACCCGTTTGAAGATTTACTCTTCCTAGGACAGGAAGGGCAGTAGGAAGGGAAAGAGGTGAGGAAGACATTGACAAGTCCGGGGATCTGTAAACCGTTTTCGTTCCTTAGCCTTTGGAGACTCCCACCACAGGAGCCCCCACACGCAACCCCTCAAGGAGCCATGCATTTACGAGGGCAAACTTCTGAGCAGGTGATGGAGTAGTGTCGGCCGCAGACAGGGGTGCACACACCCTTGCACGGGGGGGTGGCTTGTGTAATGCAGGTGGTGGGACAGGAATCCACACACTTCGTCACAGCCTGAACGCCCCCACAGCAGGGTTCCACGCACGTGGTGGTGCACTTGGTGACCTCCTGGCAGCAGGGATCCACGCAGGTGGTGGTGCACTTGGAGACCTCCTGGCAGCAGGGATCCACGCAGGTGGTGGTGCACTTGGAGACCTCCTGGCAGCAGGGATCCACGCAGGTGGTGGTGCATTCACTCACAGCTCCACAGCAGGGCTCCACACAGGTGGTGGTGCACCTGGTCACCTCACTACAGCAGGGGTCCACACATCTGGTGGTGCACTTGATGACTTCCTTGCAGCAGGGATCCACGCACCTGGTGGTGCACTTGGTCACTTGCCCACAGCATGGCTCCACACACTTAGTAGTGCATCTGGTCACAGGTCTACAGCAGGGATCCACACACCTGGTGGTGCACTTCGCCACTTCTCCACAGCATGGATCTACACACCTGGTGGTGCACTTGCTCACTCTGCCACAGCATGGATCCACACACTTAGTGGTGTATCTGGTGACAGCTCCACGGCATGGATCCACACACTTAGTGGTGTATCTAGTCACGGGTCCACAGCACGGATCCACACACTTGGTGGTGCACTTGGTCACCTCTCTACGGCACGGATCCACACACTTGGTGGTGCACTTGGTCACCTCTCTACGGCATGGATCCACACACCTGGTGGTGCACTTGGCTACTCGATTGCAGCATGGATCTACGCACTTCGTGGTGCACTTGGTCACCTCTCTACAGCAGGGATCCACACACCTGGTAGTGCACTTAATCACTTCACTACAGCATGGGTCTACACACCTGGTGGTGCACTTGGTCACTCTATTGCAACACGGATCCACACACTTAGTGGTGTATCTGGTGACAGCTCCACAGCAGGGATCCACACACCTCGTGGCACATCTGGTCACAGGTCTACAGCACGGATCTACACACGTGGTGGTACACTTGGTGACCTCTTGGCAGCAGGGGTCCACACATGTGGTGATGCACTTGCTCACTTCTTGGCAACAGGGGTCCACACATCTGGTTGTGCACTTGGTGACCTCCTGGCAGCAGGGGTCCACACAAGTGGTGGTACACTTGGTTACTTCTTGGCAGCAGGGGTCCACACATGTGGTGATGCACTTGCTCACTTCTTGGCAGCAGGGGTCCACACATCTGGTTGTGCACTTGGTGACCTCCTGGCAACAGGGGTCCACACAAGTGGTGGTACACTTGGTTACTTCTTGGCAACAGGGGTCCACACATGTGGTTGTGCACTTGGTGACCTCCTGGCAACAGGGGTCAACACAAGTGGTGGTACACTTGGTTACTTCTTGGCAGCAGGGGTCCACACATGTGGTGGTGCACTTGGT
>NW_015091074.1:166434-194069 GCF_001431845.1 Calidris pugnax
GAGGAGAGGCTGAAGGACTTGGGTCTTTTTAGTCTTGAGAAGACTTAGGGGGGGATCTAATCAATGCTTAAAAATACTTAAAGGGAGGGTACCAGGAGGACAGGACTGGTCTTTTTTCAGTGATGCCCAGTGACAGGACAAGAGGAAATGGGCACAAACTTGAGTATAAGAAGTTCCACCTAAACGTGAGGAAGAACTTCTTTACTGTGAGAGTGGTAGAACACTGGAACAGGCTGCCCAGAGAGGTGGTGGAGTCTCCTTCTTTGGAAACATTCAAAACACGTCTGGACAGGTTCCTGTGCAACCTGCTATAGGTAGACCCACTCTGGACTAGATGATCTCCAGAGGTCCCTTCCAACTCCATACGATTCTATGATTCTATGATTCTATTTAATTAAAGAGCACGTTAAGGTCTCTTGCAGAACCAGAGTCTGGGTGATAGGTAGTGCTTTAATGAAAAGAGCAGGACAAACAACCCCAAACCAGAACCAGGAGAGGTTCCTGGGGTCCAGGAGGAGACAGACTCTTCAAAGGTTTGGCTGCTGCTGCAGAAGAGGAACCCCCTGAGCACTGCATGCTTGTGCTCAGGAGAATATTTCTGAAAAAATGAGTAAAAAAGAATATCGTCAACATTTTGGCTCCAAATAATCCAAGAGAGACTTCGTATTTCACCACCAAGAGCTACCAAAGATGGAGACACATCAAGATTGGAGCCATTTTCCTACAGCTATAAAAAAATTTGCCTGCAGACATGAAACAGTGCATGGTCACGGGGACATGATTGTTAACATAAACACAGAACTTCCGGATGTGTAGGTGTCATGACTTTGGATTGAAACATCTCAAACTCAATTTTTAGCCTGTGCAACTGTTTAGATATGCACCATTGTGGACTGTTCAGGGAATGGAGCGATAGGATGAGGGGGAAGGGTTTGACACTGAAAAAGGGGAGATTGAGCTGAGATGTGGGGAAGAACTTCTTTGGTGTGAGGGTGGTGAGAGCCTGGCCCAGGTTGCCCAGAGAAGCTGTGGCTGCCCCATCCCTGGAGGGGTTCAAGGCCAGGTTGGAGGGGGCTTGGAGCAACCTGGGCTGGTGGGAGGTGTCCCTGCCCAGGGCAGCTTGGGGAACTGGATGATCTACAAGGTCCCTTCCAACTGTAACCATTCCATGATTCTATGGTTCAGCTGGATTTCTGCTAGAAAAAAGTGTATTCATAAATGGCTGAACACTTTGCTTTAAAAATCTAATGCCTCTGGATTTCTTTGCATCCCTTGGTTTAACTAAAAGCCTCCTCAATAAACATCTGTGGCATCCAGCACTGGTCGGCATCAGGGATTTCATTTCACTTATGTTTAGCATCCCATATAGTACGTTTTATACTACCCACATTTTGGCAAGGAAAGCATTTTCATAGAAATCAAGGATTCTCCCCTTATTCTCATCCTGGCAAGTCCTTCCCAGCCCACTCTCCTGCACTTTGTTGCAATTAAATCTTCAAGGCTGGGGCTTCATTACATCCGACTTTCCCCTCTCGTCATTCCCTACCACAACTCCCCGGGGAAGGTGTGAGGGTGTGATCCAGCACCCAGGGAAGCTTCCAGTTTGGGCTGGTCTCCAGGCGGCTGGTCCATAGCTCTGGCCGCTTTGGAAATTGTCTGCATAGCTGAGATGCCAGGAGGCTGAGTCCAGAATGCAATTAGCAACTCACAGGAAAACAAGTGGCTTGTCTAGTCCATGCCCCGGGGACTATTTGATCAAGTAATTAGATCATTACTTCTGGGGCTGAGAGGAACCCAAATACGGCACTATCCGCCTCTTTTCCTGTTTACTCAGGAAGGTGAGTGCTCCATGAAGAATGATAAGTGAGCATCTGAATGCAATTAAATCTGAAAAAGAGGAACTAGATGTGGTCATAAAAAAAAAAAAACCCTCATCTTTTTTATCATTTGCTTTCTGTTGCAGATATTTGCTTTGATTTCTCAATATTTTCGACCAGGTATCTAGCTTTCCTTAGGTTTTTTTCACATTATTGAATGAATCTGTGTCTTGATCTCTGAGGAATACATTTTAGAGCTCAGAGAAAGTTGCCTGACAGAGGAAGAACTGTGGTCCTACTACATTTGCTTATGCCAAACAGCAATTTTCTCCCAAACTGCGATAACAATTTCAAAGGTGTAGGTGTTCAGGGTGTAGGTGTTTTCATGGGTGTAGGTGTTTCCAGGTGTTCAGAGAGGAAGGGAATCTCTTTCTCTTCATATGGCACAATCCTGTGATGCTCACCTGGAAATGAAGCCTCTGCTCTCTGCTAAAAGGCTCTCAGCCTTTTAAAATCTGAATTTCTATGTTCATATGAAGGATTAAATATAATGCAAGCTTCATGCCATCAGAAGGATGCTACAGAGAAATAGTTCAAGAGAAAATCTTATCTGAATGCCATTTTTTCCACCTGCAGTTTCTTATTTCCCAGGAGATTGTTCCATTTGATTTGGGAGCAGGAGCAAAGGAAATCGCTGCTTCCACGGAACTTTACAATGAGTTTTAAAGGAGTTTAGGAGTCAAATCAGACCTCCGCAGGGACGATTAGGAATCCTCAGTTCTTTTGGGATTTCTATTGTGTAGTCTTTGTGCTTAGGTAACACCTAGAGTCCTTGACAAAGCCCAGACACCGCCGTGGCAAGGGCTGCACAACCAGTGGCAAGAGCCAGGGGCAGCCACAACCAGTTGAGACAGGAGGACGGAAACCAAGGACCTGTGAGGGTGGGACAATTTGTGCGAGGCCGGACTTCCCCAGCCCACGTGCAATGCCACGTCCATTGGGTATTTAATTATCACGACCCACTATTGGTCTGACTCCTCTCCTAGAAAAAAAAAAGCGAGACAGCGATAATTGCAGGTTAGTCACCAGCCACGTGCCCCGGGGCACCTTTAAAGAAGGAGGCAGTGGGTGCTTGCAGACAGAGCTGCGCCCATGTCTGCTGCTTCAGCAGCTTCCCCCACAGCCTGTCTCCCCATCCCTCCTCCCTTCAGCGGTTGCCGATCCCACCCTGCACCAGCTCCACACTGGAAACCTGCAGAGACACCCTTGGCACGTGTCACGGGGTAACTTTGAGTCCCTGAGGATGTTGCCCGCTCTTGGGCAAACCAATGTGGTGCTAAGGAGGAAGCACTGGGATCCCGTTAGCAGATATTCATGGGAGGGCTACCAAAATTGTTCAAATTGCTAATACTAATAATATTCCTGCAGAATTCAGCGGTGGGTGAATCCATGTCGGTCTCCCCGACGGATGAGGCTTGCCCAATTGCCACCAGAGACAAGGAAATGGAAGGTGATTGCAAAAGGTTAAGATAGGACTTCTTACACACGGGTGACAAGTCACGAGGCACGGTCTCCCAGACCTGCTCATCTTCCCCTCATTAGTGGCTTATTTACCCCTTGCTCATAGTGGAACATTTCATTTCTGACGCAGCCACAGCCAGCCCTGAGCTCCTCCAGCTTTGGAGGGGCACTTCAACAAGTGGTTGGGTTTTCAAAGTTTTCTCAAAACCACGGGAGAGGAGGGCTTCCTCCTGCTACTGCCACAGACCTTCCCACACATTCCAGCTGGAGCTGCCCCTCCAAGAGATCAGGCTTTTTGGAAGAAATTAAAAGGGGAATGTGTGAGTCGGGGGGAATGCAAAAGTGAAGGAAACACTTGCAGACAACTGATGCCAAGATAATATATATATTTTTTTTTATTGCTTCATGCAAGAAAAAGAAGAAGATGCCAAGAAATAACAAATGTGGAAATCCCTCCATCCACACCACAGTGCAAAGAAAAATCACAGAATCTCTCTCCCAGGCAATATCCCCGGGGGCACAAAATCAATCAGTTACACGTTAGTTACAAGGAAACGCGTTGTGCGTGAGGTAAAAATAGTAGAAATGATGCAGAACGTAAGGAAACCCGTTTGAAGATTTACTCTTCCTAGGACAGGAAGGGCAGTAGGAAGGGAAAGAGGTGAGGAAGACATTGACAAGTTCGGGGATCTGTAAACCGTTTTCGTTCCTTAGCCTTTGGAGACTCCCACCACAGGAGCCCCCACACGCAACCCCTCAAGGAGCCATGCATTTACGAGGGCAAACTTCTGAGCAGGTGATGGAGTAGTGTCGGCCGCAGACAGGGGTGCACACACCCTTGCACGGGGGGGTGGCTTGTGTAATGCAGGTGGTGGGACAGGAATCCACACACTTCGTCACAGCCTGAACGCCCCCACAGCAGGGTTCCACGCACGTGGTGGTGCACTTGGTGACCTCCTGGCAGCAGGGATCCACGCAGGTGGTGGTGCACTTGGAGACCTCCTGGCAGCAGGGATCCACGCAGGTGGTGGTGCACTTGGAGACCTCCTGGCAGCAGGGATCCACGCAGGTGGTGGTGCATTCACTCACACCTCCACAGCAGGGCTCCACACAGGTGGTGGTGCACCTGGTCACCTCACTACAGCAGGGGTCCACACATCTGGTGGTGCACTTGATGACTTCCTTGCAGCAGGGATCCACGCACCTGGTGGTGCACTTGGTCACTTGCCCACAGCATGGCTCCACACACTTAGTAGTGCATCTGGTCACAGGTCTACAGCAGGGATCCACACACCTGGTGGTGCACTTCGCCACTTCTCCACAGCATGGATCTACACACCTGGTGGTGCACTTGCTCACTCTGCCACAGCATGGATCCACACACTTAGTGGTGTATCTGGTGACAGCTCCACGGCATGGATCCACACACTTAGTGGTGTATCTAGTCACGGGTCCACAGCACGGATCCACACACTTGGTGGTGCACTTGGTCACCTCTCTACGGCACGGATCCACACACTTGGTGGTGCACTTGGTCACCTCTCTACGGCATGGATCCACACACCTGGTGGTGCACTTGGCTACTCGATTGCAGCATGGATCTACGCACTTCGTGGTGCACTTGGTCACCTCTCTACAGCAGGGATCCACACACCTGGTAGTGATGACTTCCTTGCAGCAGGGATCCACGCACCTGGTGGTGCACTTGGTCACTTGCCCACAGCATGGCTCCACACACTTAGTAGTGCATCTGGTCACAGGTCTACAGCAGGGATCCACACACCTGGTGGTGCACTTCGCCACTTCTCCACAGCATGGATCTACACACCTGGTGGTGCACTTGCTCACTCTGCCACAGCATGGATCCACACACTTAGTGGTGTATCTGGTGACAGCTCCACGGCATGGATCCACACACTTAGTGGTGTATCTAGTCACGGGTCCACAGCACGGATCCACACACTTGGTGGTGCACTTGGTCACCTCTCTACGGCACGGATCCACACACTTGGTGGTGCACTTGGTCACCTCTCTACGGCATGGATCCACACACCTGGTGGTGCACTTGGCTACTCGATTGCAGCATGGATCTACGCACTTCGTGGTGCACTTGGTCACCTCTCTACAGCAGGGATCCACACACCTGGTAGTGCACTTAATCACTTCACTACAGCATGGGTCTACACACCTGGTGGTGCACTTGGTCACTCTATTGCAACACGGATCCACACACTTAGTGGTGTATCTGGTGACAGCTCCACAGCAGGGATCCACACACCTCGTGGCACATCTGGTCACAGGTCTACAGCACGGATCTACACACGTGGTGGTACACTTGGTGACCTCTTGGCAGCAGGGGTCCACACATGTGGTGATGCACTTGCTCACTTCTTGGCAACAGGGGTCCACACATCTGGTTGTGCACTTGGTGACCTCCTGGCAGCAGGGGTCCACACAAGTGGTGGTACACTTGGTTACTTCTTGGCAACAGGGGTCCACACATGTGGTTGTGCACTTGGTGACCTCCTGGCAACAGGGGTCCACACAAGTGGTGGTACACTTGGTGACCTCTTGGCAGCAGGGGTCCACGCACGTAGTGGTGCACTTGGAGACCCCCTGACAGCAGGGATCCACCCACCTGGTGGTGCATCTGGTCACCTCCTGGCAACAGGGGTCCACACAAGTGGTGGTACACTTGGTGACCTCTTGGCAGCAGGGGTCCACGCACGTAGTGGTGCACTTGGAGACCCCCTGACAGCAGGGATCCACCCACCTGGTGGTGCATCTGGTCACCTCCTGGCAACAGGGGTCCACACAAGTGGTGGTACACTTGGTGACCTCTTGGCAGCAGGGGTCCACGCATGTGGTGATGCACTTGCTCACTTCTTGGCAGCAGGGGTCAACACAAGGGGTGGTACACTTGGTTACATCTTGGCAGCAGGGGTCCACGCATGTGGTGATGCACTTGCTCACTTCTTGGCAGCAGGGGTCCACACATCTGGTCGTGCACTTGGTGACCTCCTGGCAGCAGGGGTCCACGCAGGTAGTGGTGCACTTGGAGACCCCCTGACAGCAGGGATCCACACACCTGGTGGTACATCTGGTCACCTTCTGGCAACAGGGGTCCACACATCTGGTGGTGCACTTGGTGACCTCCTGACAGCAGGGATCCACACACCTGGTGGTACATCTGGTCACCTTCTGGCAACAGGGGTCCACACATCTGGTGGTGCACTTGGTGACCTCCTGACAGCAGGGATCCACACACCTGGTGGTACATCTGGTCACCTCCTGGCAACAGGGGTCCACACACCTGGTGGTGCACTTGGTCACCTCCTGGCAGCAAGTATCTTCACACCTGCTGCTGCACTCAGTCACTTTGGAGCAACATGGGTCCAGACGTGTGGCGATGCACTTGGTCACCTCCTCACAGCACGGAGGTGCACACCTGGTGACTCCAAGGCAGCAGGGATCCACGCACCTGGCAGCCTGTGTCACACCGAGATTACTCAGGTTCACGAACGTGGTGGTGCCCTGAGGAACCCCGGCGTAGCAGCAGGGATCCAGGCATGGAGGCAAGCACTGGACATTACATCCAGCGCCACAGGGATCCATGCATTGTTTCACAGGAAAGCTCTTCACCAGGATGGTGGGAGGTGGAAGGCAGACCTGTCTCAGCTGGCAATCGTTTTGGCACTGCATCTTTGAGGGAGGGGTAGTGTCTGAAAACAGGAAGGGAATTCACTCTGTGGAAAAGAGAGACATCCAGCTTTCACAAAGCTATTTCATACACTGAGTTAAAGTATAGTTTTTCAAGCAGAATATTAAAAAATATATTGGGAAAATAACCTGGAATCCATAGCAAGGCACTAACTCCACATGAAAGCATTTTAGACAAGTTTGTAGCTACTGGATACACCTACATTTCAAATAACTTTTCAAAACATGAAAGAAAAGAGGTGTTATTTGGACTCGGCTAGATTAAATTGCAGGTTCTGAAGTCATGACAGTACCCATCTGCCGACAGCTCCCCTTGGTTTGTTATGAGCTCTTTGACATCGCTTCCCTATTTCCACCCGAAAAGGAGACTACTAAGCTTCTGATGTGGGCCCCATCCACACACAGGGCCTCAGCTAGAGAACATGAATGGAGCCTTCATGCCGGAGAACTTCCACAAGAAAAGGATCTGACGCTCACAGTGCAGCTGCTTTCCCACCTCTCCCACAGAAGTCCTCCTGGTTCCTCTCATCCAGACTTCCTTCCAGGCATTGCTTACCCTTGCAGCCTGAGAGTCTCCACTTCTTATCTTCCCTCCCACTTTTTTTCTTTGAAGTCCTAGCCTTGCCTTTTGATCTCTCTCAAACCCAATAATTTCCTGGTTAAAACAGGGCAGCAATGTCATTGGGGAAAGAGAGAGAGGTTAGTCCGCTCTCAGCTACCCTGAGATGCATCTTGATGGAGAACGCACAGCAATTGCAAAACACACAGCAAATAAAGACTGGTAGAAGATGGAATGAGTATTTACCCTTACCTCAGCTGCCTGATAAGTACCATACACAAATCTCAGTAAGCAGAAGCACTCCTAAGTCTTCTATATTGCTTCTGCAGATGATAATATTTTAAAATTAAATAACCCCAGCCATACATTAAGTACGCCGAGAGAGACTTACCCAATTCACCACGAGCAACTAGCAAATGAAACCAAAACGGCTTGAGAAACACTACAATATGAATCCTTTTATATGATTTGAGTGTCCGTGTCTCCGGAAGTGAGACACCTCAGGGGTATGGAAATAAAATTTATAATAATCCAGACCTGCTCCACCTCCAATCCTTAAATTACTTGCTTACATTATAATTTTTAATGAAACCTGGCCACTGTGGTGGTACATGCGGCACTATGACTGCTGCCTGCAAGCCTGAATTCCTCATCCACGTACTTCCTATGGGGGATGTGGAACAAGGAACCGATGATACATCCTGGAAACAATCCCCCTCGGGATTAAGCTTTGTTTTGATAAACGTCGATTTGGTCAATGTTCTTGCCCCTTCCCCTGAGACATCCGTACAGACCAGGATTACGGATGGGATAGGACTCCATAAGTGGTTTTGTTCAGCTCTACTGTGTGGGTTTCCTTGTTCCTATTAGTACACAATATCCTTCCTACTTAGAACTTAATTCCCAATAATCTAGTCAGAATTCCCATTGTAACTTGCAACCATTGCCTCTCACCCTGTCTCTGGACACCTTGAGAAGAGTCTCTCCATCAGTATTTTTTAAATAACTGAAAGTATGATAATACTTTTTAAATAATTGCTCCCAGAATCTCCCCTAAGTCTCCTCCTTTTCAGGGTAAAAAGATCCTTCAACCTCTCCCCATCTGTCATCTCCTCAAGGCCTATGGACCATCTTGGTGGTCTCCACTGGAGTCACTCCAGTTTGCTGGAGACTGTCTTGCACTGTGGGCCCCAAATTGGACACAGCATCCAGATGTGGTCTCACATGTGCCGGATGGAGGGGAGCACTCACTCCCCTGTAAGTGCTGGTGTACACTGGAGGGTGCAGCCCAGTACCTGGGAGCACCCAAGTTTTCTGGGTAGCTTCATAATATCTCTTATCCTCAACCAAGTGCAGTACACCAGCATAACCAAAATTTCATAGAATCGTTGACTGGTTTAGGTTGGAAGGGACCTTAAAGCTCATCTAGTTCCAACCTCCCGGCTACGGGCAGACACCTTCCACTAGACCAGGTTGCTCAAAGCGCCTTCCAACCTGGCCTTGAACAGTTTGGCAGCCAGGGAGGGCTTCACATTGTGTTAAAATCTTCACTGTCACTTAGAGTCCTTCCAGGACATCTGCTGTGATGGCCCATATCTATGCAGCGGCACTCCAAGGTGATTAACCATCTGTGTTTGGTGCTCTGACTACAGTGTCCATGGTGGTCGCCCTTTTTGGTTTGCTGTGCACATTTCTGTCATACAAAACGTTAAATAGAGACCCAGATACATTGTTCACTAAAGATAGTGAACTGTGCATGACTGCCCCAGCACGGAGTTGTGCTACCTGCCACAACTGCATCACAGTCAAGATGCTCTTGTCTGAAAATCCCTCTTTATAAGAGAGAAGGGAGAGCCACCAAGTGCATTGACTTTGAGAGATCAAAGGCTCTGAAACTTCCTTCTCTGCTCATTCCAAACTAGCCTTAAGTCACTGGGTGACACAAACGTTGAACCAGTACTACTTGCATGTGGAGACGATGGCTTATTTCATCCGGAGACGAAGGTGAGTTCTTGTCTCTGCACCCTATTCTCCCTTTAAATGTGCATGTCCGTGGAGTAGCTTTTGATTATTTATGTTAAAATAAATAAATCTGGGATGCAGGACCACTTGTGTTGCCAACTCGCTGCTGACTACAGTGATTTGAATTAACCTTCAGTATAATACAGCTGATTTTGGTAAACTGAGGGGCTGAAGGGAAAAGGGTCCTATATCCATCAGCTTTCCAGGGGGGTAACTACAAGAGGATAAAGGCAACATCACGGCGACGGAGTCGTGTTTTGTTATTTGAGTCAGAGCTTTAGGAGAAAATGCAAAACATCACGAGACTAGCGATGATATAAGAGTTTCCAGAAGCACGTCAGGACACTACCACCAGCGCCACCGCATCCGAACACGACAGCGGCGGCGACAGAAAGAGGTCAGACACTGCTAAAAATAAAAGAATCCCCCAGATCCCACATCCCATCCTGTCTCTAATGGCCCGCATGAGGTGTTGGGCTGGAGGATGTTTTACCGTCACAGAAAATCTGACTGGGCGACTATTTGAGAGCAAGCTGGGAGTCCATTCATTTCCCAAATTCTTCTCTGACGTCAGCCCCGCTGAAAGGACACATGAAGTGGCAAGCCATCTTTGCTCACTCGAGGTTATGCTACAGCCGCAGAAATAGCCGGTTTCCATGAAAAATAATTAGTCAAATAATCCATCACAGGGCAGAGGCGGAGCAGGGCCGGGCTAGTAAAGGATAACTTGTCTCTGTGCCTGGGGCACCTCATCTCCAGAGGCCAAGCTCTTGAATATACAAGGCAGATCCCAGGTTAAAGCTGCCGTGTCTGCTCACCCTCTTTATTTGCTGATACTGAGCCGGGTAAGTATCATCGGGATGGGACAGATCTGAGCCTGTTACTGCTGTTAATTTTCTGTTGTTGGCCGAAATAGATTGCTGCTACCAGCTGCGTAGGGGAAATTGTTTATTGGCTCTCGCACCTCCTTGGTGATAAGGGTTTGAAAGAGTAATGATCTTCTTCCTTCGCACTTACTTTGCTGTCATTCCCACGGATACCCTGCAAGACGTTTCCTGCTGTCTCAGCACTGGATTTGGAAGGCTAAAACACCACCTTGCTCCCTGAGCACTTACACGGCAGGCAGGAGCCGAAACTGCCTCTGCATGTAGATACCATCGAAGCGGTGAGGTGACTGCGGCACCGCAGACGGCAGCGGCCAAGGTCCCAGGTAAGAGCTTCTCGCCTCATGGTAAACCTGAACAACTATGTCTTTCTCTTACCTGTCTAGCCTGTTGTTGCTTTTAGCCATGGTAAAGGTGGGACAGTGGTAGCTGCTCCTCTCACAGCTGCTGCGAGATGGGTATTCTCTGTGCTACAAGGGAGTTTCAGGACAAGGAGAAAAATTCTGGAAAAGAGAGGGGATTAACTTGGAGTTTATAAACCTGCTGAAAGCGGTAATCAAGTCCACAGCTATCTGCACAAGAAAATGCTCTTAGGGTGAAATTGTTTCGCTGAAAGTACATTCTAATAAGAAAAGTGGAGTTTGGAAGTTTATACAGAAAATCAGAATGACCAAGCTTCTTTTCATAAGAAGCAGTTGCAGAATTAAAAAAAAAAAAAAAAACAAAGAAATTTCTCCTCAGTCCTTATTTCATGACCAAATTGTGGCACAAACTTCAAGTGTCTTGCCGAAGAATTGACCAGCCAAGAAAATGAAATGTCTGATGCTTTGGGTAAGCAGACACCAAATTGCTCTTTTTCTTGCAGGCTGACCTGCAGTGTGGAAAGATGTCCTCCCAGTGCGAGGTGTCCTGCCTGCCTCCTCCTGCCTGCACAGGGGAGGCTGTATGCGCTGACACGTGCCCGTTGCAGTGTGCCGTGGGGGATCTGGATGCCTGTCCCAAGCAGGAGACACAGCCCTGTCCTGAGCAGACTTTCCAGGTGGACCCCTGCTCCTGTCAGGATGCAGCTACCTGCTTGGAGGCTTGCCCTCAGGTTGGGCTCACCTGCCCACCTCCTGCTGTCCCCGTGCCCGAGGACACCTGCACACCCCTATGTGTGTGTGCCTGTGGGTCCCCAGCAGTGATCCCTTGTGACCCCCCTCAAAGCAAGGGAGGCACCAGCCTCCCATTCCAGCCTGCAGCCTTGGTGGAGGAGCCCTGTACCCCTGAGGAAGCTGGGACGTGCGTGGAAAACTTCCCCTTCCAGCATGAGATCTCACCGGTGGATCCCTGCATCCCTGAGATGGCTGGGACTTGTGTGGAAACCTTCACCACGCAGCAGCCAACCTCAGCTATGGATTCTTGCACCGTTGAGACAGTTGGGACCTGTGTGAAGACCTCCATCTTGCCAGTGGAGTCTTGCAGCCCCGTGACAGATGAGACTTGCATGGGAAACATCCCCTTGCAATATGCAGTCTCATCCGTGGAGCCCTGCACCCTTGAGGTGCTCGAGACCTGCCCGGAGGAGCCCTGCAGTGCTCAGGTTGTGATCGTTGGTGATCCCTGCCCCGACCAGTGCTCGGTTACATGCGTGGATCTCTGCACACCCGTGATTTGTACGGAGCCTTGCGTGTCCCAGAGCGTCGCAGAACCCACAGGGACGTGCACACCCCAGGGCAGCGTGGAGCTGTGCACACCCCAGGGCACCGCCGATCCCACGGACAACAAGTCTACCAAGGGCACAGCCAAGGATGCCAGCACCCAACCATCCCCACGTGCACCCTTCCGCCTGAACACCCGCACCGCCGCCATCGTGGAGCGGTGCCTTTCCAGGTGTCAAAACTGGCTGCGAGGCAAGAAATAAGAGCAGCATCAGTGGGCAACCAGCAAAGAAGAGGTTTTCCCCTGCATAAGCGAGACCTCCTCCTCTGGTGAGTCTCTTGGTTTCCCATGTGTAACAACAAGAGAGAAAATTGCTTCACGTTAAATAAAAAAAAAAATACTTTTCAATCGTCTGTTAATTACGGCTCTTATTTTTATTGCCTAATGTTAACTGCAATAAGGATGGCAAAAGCACAATGCAAGTATTAATTGCATTCACAGAGACCCGTTTCATCATCTTCAACCTTTTTGCTTCCCACATATAAATAACTAGTTTCAGAGTCTGTCTTAAATTCAGTTATGATTTTGCCTTCAGGTTTTCTATCCTCTTTTTTAATGCTCTTTTAGATTGAAATTTTTATGAGAATATTGAAAAAAGGAGCTTAAAGGCATCATTTTAACATAGCTTGAGAAAGGTCTTTTAAGGAGATACAAAATGCCAGATGGCATTTAAGGTGAAGAAAGAGCAAACACAGAGTAGAGAGAAGTTGCAGAAAACACCAGGAGAAAAGTAATGCTGAGACATGAGAACTTTGTTGCACAATGTCCAGCTGAAGACTGGGTAAAACTCTGTATAATTAAAAACCTTCACCACATAACAGCTTTCCCTGGAACTGGAGTTATGTCTCTAAATATTAGCACCAACCTGATGCAGGAGGTGAATAAACCTCTTAAAGAGTTATAGAAAAACCGGGGTGGGGGAGGATACACCAATTATTCCTGCAGCTGCCTGCGGTGTAATTAATATCTCATCTGATATTTCTTCCCCAGCAACCTCGTCCGACTTGGCGCTGGCAACCAGGGCTCTCCGTACTCCCGGTGGCACTTGGTCACCAGCTGCTTTTTGCTGATACAGCAATTTGCTGCAGCTGCAGAAAAAGCCCGATCCAGCTCAGGGCAGCCTGGAAAAATGATGAGAACCAGCCCAGGCATCCATAAACAGCTGCTCAATTAAAGCCATTTTTATTGGATTATGGCACTTTGTTTGCTGGGTCTTTAACATCCCCTGTTAGAAAGGGTTTTTCTGCCTCCACACGCACATCAGATAAAATATCTCTATGTGTTAGCGCTCTGTGTGTATTTTCAAAGAGCTAAACCAAGTCTTTATAGTGTAGCAATAACCGCAGTTTATTGGATTGAGGGGATAAATCTTGATGAATCTGAAAAGTTTGTCAGCTGTTCCTGGTTTTCCCCGGTAAATAAATCAACAGATATAATTCTCAAGACACTCCACCAGATTACTGTGCCTGAAACTACATCTATCACCCATTATGTTGTAATAAGGCTCTTCCGAGAGTTAGATTGGATCTGCAGTGTTAGGCTTTGGAAACACCTATAAATCAAGCATGGGTGAAGATAGCCTATAGTAACGGAAAAAAAGACAACTAAAGATGAACCAGAGAAGATGATAAGGAGAGGAACACTGTTTACTGCCCTACCAAATATGCCCTTGAGAAGCCAGATAAGCTCCGCTCGTTGTTACGAGATGCTCTTTTGACACCCTATGACTAGACTGTCCTTTACAAATTGTTGTCCTCTCCCACATCATCTCGTTTCAAAAATAACTTCTCAATTACGCTCCTGCACCGCCCCGGCTGGCGCTTCCCCTGGCAACCCCAACATTTATGGTTATGCCAACACAGCATGCTCCAGCCCAGCACATTCGCCATTCTAACACCCTTCTACTGATGCTCAGAGCTTGTTGGTGTCACCTTGGGTGCTTCCGAGTGCTTACCAAAAACAATAAACCAAGACCTGGAGACTGAGCCACTTCCTCCACCACAGCAGCCGCTCAGCAGGTGAGGAAGTGAGTCTGCTTTCCTCAAGCGTCATTAAGCTGGAGGTGTTCCTCAAGACCAAGGTGAAGGTTTCTTTAGCTCTTTGAAGGACCCCATAGTCTATCCAGGGCCATACATATATCACGTTTTATATGAAAACTAAACCTAGAAAAAATGTTCCTTTTTTGTTGGGTGCATCGACTGTAACTTCAGCAAGTGTTTGTTTGTTCAAGACAGAGATGGTCTTTGTGGCTGGGCCACCCTTATCCCAGTCCCAGGCCTGCAGTGCTGGTGTTAAAGCAGCAAGACCAGATCCAGCCAGAACCTTTTACTGGTCTGTGTTACCTGGGGATGGACTGTGTTTGCATCTCAAAGCTCATGAGCAGCTTGTTCATGGCCTTCCCCCAGCTCTTCATTCCTTTGACGGTTCTCATGCTCCCCTCGCCATGATCTCCTCCCCTCACTCATCTGTCATTACTCCTGCCTCGTGACACCTCATCATCATCAGGGTGGGGTGTAATTGGTACAGCTGGAAAAGAGGCATCAGGTGTGATTGTGGCATTCCGAACATATCAGCAAGCAATTTATCCCTTTCCTACAGAGAGGAAGGAAAGGACAAAACCCCATCCAACATGGATTTGGCCAAACTTTGTTTGCAAATAAAAGCCAAGGACCTCATTTCTCAGGCATGGCTGACAAGGCTGAGAGCTTGCATATGGACACCTCAGGTGGTTCTGAGATGAAGGACCATGAGAAGAACCCCAGGGCTGGCACTATTTATTTCATGGAGCCGGGTGAGTCATTTTAGGAAGCCAGTCCTTCAGAGCAGGTCAACTGCTGCACGTCTGCATTTGTGAGTGGTACCAGCCTGGAGCCCACGTTCACGTGGCCTGAGTCACCAGCTCCAGAGGGTCTTCCAGCCATGGAGAGGAGACTGAGAAGTTCAATCAAAACTAACATCTCCCACCCTTTACTAAAAGCAGAGAGGTCAGCACCCCTTAGCACACCCAGGTCTTCAAAACACACACCAGCTGCACTACGTGAAGCATTTAACAAAAGTAACGAGTTCTACCATTGCTACATCAGCTTTAAATTCCCCATTTCTCCATCCTATTTTTTCCCCTCTGGTTTTCAGGCTCCCATCCAGCATCTCCCTGGGTTCAGGACCAGGTGACTCCTGCCCGTGGGCTGCGACTGGCTCAATTTCGATCAGGGCACAGTTCTGAACTTCAGCACAAACATACACCCGGGCAAGAAGTTTCTGCGAACAGCTGGGAGCCTGCCGGAGCCCAACACACCTTCCCCGTGCCCGCCTTTCCAGGGTAAACAAACAGAATTGTCGCTCTTAAACAAGGCAGGCCACAGGCAGAACTGGTAGAGCCTGGTTTCCACCATCTGTCCTGTGTCCAACAGCCCAATGAAGGGAGAACCGATCAGTCCTTTCTACTGCAGCAGAGTTAACCGAGTCTCTACTTTCATGAAACTCGTAGATATTTAAGCATTTGATTGAATCATGCCACTGTGTCAAATTTGCTTACAAATCATAGGTTAGGATATTAAAATCGGGAGCGTAGAAGCTTCATTTCTTGGGAAAGTCCGGCTAAAGGAAGATGAACCTCTATGAATAAAAGCAAGCAGGTGATTTTCCTGTCTGTAAATCTCCCTGGAGTAAAAGGAGAGAAGTGGGCAGGGCAGGCACGAGTTGTGTTCCTGCAAGCAATGCAGGCAGCACAACGTGTGTCAGCCCAGCTTTCCCCCTCCTGCCACCCCAGAAGCCTTCTCCAAGCAGCTTCCAGACTCGCACTGTTCACCTCCTTGAGGGCTGTCATTCCACCACCAGATACACGTCCCTGCCAAGGCAAGCTCCGTCTTGCCCCAGAGCACCCACTCCAGTCCTCGTCTGCCAACCCAACTCAATGCCTTGTTCCTCCCCAGCAGGACCTTGCCCAGCCAGATTCACCACGTTGCCAGCCTGGCTTTGGTGGGGTTTCTATCGGGCCATGTTTCCCAACATGTCCTCTCTGCCCCCTTCCACCCTCTGCTTGAGACAACACTCGTGTTGTTGCAGCAGAAGCCACCCTGGAGCACCTCTTAGTTGCTTCCTCTTCACCTGCCCTTGATGCTCCTTCTGTCACCCCTTGGTGACCAGAGCTGTTTTTCAGAACAGCAGAAAGCAGCTTTCCACCCCAACTAAAGAAGACACTAAACGAAGACTTTGGCCAAAATTGAAGCTTCCCCCAAAAACGAGCTGGCAAAGGAACAGAAATCCTCTCGCTGATGCGCTGGGCAGTGAGGAAGCTAACGGGCAAAGGCACTGAAATTGTCCCCACCACCAAGGGGAGCAGCCAAAATGAGTGCAGCCCATGACTCACTTCCACCACGGCCACAGGAGGTGACTCAGGTCTCCACCAAACCCTCAGCTTTCAAGTGGAGGAAGCCGGCAGAGACCACAACTGAGCCAACCGCCCCGTCCCATCCCAGCCCATCTCCTCTGCTGCCAGTTGGATCCAGAGGTGGCAGGAGTGACCTATGACTGCCTCCATGGTCCCCACACGTGGCAGGAGCGATGGCTTTGAGCTCAGGGTGATAGAGTAGGGGAAGAAAATCAAAGAGGAGTGTTTGCAGCCAGGCTACTACACCTGCCCAACCACAAAAAGCTGGTCTGTGGCCAGAACCCTACCCAGAAGCTGATTTTCCAGTGCTAAGGTCTGTGGCTGGCTCAGGGAACATGTCTGAGCCAGGTCTGGGTGCAGGCAGCAGACCTGCCGGGAGGAGATGGCATCCCAGCTGCTCACAGGTGTGTCTGTGCACGCACACAGTTGGCCGTGGCACCCACAGCACGCATGCACGTGTGTGACCATCCGTGCACACACACACAGCATTCTCTGGTGGTGCACAGCACGGGGAGACAGGAGGACACGTCCTGCTGGAGCTCAGAGAAGTTGAAAGCAAAGGAACACACGGGCAGTGTCAAAGCTCATTTACTGGTGACAGATAAAAAAAACGGACTCGGAGTCTTCTGGGCTGGAGGTAATGAGTAGTAGCTGCATGACTAATTTTGTCTTGGTCGTTAACAGTATTCCCAAACACGTGGATGAAGGCTGCCATGCTGCCTCATGGGAGGTCCTCTTCCTGATGGTGAAAGCAGGTATGAAAGGAATCTTCATAACAGTAAACACGGGATAATCTTGTCTCGCCTTCCTCCCTCCCCTATTTCCATGTTAGGTTTATTCTTACCCTCTAATTGCTAAAGATTTGCTTAAGCTGAGATACAGAATTTCAGACTCTATGGGCTGGCTGCCTTCACATCATCATTTCCTGTCCTTTTCCAGACCTAGACCGGTTGAAGTGAACTTTGGAGTTCCTTTGCACCTTCAGAAAAAAATAGTTTACTCAGTGACAGGTTCCACGTTTCAAATTAAAATAGCCGACTGGATAAATTCTGAGCAAAGGAAGCACAGACAAATCCTGCCTCCCCAAGGAGGATCAATGGGTGAGAGGAACGAGATAATCTGAGATACCTGGGCCCCCTTTGTGCTTTCTGGGGTAAAAATGCAAAGGAAGGGTTTAATTAACTTCTCCATAAGTACAGTTAACATATGTATTAAAACCATCTCAAAACATGAAAAGTATCCTCAAAAGCCTTGTTTCAGCCGAGAGATTAATTCCTAATTTTAATTGTGGGATTATTCAAATGCAGAAAGAGTCTTTTAGATATTAAAGGCATCGCTAGCTGGCTTTTCAGTGCTTTACCACAGGGAGTCTTAGAATCCAATTATCTCTGAAGAAATATGTTAAATATGCTCATTAACATGTAAAAAAGTGGAAACGTGTATTAGAGAAAAGCTGATGTATTACACTTCTTAATGTCACAATGAATTAGCAATAAAGAAGGTTGCAACAGAAATAACTTGCTGAGATGCCTAGGCAGCATAGGCAAATAAAGCATTTTATTCCAATTAGCTTAATTCCTGATAATGACAGTGATGTAGTGATAAAACTTGCTATATAATGGGCTCCAGCCCTGGGAAAGTTTAGGAATCATGTTTTCGTGGATGGAAGGAGGCAAGAAAAGTGAGGGAAGTCTGAACCTCAGTGTGAACTGCCCTCAGCAGGCAAAAGAAGGAAGGAAAAAAGAGGGGAAAAAAGGCAAAGGATGCACGTTAGAAGGCAATAACCACAGAAAAACCTCGGGGTCCCGTGGCTGCACAGTGCAGGCACCAACCAGGCATTTATTTGCTTTTTTCCTTTGAACCTCTCATGCAAGCCCCATCCACTCCAGTCTTGAAGCCTTCCAGCTCTCCAAACCCCGTATTTAAATGCTTTCTCCCATGAAACCTTCAGTGCAGCACTTTCCCTCCTCCACCAGCACTGACCTACACTCCAGCTCTTCCCTGCTGAGCAGGAACAATCAGAGCCACTCAGGAATAAACAGTAATTTCCTGCTTTATTTTTTTGTTGGGAAACCTGACCACCCTGACCTGACTCCCACCCCTTTGAGCCCCAGACCTTAAACACCCCCCCCAAGTCCTAACACTCAACACCAGTTCAACACCAGTCCCTGCCACTACTGCCTGACACACAGTCACTGCATTCCCCCGACTGCTGGCAATGTTTCTTCTGTGCCCCTTTCCCTCCCAGTGTCACCTTCATCTGCTTTCCTTCCAGTCCCTAAAAGGGCTCCAGGAAAGCTGGGGGGGGGACTCTTGATCAGGGAGGGGAGCAATGGGATGAGGGGGAAAGGTTTGACCCTGAAAGAGAAGAGATTGAGATGAGGTGTGGAAGAAGTTCTTGGTGTGAGGGTGGTGGCCCAGGTTGCCCCGAGAAGCTGTGGCTGCCCCATCCCTGGAGGGGTTCAAGGCCAGGTTGGAGGGGGCTTGGAGCAACCTGGTCTGGTGGGAGGTGGCCCTGCCCAGGGCAGGGGGGGAGGAATGGGATAAGATTTATGGTTCCTTCCAACTCTAATCATTCTATGTTTCTATAAAATTTAGGTATGACCTAAGTTTTAGATCTTCAGCAATCACCATGGTGGTAATAACAGCTACAAAATTATTTTAAAGCTCTTGCTTAACACTTACATTTTCCACACCTTTTTTTTCTGCACTTCTGACATGTGTCTTGCTCCAAATGACCACACCAAAGTCCCAGTGCTGCCGTGAGCCAGGTGTCACCCCCAGCTTCACCCAGCACATCACTCCTCCAAACCCATCCCAGCTGGACAGTCCACAGCCCAGGCAACCCCAGCTGCCCCTCCTGCAAACGCCCAGACCAGCCTGCTTACAATATCTTTTTGCCCAAGAAATAGAAGAAAACATGAAATGATAAAAGTCAGTGGTCAAACTGCTTAAAGGAAACAACCAGAGAGCATTTCACCAGCAGCCTAAGCCTGGATCCACGCTCTGCCCATCCAGAGAAGCTGGTTTGCCCAGTGCCCTGGCACATTTTCTACAGGTGAGCTCAGAAAACAGAGCTCCTTCAGCAAATAGACCTCAAAGGACGTGTGAATATTAGTGGAGTGAGTCTGCCAAGTAAACAAAGGGCTGAAGACTTGTTTCCTCCTCTGCTGCGCCATGCCCCTTACCTCCATGTCTCTGTGGTAAATCCTCCCTGGAGAGCCAGCCCCGATTAACATGCATTTTGAACACACATTCCCAAAGTATTTATTCTTCTCTCAAGTGTGGGTGGTATCACAGGGCGATCAATCCCGTTAAAGCAAGATGCCACCCCTCCTGCCCCAAAAATTGAGCTGTGGTGCACATGACCCGCTTCCAGCATGGCTTGAAGGTCTTGGGGTGCATGGGAATCCCTAAGCACGTAGGGCACAGCCACAGAGGCTGCTACCCCTATCTTGATATTGGGTGAAAATAGGAAAAATTTGAGCTCAAGCTTTTATCTCAGCCAAAGGCATCATGAGCTAATTGTATTAAGCAATTTGGCTCTGCTGGAAGAGCAGTTTTCAGGGTAAAGAGCAGCACAAAAGATGCTTTTCTGTTGCCAAGTAGCTCCTGGGAAGATCAGCTTCTTTCTGGAGAGCAATCCCTCCCTGCCCCATCTCAGTCCTCTTTAAAACCCCTCAGAACCACCACAAACCAAAGCTCCCACCCCATTTCACAGCTCTCAAGGTGGCATCACTGAGGTTTGGTGTGGTTTCGTTTGCTCAAGGCTCAGAAGCACCTTCCCTCCCCTCGCTGGATTCAACCTGATTTATTGCAAGCTCCCCTCAAAGCAGTGTTTTCCTTCTTTTGTGTTCTGCAGCACTTTTAAGTTCTTCACATATTGTTTGACCCTCTTACCCTTTTCTGCTTCACAAAGCATGTATGAACTCCGGTACAGCACAAACCTGTTACTGCCTACGGTTGTCTACAAGAGGAGAAACCGCCCTGCTCAGGGTTTGGGTGGGTTTGACAAGAAAGAAAGAAAGAAGGAAAAAAAGAAAGAAAGAAAAAGGAGATGATGGCTCCTCCCTGGGTACTGCTCGCTGGGGCTGACAGAAGAGCTGCTTGATCACACCTGGGATTAAAACTGAAATCTGTGAGAAACCTCTCAGCTTAAAAAATGGGCATGCTTTGGACAGAACTGGCCAGAGAAAAGGAATCCCTGAGCTCGAGGACTTAGTACACAAAGCCCTCCTGTCCCCACTGCCTCCCGTGTTTCTCCCCTCCCAGCCCGTCCCAACACCCCTGTTAGGATTTCACACAAACCAAATGGGACCCGTGAACCAGGGCATTTTTCCTGAAAGTGCTTTTTTTTTAATACAAAACTGGATGTGTTTTCTTTGCTGTGCCCCAAACACCTCATACTTTAAAAGCCACGTGGATTTCTGATCTCATTGTTCCCCAGACTTTCTTATTAGCCGTGTATTGGCCACGAAAACGACTTTAAGAAATAGAAAGCTATAGTGAGGACAGCTCAAGTCTTACTCAAAAGGCCTAGGAAATTTCATATCACGCTGCATTTGGAGCACCTGGGGGGCTGTAAGAGAGCATAAGGGGATATAAAATTTATTTTCCTGAGCAAACAGCAATAACTGCATCTAGGCCTCCCAGTTAACCCACTGGTGGCCTCACCCACAGGGTGGCAGCGGGGACTGGTGCTGGATGCATGACCAGGAGTTGAAGTCCCTTCCTTCTCGTGTGCCTCAGTTTCCCCTTCTGGTAATGGGGGTGATCGTAGCCCCCCATGCCCACAGTCCCCAGTTGCTGGCTGGCTCTGGGACAGGCCATGTCACCCCTCTGTCCTGCTCCAAGGGCCACTTGGTGGCGCTGTTTGAAAAGATTTCTCTGCTGAAAAGATTTCTTTGCTCAATTCCTACCTCCTGGTAGGGATCGGAAGAGGGAGTTTTCTGGAAGGAATCACATTAATCTTGATGCGATCACATCCCTCTTGATGCATCACAATATCCTCATTTTTCTTCCTTTGTTTTCTTTTCTCTTTATTCACCATGAAATCATCCCGGGCGGTCTCCTCCCCTGCCTGTCAGTCACTGGGGATCTCCTTCTCACAAAACACAAGAGTCCCGGGCGTTTCTGAGGCATCACCTTAAACTAAATCCTCCAGTGGTAAAAATAACCTTTTCTGTTAAATTCCTTTGAAGTGTGTCTGCAGGTGGGGCAAGCTTAGGAAGGATCATGTGTTAACTCCAGAGAAAAGCATCAGAGCAGAAGTTAATGAGCAAGAGACAAATGAAGACAGGGGCTTGACAATGTAATTGGGTGCGAGATGTTTTAGGTCGCCCAGTCGAAGGGGTGTCTCCTGGGGAAGAAGAGGGCTGTGATCCTGAACTCTATATAAATAGACGGCTGAGAGCTGATCGGCTCCAGACTACGCTCCCGAAGCTCATCGTTCCTGCTGCTCGCCCAAGGTAAGCCTGGACACAGTTTTTACCATGTCTGACTTTGCTACCAGCAGGAAAGCCGGTCCTTCTGGCTGTGAGGATGTCCCTGGAGCTGCCACTGCTGAGCTCTCCTAAAGGAAAAGAAAAAAAAAAAAAAAGAAGATGGTAAATGAGATCTGGATTTACACCACTCCATGGTTTGGAAGAGATGACCTTCATTCACGGCTCTGCTCCAGAAAAAGCCAAATGGGATTTTTTTTTTTTCTCTTCTCCCTCACTGTGTTCCCCCCTCAGATCTGGCTGTCCCTCATGTCTCCAGCCATCACTTGCTGGTCTTCAATCCAGCCATCTCCGCAGCTGGGTTCCCTTTTTCACCTGTGTTTTCCTTGCTCTCTCTTTCTCTTCCCTTACACTGTCTTGTTTTACCTGTGCCCTTCTCTGGCACCTCTCTGCCTGTCCAGCTGTGTTGTTCAAGAGCAACTGAAAACCAGGCAAAGAAAATAAAAAGCCCCCTTTTCTCTTTCTTCTTCTCGCAGATTGCCCCAGTTTTGCAGAGAGATGGCCCAGACCAAGGAAAATATCCACGACATCGGTGGTTTCTACCTGTGTGCCCAAAGTGGTGGCAACTGCAGCCCCCTGAGCAGGGAGGAGCTGAGGCAGCTCATTGAGCAGGAGTTTGAGGACGTGATGGAGGTGAGGATCTGGCCCCACCACTGGTGCCTTTGGGCTGCGGGGCTGGGATCGGTAAAATCAGCCACTCCCAGAAGGGTGCACAGGACACTGGGCTCCCTGGGAAAGGCACAGATGTCTTCAAATCCCAGGATCTGCAGGGAAGAGAAGAGGCTGTTCCTTCTCCCAGTGCCATCAGCTTGTGGAACTTGGTGTGGGAAGCAACACAGTGGCGGGGGGTCGTGGGGCTGGATTTCAGCCCTGTGACTGCTTGAGTGCTCCTACACAGGAGACACAAATGGCTCATGGGCTTTGCCAACACCGTTTGTCTCTTTCCAGAAGCCCCAGGACCCCAAAACTGTCAAGAAGGTGCTGCACTTCCTGGATGATGACAGCAAACGCAGGGTTGACTTCAGAGAGTTGCTCAGCCTGGTTTTCCGCACGGCCAAGGCTTGTTACAAACCACTGCAGCCTGGCCAGGGGCAGGAAGATGGTCAAGAGTCAACAGAGGAAGAGAAGGCAGGTGGGAAGCGGCCACCAGGGCCTCACACAGCGGGAAGGGTCTCCCACAACCAGCAGGTCCCCAAGGAGGGTGTGAATGATCAAGATCAGGACTCAGACACCAGTGAAAACCAAGAGAGTGAGACACCAGAGGAGGACCAGGACACCCGTGAAAACCAAGAGGGTGAGACATCAGAGGACCAGGACAACCATCAAAACCAAGAGGGTGAGACACCAAAGCAGGACAAGGAAAAACGTCAAACCCAAGAAGGTGAGACACCAAAGCAGGACCAGGACAAACGTGAAACCCAAGAGGGTAAGACACCAAAGCAGGACCAGGACAAACGTGAAACCCAAGAAGGTGAGACACCAAAGCAGGACCAGGACAAACGTGAAACCCAGGAGGGTGAGAAACCAAAGCAAGACCGGGACAAACGTGAAACCCAGGAGGGTGAGACACCAAAGCAAGACCGGGACAAACGTGAAACCCAGGAGGGTAAGAAGAAAGAGAAGGACCAGGACAAACGTGAAACCCAGGAGGGTGAGACACCAAAGCAAGACCGGGACAAACGTGAAACCCAGGAGGGTAAGAAGAAGGAGCAGGACCAGGACAACCGTCAGAATGACAGGACTGGAGCACCAGAAGGGGAGCCAAAGAGAGGTGAGATTCTGGACACTGCAAAACCAGGGCAGAACAGAAATACTCATAAGGCTGAAGAGACTGAGACACCAAAACAGGACCCAAAAACCCACCAGACCAAAGAAACTGAGGCACCAGGACAGGGCTCAAACCACCATAAGAGTCCAGAGACAAAGTCAGCAGAGAAGGACCCTAATTGTCCCTCTGAGACACAAGGAAGAGACCCAAAGAACAAGACGCATGGCTGCGAGGCCTCCAACCCTGACACGACCCAGAAGCTGCTGCCCCCTCAGCGTGGTACAAGCCCCCGTCGGGATCCCAAGCCCCGGGGACCACACCACGACCCAGCTTTCCATTGGCTCCCTGAATCCAAGGTGCTGGAGCCAGAGCACAGCGGGGCAGAGGCTCCATCTGGTCCAGCACGACAGCACCAAGACACTCATCAGCACAAACAACCCATTATCGACCAACAGGTCCTGCAGTCTCTGTACCAGTGGCCACCACAGCAGTAAAGGCAAGATGAGGTGAGGCTGTTGCCCCCCGTGAGGGGGTACATTTTGTCCAGTACCACTCTGGTTTTTGTATTTCTATTTGTCATCCCTTATCCAATTCCTTATTGACCCTGGGCTTCACCTCCCCTGGTTTGTTCTGGGCTATTCATGACTAGACACCTTCCCCCTCACCCTCTTTTGGGCTGCCTCTGCCCGTGTAAGCAAAGTAATAAAACTGAAGATAAAACAGCACAATGTCCTGGTGTGTTCTTGCCGTCATGCCCTCAGCCCAGCTCTGAGAAAACCAGCCAGGGTGACACAATGTGGCCCGTCCCTTGCGTGAGCATCCGTCCTGTGCATGACACGTGGCCAGATTGCTCCAGGGTGCAGGTGGAGGGATGGTTGCAAAGAGGCAGGCGCATCGTGGGGGTGGAAAAGCTAAAGGAGCTGCCTCTCGGCCGCCTTTGCCTTTTAGCCGAGGTGAATCGATTGCTCCCCGCAGGCAGGGATGTGACATCCCAGTGAGAGATGTCTTCAGAGGGGGGTAGAAAGTCTGGATTAACACAACAGCGTGGCCGACCTGAACGGATTCCTCACAGCATCCATCTGCTCCGGGGCGTTTTTCATGTCTGCTGTGGAAAGAACAAACAGCTGCTTAATGCTGAATGGGAGGGCTTTGTCCTATTTAACTTCGCTTCATTAATAGTCTCAGAAGCAAGGGGAATGTGGAGCATGCTATGAAGATCAAAAAATCCCTATTAGCTATGGAAGTCTCCAAAGGAAGGAGGAGTAGAGATATATTAAACAAGGGAAAAAGGATTATTCGGGTACATCCAGTCCCAGCAACAACTGGGAGGTCAGAGAGAAAGAGCTGACATGCAAACCCTGCACAAATGGAGCCAATCTCACAGTCAGAGTCAGCTCAGGTGGTTCAGGGTACCAGGTCCTCGGGCACTTGTCCAGATGTCCACATAGGAATGTAGGTAACTCCAAGGGCATGAGCAGTCCGGTGAAGTCAGTGGGGTTCATTAGGGGGTTCAGACGTGCTGGACCACCAGGCAGGCCCAGGACTCAGCAGCCCACAGGGAAGGGTGATGCTCAGCCTGTTTTTCACCATGCTATCTTTCACTTGCCACCTATCAGCAAAATCAGCACACGATAAATGCACCCGCACCTCCTGCTTTGTGGCCAGTGACAAGCAGCACGCAGAGACCTCACTGGAAAATAAAACGTCATTCCTCTGGGACACCCCAGAATTTCACAATTTGCTGAGCGCTGAATCAGAAAAACCAGCGTTTCAAAACCATCCCCAGAATGTGCATCACAAAAACTTTGGTTTAAAAGTCCTAATGTATTAGACACAAAGTACACCAGTCTGCTCTACCACTGATAACACCTATTAGCAAAAATATGTTCTGACCTGCCTCGTGACAGCTGTGGACACTCAATGGGAGATTCAAGACTTAAATTTCACCACCTATCGGTCAAAATGCCAATCCCTCTGAGATATTCCTCAAAATGTTATGTTTTCTAGAGAACTCAATTTTTCTTGTAAAATAGAATCATGGAATGGTTTGGGTTGGAAGGGACATTGAAGCTTATATGGTTCCCCACCCTGCCCTGGGCAGGGACACCTCCCACCAGACCAGGTTGCTCCAAGCCCCCTCCAACCTGCCCTTGAAGCCCTCCAGGGATGGGGCAGCCACAGCTTCTCGGGGCAACCTGGGCCAGGCTCTCACCACCCTCACACCAAAGAACTTCTTCCCCATGTCTCAGCTCCATCTCCCCTCTTTCAGCCTCAAACCCTTCCCTCTCGTCCCGTCACTCCACTCCCTGATCAAGAGTCTCTCCTCACTTTTCCCCACCCTTTGAGGGACTGGAAGGGGCTCGAAGGTCTCCCTGGAGCCTTCTTTTCTGCAGGCTGAACCCCCCCAACTCTCTCAGGCCCCCCTCCCAGCAGAGAAGCTCCAGCCCTCCCAGCATCTACAGGGCTTCCTCTGGCCCCACTCCAGGTCTCCGAGGTTTGTTCTATAGCTCTTTGTTTCTTATTAGTTCTGGCTTAGGTTCTAAAATCACCAGACCCAACCATTCCTCTATAGTCTGTCTGTCCATCAAACACCACCTTTTGCAGCATCAATAAAAAAATTACCTCCCAGTTCAGGCAAACCCTGTTAGGGCCATGTTAATTATATGCTGTACTCTGAGTAACACTACTTTTACCATCAGGAGTGTCATATTTGAATTTAAGAGAGGCTTTTTTTGGTTCATTTTAAGTAGAAGATAAAAATTATCCCATTGACACAAATACCTAAGAGTCCTGCAAGCCTGGGTGGTGCTGGAAGAGAAAAAGTCTTTTATACACCCCACAAGGACCCCAGTTCCTCTAAGATTAAATGAAATACAAGTTTGGTCACCCTATATAAATGTTGACAGGCATGGGTGCAGAACTGGGTAAAAAGCAAGAGGATGGAGTTACCCTCTTGGGTAACAGCTTTTCAAAACCAACCCAGGTCCCATCTTATGAAAACGTCTTTGTGGAAAACCAAGCTTTTGGAGAAAAGGAGGTTTCAGTGCTTCGAAACACGTTGGTTTGAACCCAGCAAAGCACAGGGAAGGGGGCAAGAACGGCCATAATGCGACGTACCTTCTTCTGCGTCGATACCCGAACAGCACCCAACCATCCCGTGCTGCCCCAGCCCCTGCGGGGGGGATTACTGACTGTTACAGGACACCAAGCCGCACTGTAATACTCTAATTTTAATAATAACTCCAATCTACCATAAAATTACAGTTTCCCAAGGGTATTATTATCCCACAGGTGGGGTATAATTTGCACAAGTATAATTTAATCTTGAAAAAAAGCTCAAAAATGAAGTATGGTTAGTAACAATCCTTCGTACGCACTTGTATGAGTATCCCCAAGGTGTTACCAGCACTAATTAATTAGGCTCCTACACCCAGTATGATCTTACCTTAGAGATGGGCCAGATGAGCCACTCACCCAAGGCTGCGTGACAAGTTCATGTTCTGGAGGTTCTCTGCAATGTCTTCATCATGCGTGTCAAGGCAGCATCCTACCTCCAAAACCAAAAGCAGGGGCCCAGGTGGCACAGCTGGTATCTTCCTTATTTGCTCGGTGCAGTGGGAGAGTTTGGGATGAATAACGAAATCAGTTGGTCTCTAATTAATTTACTGTTAAAAGATTAAAAAGGAAAAAAAAAAAAAAAAAAAGAGGAGGTTGTAGAAGAAATTACAGCAGGAGCTGCCTGGGGCAACCAG
>NW_015091074.1:195275-207661 GCF_001431845.1 Calidris pugnax
AAGAAGAAGGAGCAGGACCAGGACAACCGTCAGAATGACAGGACTGGAGCACCAGAAGGGGAGCCAAAGAGAGGTGAGATTCTGGACACTGCAAAACCAGGGCAGAACAGAAATACTCATAAGGCTGAAGAGACTGAGACACCAAAACAGGACCCAAAAACCCACCAGACCAAAGAAACTGAGGCACCAGGACAGGGCTCAAACCACCATAAGAGTCCAGAGACAAAGTCAGCAGAGAAGGACCCTAATTGTCCCTCTGAGACACAAGGAAGAGACCCAAAGAACAAGACGCATGGCTGCGAGGCCTCCAACCCTGACACGACCCAGAAGCTGCTGCCCCCTCAGCGTGGTACAAGCCCCCGTCGGGATCCCAAGCCCCGGGGACCACACCACGACCCAGCTTTCCATTGGCTCCCTGAATCCAAGGTGCTGGAGCCAGAGCACAGCGGGGCAGAGGCTCCATCTGGTCCAGCACGACAGCACCAAGACACTCATCAGCACAAACAACCCATTATCGACCAACAGGTCCTGCAGTCTCTGTACCAGTGGCCACCACAGCAGTAAAGGCAAGATGAGGTGAGGCTGTTGCCCCCCGTGAGGGGGTACATTTTGTCCAGTACCACTCTGGTTTTTGTATTTCTATTTGTCATCCCTTATCCAATTCCTTATTGACCCTGGGCTTCACCTCCCCTGGTTTGTTCTGGGCTATTCATGACTAGACACCTTCCCCCTCACCCTGTTTTGGGCTGCCTCTGCCCGTGTAAGCAAAGTAATAAAACTGAAGATAAAAACAGCACAGTGTCCTGGTGTGTTCTTGCCGTCATGCCCTCAGCCCAGCTCTGAGAAAACCAGCCAGGGTGACACAATGTGGCCCGTCCCTTGCGTGAGCATCCGTCCTGTGCATGACACGTGGCCAGATTGCTCCAGGGTGCAGGTGGAGGGATGGTTGCAAAGAGGCAGGCGCATCGTGGGGGTGGAAAAGCTAAAGGAGCTGCCTCTCGGCCGCCTTTGCCTTTTAGCCGAGGTGAATCGATTGCTCCCCGCAGGCAGGGATGTGACATCCCAGTGAGAGATGTCTTCAGAGGGGGGTAGAAAGTCTGGATTAACACAACAGCGTGGCCGACCTGAACGGATTCCTCACAGCATCCATCTGCTCCGGGGCGTTTTTCATGTCTGCTGTGGAAAGAACAAACAGCTGCTTAATGCTGAATGGGAGGGCTTTGTCCTATTTAACTTCGCTTCATTAATAGTCTCAGAAGCAAGGGGAATGTGGAGCATGCTATGAAGATCAAAAAATCCCTATTAGCTATGGAAGTCTCCAAAGGAAGGAGGAGTAGAGATATATTAAACAAGGGAAAAAGGATTATTCGGGTACATCCAGTCCCAGCAACAACTGGGAGGTCAGAGAGAAAGAGCTGACATGCAAACCCTGCACAAATGGAGCCAATCTCACAGTCAGAGTCAGCTCAGGTGGTTCAGGGTACCAGGTCCTCGGGCACTTGTCCAGATGTCCACATAGGAATGTAGGTAACTCCAAGGGCATGAGCAGTCCGGTGAAGTCAGTGGGGTTCATTAGGGGGTTCAGACGTGCTGGACCACCAGGCAGGCCCAGGACTCAGCAGCCCACAGGGAAGGGTGATGCTCAGCCTGTTTTTCACCATGCTATCTTTCACTTGCCACCTATCAGCAAAATCAGCACACGATAAATGCACCCGCACCTCCTGCTTTGTGGCCAGTGACAAGCAGCACGCAGAGACCTCACTGGAAAATAAAACGTCATTCCTCTGGGACACCCCAGAATTTCACAATTTGCTGAGCGCTGAATCAGAAAAACCAGCGTTTCAAAACCATCCCCAGAATGTGCATCACAAAAACTTTGGTTTAAAAGTCCTAATGTATTAGACACAAAGTACACCAGTCTGCTCTACCACTGATAACACCTATTAGCAAAAATATGTTCTGACCTGCCTCGTGACAGCTGTGGACACTCAATGGGGGATTCAAGACTTAAATTTCACCACCTATTGGTCAAAATGCCAATCCCTCTGAGATATTCCTCAAAATGTTATGTTTTCTAGAGAACTCAATTTTTCTTGTAAAATAGAATCATGGAATGGTTTGGGTTGGAAGGGACATTGAAGCTTATATGGTTCCCCACCCTGCCCTGGGCAGGGACACCTCCCACCAGACCAGGTTGCTCCAAGCCCCCTCCAACCTGCCCTTGAAGCCCTCCAGGGATGGGGCAGCCACAGCTTCTCGGGGCAACCTGGGCCAGGCTCTCACCACCCTCACACCAAAGAACTTCTTCCCCATGTCTCAGCTCCATCTCCCCTCTTTCAGCCTCAAACCCTTCCCTCTCGTCCCGTCACTCCACTCCCTGATCAAGAGTCCCTCCTCACCTTTCCCCACCCTTTGGGGACTGGAAGGGGCTCGAAGGTCTCCCTGGAGCCTTCTTTTCTCCAGGCTGAACCCCTCAACTCTCTCAGGCCCCCCTCCCAGCAGAGAAGCTCCAGCCCTCCCAACATCTACAGGGCTTCCTGTGGCCCCACTCCAGGTCTCCGAGGTTTGTTCTATAGCTCTTTGTTTCTTATTAGTTCTGGCTTAGGTTCTAAAATCACCAGACCCAACCATTCCTCTATAGTCTGTCTGTCCATCAAACACCACCTTTTGCAGCATCAATAAAAAAATTACCTCCCAGTTCAGGCAAACCCTGTTAGGGCCATGTTAATTATATGCTGTACTCTGAGTAACACTACTTTTACCATCAGGAGTGTCATATTTGAATTTAAGAGAGGTTTTTTTTGGTTCATTTTAAGTAGAAGAAAAAAATTATCCCATTGACACAAATACCTAAGAGTCCTGCAAGCCTGGGTGGTGCTGGAAGAGAAAAAGTCTTTTATACACCCCACAAGGACCCCAGTTCCTCTAAGATTAAATGAAATACAAGTTTGGTCACCCTATATAAACGTTGACAGGCATGGGTGCAGAACTGGGTAAAAAGCAAGAGGATGGAGTTACCCTCTTGGGTAACAGCTTTTCAAAACCAACCCAGGTCCCATCTTATGAAAACGTCTTTGTGGAAAACCAAGCTTTTGGAGAAAAGGAGGTTTCAGTGCTTCGAAACACGTTGGTTTGAACCCAGCAAAGCACAGGGAAGGGGGCAAGAACGGCCATAATGCGACGTACCTTCTTCTGCGTCGATACCCGAACAGCACCCAACCATCCCGTGCTGCCCCAGCCCCTGCGGGGGGGATTACTGACTGTTACAGGACACCAAGCCACACTGTAATACTCTAATTTTAATAATAACTCCAATCTACCATAAAATTACAGTTTCCCAAGGGTATTATTATCCCACAGGTGGGGTATAATTTGCACAAGTATAATTTAATCTTGAAAAAAAGCTCAAAAATGAAGTATGGTTAGTAACAATCCTTCGTACGCACTTGTATGAGTATCCCCAAGGTGTTACCAGCACTAATTAATTAGGCTCCTACACCCAGTATGATCTTACCTTAGAGATGGGCCAGATGAGCCACTCACCCAAGGCTGCGTGACAAGTTCATGTTCTGGAGGTTCTCTGCAATGTCTTCATCATGCGTGTCAAGGCAGCATCCTACCTCCAAAACCAAAAGCAGGGGCCCAGGTGGCACAGCTGGTATCTTCCTTATTTGCTCGGTGCAGTGGGAGAGTTTGGGATGAATAACGAAATCAGTTGGTCTCTAATTAATTTACTGTTAAAAGATTAAAAAGGAAAAAAAAAAAAAAAAAAGAGGAGGTGGTAAAAGTAATTACGGACCATCTCACCATCTCCTCACCTCGAGATGGGGGCTTGTCCCAAAAAAAAAAAAAAAAAAAAGAGGAGGTTGTAGAAGTAATTACAGCAGGAGCTGCCTAGGGCAACCAGATGAAGATTCAACATGAATCGACCTCACAGCAGAGAGGCTTCTGCTTTTATTTTTAATTAAAGATCAAGCAAAGTTGAAATGAAAGTCACTCATGGAAGGCAGTTAATATGAATAAATTTTGATGGTGATTTTTCTCAATGAAAAGTGATTCCTTATTGAACAGGCATTTTCTTGTATGAAAATTCATTTTGCAAACGTTACCATTTAAAAATGTTCTGCTTGTGGTTGGGCTTTTTCCAGTAAAACCCCGGGTAATATAATAAAAAAGATCCTTAATAAGAAGCTACCAAAAATACAAAACATTTGCAGCACGTTCTCCGAGAACGCCACGCAAGCCAAGAGCTGGAGGATTTGGGGACCCGCATTTCAACATTTTCATAGTTCTTTGGTCTTCTTCCGTCCTTCTGTGAGCGAAAAACAGACCCAAACCCCATGGACCTTTGGTCCAAGGTGCTGAGGAAACTGCACAAAAAAGGAACAAAAATAATCTCTGTTATTGCAGTACCAAGACCACAGGTCATACAGATCTCATCTGTCCCTGATCTGCTCATAATGTGTCTTGCTACCACCAGTTCTCCCATCCCCATCCTCAAAATTTTGTTCCGGTCCTATTTTTGTGTGTTGCGTGTGTGTATTATACATATGAAAATTCATACCTATGCAAACACACGTTTATACAAAAATAAACCCTCCCATTAATACATAAATACACTTTATAGCTACTCTAGATTTTTTTAAAATCTGAAATATAATCAGCCTGTAAAATAACTTTACAGTCTGGATTAGGTGGAACCAGCCAGTGCCTGGATTGCCACATGGCAACAGCTATTTCTGGGTTAAAATGATAGGTAAGGGGATGATAAGTTAAATAACCCGTTTGAGGACGTGAAGGTGCAGCTGGGCTTGGCCAAAGATGAATCAGGACAACGTCCACAAAGGGTGTCTCCTTTCTGCAGCTCCCTCAAGGACCCTATAAAAGCGCCCAGGTCGTCCCATCACTCCGCACGGCTTCACAGGAATCCCACTTGATCCCCTTGGTGATTTGGGTAAGTCACTCCTTCCGAAACATGCACTTTTCTGGGCAAGGACATGTTATTTCTATGGGATTTGTGTTGGGTGGCAGTGTCATTCCCGCCGCAGTATTTTCTGAGAGTCTTTTGTGTTTCTCTCCAGTGAAGCGTTGGTTTGTGTTACTGGGACACCTTCATGCTCTTGTTGTGTGTCCACGGATAGAGGCAGCTTTTCCCAAAGGGAAAATAAGGCACAAAGCTGGGTTTTGTGCCTTTCTTTGGTCTGGATTCAGGTCCCAGCCAGAATGAACAGATTGGAGAAATTTTCTGGTTTCTACAGAAACACCAAAAGCCAGGATTTGGGTTGCAGAAGGGTGCACGTGTGTTCATGCGTGTGCGCACATTACAGAGACAGCAAAGTAGACGCGGCACAGCTTCAGCTTCCCCAGCTGCCAGCTGAGGTCTCAGCGCTGATGGGCCTGATAACAGGCTTGGGGATCCTGCGAGGAGGAAGGAAGGAGGTGGCTTCTGAGGTTTCCGGACACAAAGCTCCAACAGGAGCACTGCTTTCTGCCAAGCAGATCCCAGTAAAATTAAATAAGTAGCTCTGACATAGGTGATCTGACAGTCCTCTGGCCAAAGTCTATTTGCCGATGACCTCATGTTGTAAAGAAACCTCTATCAATTGTTTTGCATTACTACAGGTGACAGGAGCATCAGCCACAGGGTTTGTTTTAACTCTCTATAAGCACTCTACCTTCTCTGACCCAGCTAGATCTTGTCTCAGGCCATGGCAGCTCTGCACTAGACATCCTCTAACCTGCTCCAGAGAAGCTGGTGTGTCAGGCAGAGACAACAGCATGGGTCCTGGAAACCCAAGTATCTGGTGTAGCTCCATGGGGATGCGTTCTTGGGGCATCTCTTGAGTCATCATCTCCAGTCCCCTCCCTGCAATCCATAAATGCAGGCATCCTGCCATCCCCTATCAAACGTCATTCAAAGACGCCAACAGACAAGTTGGAGGACACTCCCCATCCCACTAAAACCCCTAAGCATTTGAATTTCTTCCCAGTCCTCTGGTGAAATAGAGCTTGCCATGGCACAGGAGCAGACACACAGCACGTCGCACACAGCCTGACACATGTAGGCTGACCCCAACAACTCTCCCTCCTTTTCATGCCCAGAGACAAGCAAATCTCCCACCCTTAGGTCTTCTCCTTTTCTTGCAGGCTTGCTTGAATCTGCAGGAAGATGTCTCGCTTCTTAGACAGCATTTCCATCATCATCAGCATCTTTCACCAACATGCAGAGGAAGATGGAGACTACTCCAAACTCAGCCGAAGGAAGATGAAAGAATTAATCGAAAGGGAGTTTGCAGATGTCATAGCTGTGAGTGCTGGTGCAAGGGGGAGGGTTTCAGGTTGAGACTGGGAGGCAAGGACTGCAAAATCTCCCCTCCCAGGAGAGGTGATAATTCTTATGACAGTGGGACGGGGAAGGGGAGCAGCAGTTGAGTTCCTTTGCACCAACTGCTTTAACAGCTCTTCCATTTCATTTTCCATGAGAAAATGGGCAAAAGCTGGAGAAGGAACCCTGGGAAGGGATGGTTTGCTTTCAACGGTAAGAAGGAAATACATCTGGTGGGAGGGACAAAGCATATCCCAAAGAGAAGAGAGCTGGTTAGGTACAACCAGGGATCAACCAGAAAAATGGAGAATAAAGACATGGAGTTGTTGCTGTAAAGTGTGAGAGATGGAGGAGAAAAGATCGCAACTGCTCCTGTCTCTGCATTCCTCTGACAAGGAGCAGAAAGGCTAAAATCCCTTTTTTGTTTCCCTGTGTGTGTTTTCCCTGCAGAAGCCACATGACCCTCAGACAATTGACAAGATTCTGCAGTTTCTGGAGTGGGATGGGGATGGGGAAATAGATTTTAATGAGTTCCTGCTTTTGGTGTTCAGAGTGGCTAAGGCCTGCTACTGGTACCTGCCGAAGGGACGATGCCTTCGACAAAGAACAAAGCTGACAACCAGTAGAAAGTTACTCCAAGGGCCTGAAATTAAAAACAGAGGGAGCCGTCAGCCGCTCCAGGAGGAGGAACAACAGACTTGTGAGGGTGATCATCATCCCACCAGTGAATATGAGCTGCAACGAGAAACCAGGGTCAACAAGCTTGAAATACTAGAGGAAACAGAAAGTCATCACCAGCAACATAACACAAAAAGCAGAAACTACGCAAAACGAAGAAAGGAGCCGGGGGAGCCAATCCCTCAGGTAGATGAAGAACAAAGCCAAGAGCCATGCGACCAACGGAACAGCCAGAGAAGACGTCAACCACCGGAGCCAGACAGAAGAGATGTACAATGCTGCAAGCGTGGCAGTGTGCAAGAACAAGAGGAGGAACTGGAGGAAGATGAGAGGCAAAATCAAGAAGAGGATCAGCCAGAACAACAGGCAGATGTGAGGAGTCGCAGCCAGACGAGAGAACCTCAACCACTGCCAAACCGGTGGAGTAGCCATGAGCCATATGAGGCAGCACGACCAGCATATGATCAAAAAAACCAGCGGCCACAAAAAGCAGATAGAAGAAGTCACAATCAGCCACGTAAACCTGAATTAGTCAAAGAAGAGATAAGCCACTACCATCTACGTGAGCTGGAACAAAAAGCACTTAAAGAGAGCAGCCACATGCCACGTGAGCCTGAATATCTGGATTCAAGACGCCCACATCAATCATACGTAGAGGAACCGCTACAACTGGACGCAAGATACTACAAGAGTTCTGAGACAGAAAGAGGTGTCTATGAACATGACCTTGACTATTCAGAAAGTGAAACAGAAATAAGCCAGGCACCTGATTGGGAAGAAAGAGATGATGAAAGGAGGAAAGATACAGTGCGGGAGAGGAGGGTCGATCGCCAACGGGAGCTGGAGGTCTACGAGCGTCGCAGCCGCCAGACACGTGAATGGGAAGAGCGAGGTGCCAACTCTGACCTGAGGGAGCCACGGGAGAGACAGGACTGTGAAAGACGTGACATTGAAGACGATGATGGCAGGAGACAACGCGAGTCGGTGAGATACGAGAGGACAAGAGAGGCTGCCATTGTGGCAGCAGAAGCTGACGTCAAGATCCAGCGTGTGTCCCGGGAGGTGGAGCCACGCGAGGACGTGGGCAGGAGGGACCGTCCCCGTGAGTGTGAAGAGCCAGAGGATGAGAGGAGGATTTGCCTCAGAAGGGAGAGGGAAGAACCCCTGCGGAAGAGGAGGGTCGATCGCCAACGGGAGCTGGAGCTGGAGGTCTACGAGCGTCGCAGCCGCCAGACACGTGAATGGGAAGAGCGAGGTGCCACCACTGACCAGAGAGAACCACGGGAGAGACGGGACTGTGAAAGAGGTGACATCGAAGACGATGGCAGGAGACAACGTGAGTCGGTGAGATACGAGAGGACAAGAGAGGCTGCCGTTGCAGCAGCAGAAGCTGACGTCAAGATCCAGCGTGTGTCCAGGGAGCTGGAGCCACGTGAGAGACTGGACTGTGAAAGACGGGTCTGTGAAGGACGTGACATCGAAGGCGATGGCAGGAGGCAACGTGAGTCGGTGAGATACGAGAGGACAAGAGAGGCTCCTGTTGCAGCAGCAGAGGCTGACGTGAAGATCCAGCGTGTGTCCCGGGATCTGGAGCCACGTGAGAGACGGGACTGTGAAAGACGTGACATCGAAGACGATGATGGAAGGAGACAACATGAGTCGGTGAGATACGAGAGGACAAGAGAGGCTCCTGTTGCAGCAGCAGAGGCTGACGTGAAGATCCAGCGTGTGTCCCGGGATCTGGAGCCACGTGAGAGACGGGACTGTGAAAGACGTGACATCGAAGACGATGATGGAAGGAGACAACATGAGTCGGTGAGATACGAGAGGACAAGAGAGGCTCCTGTTGCAGCAGCAGAGGCTGACGTGAAGATCCAGCGTGTGTCCCGGGATCTGGAGCCACGTGAGAGACGGGACTGTGAAAGACGTGACATCGAAGACGATGATGGAAGGAGACAACATGAGTCGGTGAGATACGAGAGGACAAGAGAGGCTCCTGTTGCAGCAGCAGAGGCTGACGTGAAGATCCAGCGTGTGTCCCGGGACCTGAAGCCATGTGAGGACTTGGGCAGGAGGGACCGTCCCCGTGAGTGTGAAGAGCCAGAGCAGGACGAGAGGAGGATTGGCAAAGGCAGAGAGAGGGAAGAGCCAGTGCGGGAGAGGAGGGTCGATCGCCAACGGGAGCTGGAGCTGGAGGTCTACGAGCGTCGCAGCCAGACACGTGAACGGGAAGAGCGAGGTGCCACCACTGACCAGAGAGAACCACGGGAGAGACGGGACTGTGAAAGACGTGACATCGAAGATGATGGCAGGAGACAACGTGAGTCTGTGAGATACGAGAGGACAAGAGAGGCTGCCATTGCAGCAGCAGAAGCTGACGTGAAGATCCAGCGTGTGTCCCGGGACCTGGAGCCACGTGAGAGACGGGACTGTGAAAGACGTGACATCGAAGATGATGGCAGGAGACAACGTGAGTCGGTGAGATACGAGAGGACAAGAGAGGCTGCTGTTGCGGCAGCAGAAGCTGACGTCAAGATCCAGCGTGTGTCCCGGGAGCTGGAGCCACGTGAGAGACGGGACTGTGAAAGACGTGACATCGAAGATGATGGCAGGAGACAACGTGAGTCGGTGAGATACGAGAGGACAAGAGAGGCTGCCATTGTGGCAGCAGAAGCTGACGTCAAGATCCAGCGTGCGTCCCGGGACCTGGAGCCACGTGAGAGACGGGACTGTGAAAGACGTGACATCGAAGATGATGGCAGGAGACAACGTGAGTCGGTGAGATACGAGAGGACAAGAGAGGCTGCTGTTGCAGCAGCAGAAGCTGACTTGAAGATCCAGCGTGTGTCCCGGGAGCTGGAGCCACGCGAGGACGTGGGCAGGAGAGACCGTCCCCGTGAGTGTGAAGAGCCAGAGGACGAGAGGAGGATTTGCCGTGGAAGGGAGAGGGAAGAGCCCGTGTGGGAGAGAAGGGTCAATCATCAACGGGAGCTGGAACTGGAGGTCTACGAGCGTCGCAGCCGCCAGACACGTGAACAGGAAGAGCGAGGTGCCACCACCGACCAGAGAGAACCACGTGAGAGACGGGACTGTGAAAGACGTGACATCGAAGATGATGGCAGGAGACAACGTGAGTCGGTGAGATACGAGAGGACAAGAGAGGCTGCTGTTGCAGCAGCAGAAGCTGACGTGAAGATCCAGCGTGTGTCCCGGGAGCTGGAGCCACGCGAGGACGTGGGCAGGAGAGACCGTCCCCGTGAGTGTGAAGAGCCAGAGGACGAGAGGAGGATTTGCCGTGGAAGGGAGAGGGAAGAGCCCGTGTGGGAGAGAAGGGTCAATCATCAACGGGAGCTGGAACTGGAGGTCTACGAGCGTCGCAGCCGCCAGACACGTGAACAGGAAGAGCGAGGTGCCACCACCGACCAGAGAGAACCACGTGAGAGACGGGACTGTGAAAGACGTGACATCGAAGATGATGGCAGGAGACAACGTGAGTCGGTGAGATACGAGAGGACAAGAGAGGCTGCTGTTGCAGCAGCAGAAGCTGACGTGAAGATCCAGCGTGTGTCCCGGGAGCTGGAGCCACGCGAGGACGTGGGCAGGAGAGACCGTCCCCATGAGTGTGAAGAGCCAGAGGACGAGAGGAGGATTTGCCGCGGAAGGGAGAGGGAAGAGCCCGTGTGGGAGAGAAGGGTCAATCATCAACGGGAGCTGGAACTGGAGGTCTACGAGCGTCGCAGCCACCAGACACGTGAACAGGAAGAGCGAGGTGCCACCACCGACCAGAGAGAACCACGGGAGAGACGGGACTGTGAAAGACGTGACATCGAAGATGATGGCAGGAGCCAACGTGAGTCGGTGAGATACGAGAGGACAAGAGAGGCTGCTGTTGCAGCAGCAGAAGCTGACGTGAAGATCCAGCGTGTGTCCCGGGACCTGGAGCCACGTGTGAGACGGGACTGTGAAAGACGTGACATCGAAGACGATGGCAGGAGACAACGTGACTCGGTGAGATACGAGAGGACAAGAGAGGCTGCCGTTGCGGCAGCAGATGCTGATGTCAAGATCCAGCGTGTGTCCCAGGACCTGGAGCCACGCGAGGACGTGGGCAGGAGGGACCATCCCCGTGAGTGTGAAGAGCCAGAGGACGAGAGGAGGATTTGCCGCGGAAGGGAGAGAGAAGAGCCCGTGCAGGAGAGGAGGGTCGATCGCCAACGGGAGCTGGAGCTGGAGGTCTACGAGCGTCGTAGCAGCAAGACACGTGAACGGGAAGAGCGAGGTGCCACCACCGACCTGAGGGAGACACGTGAGAGACAGGACTGTGAAAGACGTGACATCGAAGATGATGGAAGGAGACAACGTGAGTCGGTGAGATACGAGAGGACAAGAGAGGCTGCCGTTGCAGCAGCAAAATCTGACGTGAAGATCCAGCAGGTGTCCCGGGACCTGGAGCCATGTGAGGACTTGGGCAGGAGGGACCGTCCCCGTGAGTGTGAAGAGCCAGAGCAGGACGAGAGGAGGATTGGCAAAGGCAGAGAGAGGGAAGAGCCCGTGCGGGAGAGGAGGGTCGATCGCCAACGGGAGCTGGAGCTGGAGGTCTACGAGCGTCGCAGCCGCCAGACACGTGAACGGGAAGAGCGAGGTGCCACCACCGACCAGAGAGAACCACGGGAGAGACAGGACTGTGATAGACGCGACATCGAAGACGGTGGCAGGAGACAACGTGAGTCAGTGAGATACGAGAGGACAAGAGAGGCTGCCGTTGCAGCAGCAGAAGCTGACGTGAAGATCCAGCGTGTGTCCCGGGACCTGGAGCCACGTGAGAGACGGGACTGTGAAAGACGTGACATCGAAGACGATGATGGAAGGAGACAACTTGAGTCGGTGAGATACGAGAGGACAAGAGAGGCTGCTGTTGCAGCAGCAGAAGCTGACGTCAAGATCCAGCGTGTGTCCCAGGAGCTGGAGCCACGTGAGAGACGGGACTGTGAAAGACGTGACATCGAAGATGATGGAAGGCGACAACGTGAGTCGGTGAGATACGAGAGGACAAGAGAGGCTGCTGTTGCATCAGCAGAAGCTGATGTGAAGATCCAGCGTGTGTCCCGGGAGCTGGAGCCACGCGAGGACGTGGGCAGGAGGGACCGTGAGTGTGAAGAGCCAGAGGATGAGAGGAGGATTTGCCGCAGAAGGGAGAGGGAAGAGCCCGTGCGGGAGACGAGGGTCGATCGCCAACGGGAGCGGGAGCTGGAGGTCTACGAGCGTCGCAGCCGCCAGACACGTGAACGGGAAGAGCGAGGTGCCACCACCAACCAGAGAGAACCACGGGAGAGACAGGACTGTGATAGACGCGACATCGAAGACGGTGGCAGGAGACAAAGGG
>NW_015091074.1:227025-235802 GCF_001431845.1 Calidris pugnax
CCACGTGAGAGACGGGACTGTGAAAGACGTGACATCGAAGATGATGGCAGGAGACAACGTGAGTCTGTGAGATACGAGAGGACAAGAGAGGCTGCTGTTGCAGCAGCAGAAGCTGACGTGAAGATCCAGCGTGTGTCCCGGGACCTGGAGCCACGTGAGAGACGGGACTGTGAAAGACGTGACATCGAAGACGATGGCAGGAGACAACGTGAGTCTGTGAGATACGAGAGGACAAGAGAGGCTGCTGTTGCAGCAGCAGAAGCTGACGTGAAGATCCAGCGTGTGTCCCGGGAGCTGGAGCCACGTGAGGACGTGGGCAGGAGGGACCGTCCCCGTGAGTGTGAAGAGCCAGAGGACGAGAGGAGGATTTGCCGCGGAAGGGAGAGGGAAGAGCCCGTGCGGGAGAGGAGGGTCGATCGCCAACGGGAGCTGGAGCTGGAGGTCTACGAGCGTCGCAGCCGCCAGACACGTGAACGGGAAGAGCGAGATGCCACCACCAACCAGAGAGAACCACGGGAGAGACGGGACTGTGAAAGACGGGACTGTGAAAGAGGTGACATCGAAGACGATGGCAGGAGACAACGTGAGTCGGTGAGATACGAGAGGACAAGAGAGGCTGCCATTGTGGCAGCAGAAGCTGACGTCAAGATCCAGCGTGTGTCCCGGGACCTGGAGCCACGTGAGAGACGGGACTGTGAAAGACGTGACATCGAAGATGATGGCAGGAGACAACGTGAGTCGGTGAGATACGAGAGGACAAGAGAGGCTGCTGTTGCATCAGCAGAAGCTGACGTGAAGATCCAGCGTGTGTCCCGGGACCTGGAGCCACGTGAGGACGTGAGCAGGAGGGACCGTCCCCGTGAGTGTGAAGAGCCAGAGGAGGAGAGGAGGATTTGCCGCGGAAGGGAGAGGGAAGAGCCCGTGCGGGAGAGGAGGGTCGATCGCCAACGGGAGCTGGAGGTCTACGAGTGTCGCAGACAGACACGTGAACGGGAAGAGCGAGGTGCCACCATCGACTTGAGAGAGACACGGGGGAGACATGAAAGACATGAGCGTGAATATGATGTAAGCCTTTCTCATGAGGGAGAGCCATGTGATGATGGCGTATGTGGAATAGATGAGGGTGAGGAACGAAGGCGTGTGGGGAGCCGCTATGAAACCGTGGATGTGGATAACAGAGACCTCTGCCTTCCAGGAGAACCAGCCTCTGTCACTGATATGAGGGTCCGTTACATCCCTGCTGATCCCGATGTACGGCCCGAGGTGCGGATCCTCCCTCAGTCCCCTGACCCTCAGACCATCGCGTACTTGATCCACGTGATAGAGAATCTGAACGATCCTGATGCTACCACCTACGAGATCATCTGCCAACAGCCCCATGACAAAGGGCAGCCAATCTATGTGAAGAAGCGCTACGTGTCCTCCCAGCCACCAGCTGTGCCACGCGACAAGACCAACCACCCAGTACCGCAATCCCAAAGGGACGATCAAGAAACAGAAGAGTCTGAATCTCTACAGCAAGGGGGTACACTAGCTTCTAGGTCCCAGGAGAAGACGGGGGATCTCAAGGAGCCTCAGGAGAGGTCTGAAACAGGGGTTAAGGAAGGTGCTCACCAGGTTCCTGACCCCAGTTCAGATGGTTTTAAGGGTGACCTTTGCCGGGCAAAGCCCAAGAAGGATAGGAGGGACAATCAGCACCCCAAGATACCTGATGTGGAAGAGAAGCGTGAGCCCCAGGGAGATGGAACAAAAGCTGCCAGGGAGCAGGTCTCACAGGAGCCCGAATCCAGCTGCCAGGAGAGAGAGCGTGAGGACAGGGAGGCCAAGACCTGCCCACCTCTGACCCAGGCTCCGGAGCCACAGGAAGCCTGTGAGTTGGCCCAGAGAGAAGAAGGCAGCCTCTGCCGTGAGGATGCCAACCTTCCCCCACCGGAGAAGAGGCGCCAGCCACAGCAGGAGGAGAAAAGCAAGAGGAGCCCCCGGCAAACAAGCAATTCCCAGCCTCAACGGGAGGAAGACCTACGTCTTTGCACCAACCAGGGTCCCCCTGACTTGCAGGAGGCATTGAGCCATCCTGGAGGGGATGAAGCCGAGGCATCTTAAGGGGAAGTTCTCTCCCTGGAGCTGGTGGGTCGTCTCCATGTCTCTTTGAGGAACACTTCTGTGCTCCGCCTTCAGCTTAGGATGTTACTACGTGGTGGCATGGAAGTGTTCAACACAAAAGGGTTAATGGGGTGCTCTGTGGGGGTGTCAAGTGGGTTTGGGGGTTTTCCATCTAACAAATCCTCCACAGGTTGGCAGAGAGTTACCCCAGGGTCTGCAGCTTCTGCCTTCCTGTGTTACGTCTATCCCCCTTAACACAGTATGTAGTCACTTTTCTGCTCTAATTGGATTCCTTGGGTCTGTCCTTTATGTCCCTGTCATCTCTTCTACCCTGTGGCAGGACGGTTCTGCATCTCACTGCCCCGTGGCTGGGTCTCCTGTTAGTTTCTGCTGTGCAACGCGGAAAAAAAAAAAAAGATTAAAAATCCCAGTAGCTCAGTCATACTCGTTCTGGGGTCAGAAAATCCTTGAGGCTGGGAAAAAAAAAAAAAAATCCCACTTTTGTAGATGCAGATGCTTTTGGTTACACCTTTCTGCTCCCCAAAGAGCTGAGGAGAATTCCTGCTCCAGCCCCACGGAGGCTTTGAAGCAGTTGAGTTGAGCTGTGGTCACCGCAGGGTGATGATGGTGGATGGGTGTGGGGGTGTCTCTTTCTTCTTCACGCTGATGTATTGCATGAAAAATCGGAATAAAGACCTGATGACTGCACTGACTGCTGCCATCCTTCATCCTTGCACCTAATTTCTACCAGGCTCTCAGCCTGCCGGGAGGGCCCGAGAGGTGATGGCCCCCCTGTACTGGGCACTGGTGAGGCCTCACCTTGAGTACTGTGTCCAGTTTTGGGCCCCCTACCATAAAAAAGACATGGAGGTGCTGGAGCGGGTCCAGAGAAGGGCGACAAAGCTGGTGAGGGGTCTGGAGAATAAGTCTGATGAGGAGAGGCTGAGGGAGCTGGGGGTGTTCAGCCTGGAGAAGAGGAGGCTGAGGGGAGACCTTCTTGCTCTCTCCAACTCCCTGAAAGGAGGGTGTAGAGAGGTGGGGGTCGGTCTCTTCTCTCAAGTCACAGGCGACAGGACGAGAGGAAATGGCCTCAAGTTGCGCCAGGGGAGGTTCAGGCTGGAGATTAGAAACCATTTTTTCGCTGAAAGGGTTCTCAGCCCTTGGAATGGGCTGCCCAGGGAGGGGGTTGAGGCCCCATCCCTGGAGGTGTTCAAAAGCCGGGTTGATGTGGTGCTGGGAGGGATGGTTTAGTGATGATGCTCCTTGTTTGTTGTGGGGGTGTCTATTTTTGTCAGTCAGGTTGACGGTTGGACAAGATGATCTTTAAGGTCCCTTCCAACCTAGAAGATTCTGGGATTCTGTGTCCCAGTTCACATCACACATTACCCCAGGTCCTGGGCGCTTAGTCCAGGGAGGGGCTGCTGAAAATCCCACTGAATTCCCCCTCCTACCCATCTAGGAGCCCAAATACCTATCAAACTCCAGGCCCTCACTGCTGAGACCCTCGTGGGGACGTGCGGGTGTGCCTGTGCTCTACGGGGAGGGACAGTGTGAAGCCACTGCTGGGTCAGAGCCACCCAGGAGCCACCTGCATCCATCTGCCTCTTCCCCTGGGCTGCCCCGGAGCTGGGACCACTCCTGGTTCCTTGGGCAGGAGAGAGGCAGCAGGGAAAAACCATGGTGTCTCACACCCCATGTATGAAGCTGGAGATGGAACATCCATGAGCCTCCCTGGGAGGAAAAAGAACACATTTTATTCCCTTTTCTTGTGCAAGGGAAAAGCGATTCCCTCACCAGAGGATGGGGCTGCTGTTCTGCAAGAAGACAAGAGAGAGGGAGAAGCGAGGACAACCCCGGCACCATCTGTGTCTTGCTCTTAAATGAGACCAGGCTGGTGATGGGGCAGGAGGAATCAGGGCTTCTCAGGTCCACCGTGGCCTGATGGGACCCCAGGGCTTCTTGCCACGGCCACCACCCCGTGCCGTTTGGAAGCTGGTGGCAGAGGGAGTGGGGAGGGTCTGTCCCAGCCCGGGGGCAGGGGGATGCAGGGGGTCGATGCTCTCCGGGCGCACGTGGCTGTGGCACGTCTCGGTGACAACCATATGGCAGCACCAGATGGTCTGTCTGCGAGCGGGGCCAAAGCCTGGGCTGCAAACAAACACACCCACAGCGGCAGCAAAAAACAGAAAACCATCTGCCTCTTCCCCTGGGCTGCCTCAGAGCTGGGACCACTCCTGGTTCCTTGGGCAGGAGAGAGGCAGCAGGGAAAAACCACGGTGTCTCACACCCCATGTATGAAGCTGGAGATGGAACATCCATGAGCCTCCCTGGGAGGAAAAAGAACACATTTTATTCCCTTTTCTTGTGCAAGGGAAAAGCGATTCCCTCACCAGAGGATGGGGCTGCTGTTCTGCAAGAAGACAAGAGAGAGGGAGAAGCGAGGACAACCCCGGCACCATCTGTGTCTTGCTCTTAAATGAGACCAGGCTGGTGATGGGGCAGGAGGAATCAGGGCTTCTCAGGTCCACTGGAGCCTGATGGGACCCCGGGGCTTCTTGCCATGGCCACCACCCCGTGCTGTTTGGAAGCTGGTGGCAGAGGGAGTGGGGAGGGTCTGTCCCAGCCCGGGGGCAGGGGGATGCAGGGGGTCGATGCTCTCCGGGCGCACGTGGCTGTGGCACGTCTCGGTGACAACCATATGGCAGCACCAGATGGTCCGTCTGCGAGCGGGGCCAAAGCCTGGGCTGCAAACAAACACACCCACAGCGGCAGCAAAAAACAGAAAACCCCCCCCAAATCCCCCACCGCAGCCAGGACGGGGCCGGGACAGGACCCCCCCGCTGGGATCTGCTCATGTAAAGGGGTAAAAAAAATTTACCCGCCCTTAAAGGCTCCTATTTTGTTGTTAAGGGGCACGAAGAGGAGTTTAGGAACTGCAGGTGGGAGTGGAAAATCCAAGGAGAGCAGCAGGTTTCCCACTCCCAGGTTTGGAAAATCCTTTTGATTTACACAAACTGGTTCCAGTTTGGGAGGGGTTGGACAGGGTTTGGGGGGGGGCGGGAGGGGGAAGTACTTTTTCCCCAGTATGAAAAAAAAAAAAAAGAGAGTTTGGGGGCAGGAAATTGGGGAAAGGAAGAAAAACAGACTGGGGATGGTTGTGTCCCCCCCCACAATTTACTGCTTCCCTTCCTCCTGCTCCACGCTGAGTCACAGCCTCCAGCAGGATTTCCAGAATAATTCCTGTCCTTGGAAGCTGTCCCAGATCCCAGTGCACATGGAATCATGGAATGGTTTGGGTGGGAAGGGACCTTAAAGCTCATCTAGTTCCCTCTCTGCCCTGGGCAGGGCCACCTCCCACCAGCCCAGGTTGCTCCAAGCCCCCTCCAACCTGCCCTTGAACCCCTCCAGGGATGGGGCAGCCACAGCTTCTCTGGGCAACCTGGGCCAGGCTCTCACCACCCTCAAAATGAAGCAGTTCTTCCCAAAATCTAACCTAAATCTCTCCTTTTTCAGCTCAAAACCCTTCCTCCTTGTCCCATCGCTCCCCTCCCTCATCAAGAGTCCCCCCCCAGCTTTCCTGGAGCCCCTTGAGGGACTGGAAGGGGCTCCAAGGTCTCCCCGGAGCCTTCTCTTCTCCAGGCTGAACCCCCCCAACTCTCTCAGCCCCCCCTCCCAGCAGAGGGGCTCCAGCCCTCCCAGCATCTCCAGGGCCTCCTCCAACAACTCCGTGTCCTTCCTGTCCGGATCCCATTCCCATTCTCTCCACCCCAGGCTCCCCCCAGGAGGTTTTGGGACAAAGTGGCAGCGCCCAGGGCTGGGAGTCCCAGGGAAACGGGTCCCTGGGCGGTGGCGGAGGCGTGGGGAGGGGAGGGTGCTGTAACCATGGCAGGGCAAACACCGACAAACAGGACGTGTCCCAGCAGCTTCCCTGGCTCCCGAGGGATGGGGAGCAGCCGGGCATCATAGAATCATAGAATGGTCTAGGCTGGAAGAGACCCTTGGGATCATCGAGTCCAACCATCTCCCCTACTCTACAAAGTCCTCCCCTACACCATGTCCCTCAGCACTGCATCTAAACGGCCCTTCAACACAGCCAGGGATGGGGACTCCACCCCCTCCCTGGGCAGCCTGTTCCAACGCCCGACCACTCTTTGGGTGAAAAATTCCTTCCTAATGTTCAATCTAAACCTCCCCTGGTGGAGCTTGAAGCCGTTCCCTCTCGTTCTGTCACTAATGACCTGTGAGAAGAGACCAGCACCAACCTCTCTACAGTGTCCTTTCAAGGAGTTGTAGAGAGTGATGAGGTCTCCCCTCAGCCTCCTCTTCCTCACACTAAACAGTCCCAACTCCCTCAGGATTTGTTTTCCAGCCCCCTCACCAGCTTCGTTGCCTCCTCTGCACTCGCTCCAGCACCTCCAGATCTCTCTTGGATTGAGGTGCCCAAAACTGGACACAACACTCGAGGTGTGGCCTCCCCAGTGCTGAGAAAGAGAAAACAGCCCCGTAAACTGGTTTCTGGGCAGCACAAGCTCCACATCCCCCATTCCCCCCCACTGGGAGCTGTTTGGGTGCATCACTTTTGCCTTTCTGGGTACCTTTCAGGTCCATCCTGTCCCTCCTCCACCTCCTGGTCTCCCCATTTTCAGCCCTTCGGGGTCTCTCGCCCCATAGCAGCGTGAGGACAGCCTTGTTGGGGGGAGCTCAGACCCATGGGGGACAAATCCTAGTTGCTCCCAGCTTCCAGCACAGTCACCCCAACCCTGGGGGGGGGCTGCCTTCACCCCCTTTTTTACAACAGGAGAAGGTGAAGCTCAGCAAGGGGGAAGGGGGGAGCAGGGAAGGTTCAAGGGGGGGCATCTCCAGGTGTATCAGTGTTAGGGTTTGAGGAAGCCACAATTTAGTGTCATTTAGACAATTCTTCTCACCTGAGGACCCCTCCCCACCCGGGAAGGGGAACCAGGAGGGGGGAAAAAACAAGGAAACCTGAGGGTTGAAATAGAAAGAGATTTAATAGAGTCAAAGAAATAGGTTTAATAAGAATAATTTAATAGAAGGGAAGGGCTCAGGGCTCTGGCACCGGGGCAAGGAGTTCTCAGAGAGAGAATTCCTCAGCAAACTTTCTAATTTATATTAAATGTGGTGTCCATGGAATGAAATAACCCCCTTGGCCCCTTGGGTTGGGTGCCTGGGTCTTACTCCTCCTCCTCCCCACACCTGGGGAGCTCAAAAACAATGAGACCTTGAAACCTGCCCCCCCCTGCCCAGAGCTGGCTGTAAAACCAATAATAAAAGTATTTTCCCAAATTCAGACACCGGAATCTTCCCCCAAAGTGCGCTTTTCCCAGGTATTGGAAGAGAAATGAGTTTTTTCAAAGCAGAAGAGGGGGCAGGGGATCGCTGCCAAAGCCCAAATCTCCGGGGAGGAGCAAGGCAGCCCCCGGGATGGGGGACTCGGGGGGGGTTGGAAGTTGGCCACGAACCTGGGGATGGAATGAGGGGGCCATAAAGGGATGAGTTGCAAAGGATCGAGGGGAGAAAATAGAGAAGGAGGGGAAAATATGAGTTTAAATGGAAAAGTGGGAATAGATAAAGGGAGTGGAATCACCGAATTCTGTTGATTCTGTGAAATAGAAGAATGGGAGAGTAAATGGACAAATGGGAGTGTAAATGGACAAATGGGAGTGGGAATAGATAAAGGGAGTGGAATTACAGAATTCTGTGATTCTGTGAAATCAATAGAAGAATGGGAGTGTAAATGGACAAATGGGAGTGTAAATGGACAAATGGGAGTGGGAATAGATAAAGGGAGTGGAGTCACAGAATTCTGTGATTCTGTGAAATAGAAAATATGAGTTTAAATGGACAAATGGGAGTGGGAATAGATAAAGGGAGTGGAATCACAGAATTCTGTGATTCTGTGGTTCTGTGAAATAGAAGAATGGGAGGGTAAATGGACAAATGGGAGTGGGAATAGATAAAGGGAGTGGAATCACCGAATTCTGTTGATTCTGTGAAATAGAAGAATGGGAGAGTAAATGGACAAATGGGAGTGGGAATAGATAAAGGGAGCGGAAATAGAAGAATAGGAGCGTAAATGGACAAATGGGAGCGTAAATGGACAAATGGGAGTGTAAATAACCGTGAAGAATAAAGCTCGGGAGGGAAAGGGGTAGAAAATCTGCAGGAGGGACCTGCCCCGTTCCTGAGCCTGCGCCGGGGACCGAGGGCACGTCGGGATCTGCCGTTAGAGCCGCCGTGGTTGCCCAAGGGGCTGAGTCAGGGCTGGGCGCTGGCCACGTCGGGAAGGGCGGTGGCCACGGTGTGAGGCTCATTTACCGCCCCGGCTCCGGCTGCACCACATCACACCAAGGAAACGAGCCCCTCTCCGAGCCCCCCAACCATGGTGAGTGAACAGGGACCCCCCCCTTGGGCTGGGGAGGAAGAGGAGGCCCCGGGTTGGGGGGGAGCTTTTCCCACTAAACGGCCCCCGGAGATGAAGGAAAGACGGACTTTGGTACCGGAAAAATCATCCGGGATCAAGGGATCTCTGCTGGGGAGGGGGCCTGGGGGCAGGAAAAAGGGGGGGCAGAGGGTCCCTGGAGGTGTGGGGGGGCAGGGGGGTGGTAGTTGTGTTGTTCCCCCCCACCTTCTCCCCTCTTTTCCCCCCCCCACCT
>NW_015091074.1:235908-237880 GCF_001431845.1 Calidris pugnax
AAGCCCCACATTCCCCTCTCCCCCCCATCTCCCCCAGTCCATCCCAGCTCCCCCAGTCCATCCCAGCTCCGTCCCAGCCCGGAGGCTGCAGTTTGGGGAGCCAAACTCCGCTCGCATTTTTCCAGCGTGACTCAGAGTTTCTCCACCATCCGGAGAGGGCAGGGTTTGGGGGGAGGAAAAAGGGGGGGGGGGACACACACAACCCATCCCCATGGTTGCAGCAGCAAAAAGCTCTTCCCAGTCCAAGAACACTCCTCCAAACTGGGAGCTGCCAGTGGCCCCAGGGGATTTTCCATCCACCACTCCCCCCCCTCCTCCATGGTTCCTCTGGGTCCCTCCTGCACCAGGAGGCCCCGCCAAGGAAGTGGAGAAATTAAGACGGAAGAAAAAATGTAGTTGGACAGGTTTGGGCAGAGGAGAGGCCTGGGAGGGGAGGGGAGCCATTGCAGGAGGGGTCCGTCCCCCCCCGAACCCAAATTTCCTCCAGAAATAGCGGAGGTTCCTCCTTCTTTCTCAGCACTGGGTCCCCCCCCGAACCCAAATTTCCTCCAAAAATAGCGGAGGTTCCTCCTTCTTTCTCAGCACTGGGGAGGCCACACCTCGAGTGTTGTGTCCAGTTTTGGGCACCTCAATCCAAGAGAGATCTGGAGGTGCTGGAGCGAGTGCAGAGGAGGGCAACGAAGCTGGTGAGGGGGCTGGAGAATAAAATCTTATGAAGAGTGATTGAAAGAGGTGGAACTGTTTAGTTTGAGGAAGAGGAGGCTGAGGGGAGACCTCATCACTCTCTACAACTCCTTGAAAGGACACTGTAGAGAGGTTGGTGCTGGTCTCTTCTCACAGGTCATTAGTGACAGAACGAGAGGGAACGGCTTCAAGCTCCACCAGGGGAGGTTTAGATTGAACATTAGGAAGGAATTTTTCACCCAAAGAGTGGTCGGGCGTTGGAACAGGCTGCCCAGGGAGGGGGTGGAGTCCCCATCCCTGGCTGTGTTTAAGGGCCGTTTAGATGCAGTGCTGAGGGACATGGTGTAGGGGAGGACTTTGGAGAGTAGGGGAGATGGTTGGACTCCATGATCCCAAGAGTCTCTTCCAACCTAGACCATTCTATGATTCTATGATTCTTCGAGCCTCGAGGATGTTCTCCTGAACCTGCTCCTTCCTTCCCCGCAGCCCACGGAGACCGAGCGCTGCATCGAGTCCCTCTTGGCCGTTTTCCAGCGCTACGCGGGACGGGAAGGGGACAACACCACCCTCTCCAAAAGGGAGTTCCTGGCCTTCATGAACACCGAGCTGGCGGCTTTCACAAAGGTGAGCAAAACCCCAGGTTGGAAGAACCTCCCGTGGGACGCGCTTCAACACCCCTAAAGAGGGATTAGAGCCCCTGACCCCACAATCGCCGTGGGGTGGGCAATGGAAGGAGCTCACTCCAAGTAGAAGCCAGAGCGTGGCCCAACAAGAGTTGAGTACCTCATCCTGATGATGAAGGACCATCCTGGGGCTGGGAGGGTTCAAGGAGGGGCACCTGGGCCTCCAGGCAGCCATTGATTCCCAACCCCCTTGGCCTTTTGCAGAACCAGAAGGACCCGGCGGTGCTGGACAGGATGATGAAGAAACTGGATTTGAACAGCGACGGGCAGTTGGACTTCCCCGAGTTCCTCAACCTCATCGGGGGCATCGCCGTGGCCTGTCACGACACCCTGGTGGTTAAGCCCCCTGTGCCCTAGGCTGCTGGATCTCCTCCACCTTCACCACTGTGAACGTTCCTCCAAGATGACACACCAAAGCTGGAAGCGGTGTTGTCCCCACTCCTCGTTTTTATGTATAAAATAAAAGGTTTCAAACCCTGGCGTGAGGTTTGGGTTTATTTCAGCAGCAGGAGGGAGGAGAAAACCCCTGGAAACACCATCCAGAAGGGACCACCAAAGCGCGTGGGGTTGGAAGGCTTCCGAAAGGATGAAGACTTTGGCAGCAG
>NW_015091074.1:239888-254146 GCF_001431845.1 Calidris pugnax
TTCTCCTCCTAGGGCTCCCCTCCCTCATCCAGAGTCCCTCCCCATCTCTCCTGGAGCCCCTTGAGGGACTGGAAGGGACTCCAAGGTCTCCCCGGAGCCTTCTCTTCTCCAGGCTGAACCCCCCCAACTCTCTCAGCCCCCCCTCCCAGCAGAGGGGCTCCAGCCCCCTCAGCATCTCCGGGGAGGCCCCATCCAACAGCTCCATGTCCTTCTGATGGTGGTGGCCCCAGAGCTGGAGGCAGCACTGGGTCAGGGGGGTCTCCCCAGAGGGGCAGAATCCCCCCCCCTCACCCTTTGGGGGTGCAGCCCAGGGGGTGGAGGGGCCTTGCTGGGCTGCCAGTGCACGGTGCCAGCCCATGGCCAGCTTCCCCCTCCCACCCAGCCCCCCCAAACCCTTCTCCTTGGGGCTGCTCCCCATCCCTCCATCCCCAGCCTGGGCTGGGATTGGGGGCTGCCCCCACCCAGGGGGAGAGGACCCTGCCCTTGGCCTGGTTGAACCCCATAAGGGTCACACAGGACCACATCTCAGAATCACAGAATCTTCTAGATTGGAAGGGACCTTCAAGATCATCTTGTCCAACCGTCAACCCAACTGACAAAAATAGACACCCCCACAACAAACAAGGAGCATCATCACTAAACCATCCCTCCCAGCACTACATCAACCCGGCTTTTGAACACCTCCAGGGATGGGGCCTCAACCACCTCCCTGGGCAGCCCATTCCAATGCCTGATAACCCTTTCAGTGAAAACATTGTTCCTAATATCCAGCCTGAACCTCCCCTGGGGCAACTTGAGGCCATTTCCTCTCATCCTGCCGCCTGTGACTTGAGAAAAGAGACCGACCCCCACCTCTCTACACCCTCCTTTCAGGGAGTTGGAGAGAGCAAGAAGGTCTCCCCTCAGCCTCCTCTTCTCCAGGCTGAACACCCCCAGCTCCCTCAGCCTCTCCTCATCAGACTTATTCTCCAGACCCCTCACCAGCTTTGTCGCCCTTCTCTGGACCCGCTCCAGCCCCTCGATGTCCTTTTTTATGGTAGGGGGCCCAAAACTGGACACAGTACTCAAGGTGAGGCCAGCCCCCTCATCCAGCCCCCTCTGGATGCCACCCCGTCCCTCAGGAGTGTCACCACACAGTTTGGAGGGGGGGTGGCAGAATTCAGGACACCCTTACCGTGGTGACGCGGCAGATCTGCCCGTGGAACTCGGGGCAGTAGCAGGCACCACTGAGAGGACACTTCTCCACGGGTTTGCCCCGATAAATGGGGCGGTACGAGGCAGCACAGATGTCAAAGGGGTTGTGCATGTCATAGTTGAGCTGGTAGGTGTCGGTGGGGTTCTTCTCACACGCCGACAAGATCTTGCGGGTCTGCAAAAAGCCACCAAATTGACCAGAGGGACAAGGAGAAGGGAGTCCAAAGAAGGTCTGCCCCAGCAGATATTTCTGCCCGTGCCCCTCACGGACGTACCTGTTGGGCCACCTCGGGTTTTGGACCCAGTTCCAGCAGGCGACGGGCAAAAGTAGCGGCCGTCTTGAAGTTTTTGAGTTTGAAGAAGAGGTTGAGGGCAGTACGAAGCACCAAGATCATGTGGACGGGCTGGAGGTTGGAGTGGGTGAAATAGGCAGCCATCTGCAGGGGCAAGGAGGAAAAGTAGGGATACAATCACCACCAACCACACAAATAAGTGAAAGCCCTAAAATACTGCAAGAAACAGAATCACAGAATCTTCTAGGTTGGAAGGGACCTTCAAGATCATCTTGTCCAACCGTCAACCTCACTGACAAAAATAGACACCCCCACAACAAACAAGGAGCATCATCACTAAACCATCCCTCCCAGCACCACATCAACCCGGCTTTTGAACACCTCCAGGGATGGGGCCTCAACCCCCTCCCTGGGCAGCCCATTCCAAGGGCTGAGAACCCTTTCAGTGAAAAAATTGTTCCTAATATCCAGCCTGAACCTCCCCTGGGGCAACTTGAGGCCATTTCCTCTCGTCCTGTCGCCTGGGACTTGAGAAAAGAGACCGACCCCCACCTCTCTACACCCTCCTTTCAGGGAGTTGGAGAGAGCAAGAAGGTCTCCCCTCAGCCTCCTCTTCTCCAGGCTGAATAACCCCAGCTCCCTCAGCCTCTCCTCATCAGACTTATTCTCCAGACCCCTCACCATCTTTGTCACCCTTCTCTGGACCCGCTCCAGCACCTCAACCCCTCCCAAGTAATCGTTTTAAAGGAGGGAAGTGGCAGAATTCAGGCTTCCCAGTGCCTTTTTGCACCCTATTTCCCCCTCATCTCCTTTCAAGTGAAGAAATTCACAGTTTCTCTACCTCACAGATCCGCTTCTGCTGCTCCAGGGTCTCTTTGGGCAGCTTCTTCCTCTCAATCTCCATGGAGAGCCCCACAATGTACTCCCGGCAGATGGCTATCAGCTGCTGGGCCTTTAGAGAGGGAAGAGAGTCATGTCTTTGGCCTCCTGCCCCACAGACACGTGGAAGAGGGGACAGAAGAGTCCCCCTCTCACCTCAGCGATCTCCTGCTTGTTGTCCACCACCAGCAAGGGCACGCTGAGCAAGATGGAGCGGAACTTCTCCACGGCCTCCTCGAATTTGCCGGCCGTGGTGAGCTGGTAGCAGAGCTGCAGGCGTTGGATCAGGTCGTTGAGCTTCAGGCCAACAGCAGGGAGGGCATTCTTCAAGCCAGCTTCTTTCCTGGGCGGGGGGGAGGGCACAAAATTGAGGTTGGGGGGGTACAAATGGGACCACTGCAGAGGCCAGAAGGTCACACACGTTGTCAGCTCGGCTGTAACTGGTCAGAAATGTTTGGAGCCCGGGCCATGGTGCTTTTCTTGGCCATCAGCTGGGCATAAAAGACATCTCTGCTTCCATAATTCTGCCCCCCCACAACACCCAGCTCTCTCTGCATTAGTGCAGGTTGAGAAGCTCGTTTTGCTCCAGTGGCTTCCAGGCACCACCATAAAAAACACCCCTGTGGTTCTCCAGATGCCTCAGACCACCCTTTTTCAAGGCCAGGTTGGACGGGGCTTGGAGCAACCTGGTCTGGTGGGAGGTGTCCCTGACCAGGGCAGGGGGTTGGAACTTGGTGATATTTAAGGTCCCTTCCAACCCAAACCATGCCATGACTCTATGATTTGTCAGAGGCAGAACATTAGTGCTGGAAAACACAGCATCCCAACTACAGAACCTAAAAAAGTCTCTAAAAAAAACAAGGAAAGAAGCTTTTTAACATCTTTACATCTAACAGCACGCAGCAAAAAATCCCACTAAAGCCAGAATGTGCCCTATTTATATCCAGTGGGTTTAGTCTCTAAAAAAAAAAAAAAAATCAAGGAAAGAAGCTTTTTAACATCTTTACATCTAACAGCAAGCAGCAAAAAATCCCACTAAAGCCAGAATGTGCCCTATTTATATCCAGGGAAGGTTCCTCCCTTCACAACAGAGGGAGGAGACATTTTTGGCTACCACTCTCCAGGAGCCTGGGAGATAATCAGAGAATGGTTTGGGTTGGAAGGGACCTTAAAGACCATCCTGTTCCCTCCCAGCCCTGGGCAGGGACATCTCCCACCAGCCCAGGTTGCTCCAAGCCCCCTCCAACCTGCAAGGAAAGAAGCTTTTTAACATCTTTACATCTAACAGCACGCAGCAAAAAATCCCACTAAAGCCAGAATGTGCCCTATTTATATCCAGGGAAGGTTCCTCCCTTCACAACAGAGGGAGGAGACATTTTTGGCTACAACTCTCTAGGAGCCTAGGAGATAATCAGAGAATGGTTTGGGTTGGAAGGGACCTTAAAGACCATCCTGTTCCCTCCCTGGCCTGGGCAGGGCCACCTTCCACCAGCCCAGGTTGCTCCAAGCCCCCTCCAACCTGCCCTTGAACCCCTCCAGGGATGGGGCAGCCACAGCTTCTCGGGGCAACCTGGGCCAGGCTCTCACCACCCTCACACCAAAGAACTTCTGCCCCATATCTAACCTAAATATCTCCTTTTTCACCTTAAAACCCTTCCCCCTCATCCCATCGCTCCCCTCCCTCATCAAGAGTCCCCCCTCCCAGCTTTCCTGGAGCCCCTTGAGGGACTGGAAGGGGCTCCAAGGTCTCCCTGGAGCCTTCTCTTCTCCAGGCTGAACCCCCCCAACTCTCTTAGTCCCCCCTCCCAGCAGAGGGGCTCCAGCCCTCCCAGCATCTCCGGGGCCTCCTCTGGCCCCATCCAACAGCTCCATGTCCTTCTGATGTTGGTGGCCCCAGAGCTGGAGGCAGCACTGGCAGGAGGGATCTCCCCAGAGCTGAGCAGAGGGGCAGAATCCCCCCACCTCACCCTTTGGGGGTGCAGCCCATGGGGCTGGGGTCTTGCTGGGCTTCCAGCGCACGTTGCCAGCTCATGTTGAGCTTATGCAGCCCATGGGGTGGGGGTCTTGCTGGGCTTCCAGCACACGTTGCTGGCTCATGTTGAGCTTCTCAAACGGCACAAGGAACAGAGCCCAAAAGAGGAACCAACCCAAGTGCTTACCAGTTGCGATGTGGGTATCCATACATGGTGGGGAGACACGGCAGGGCCTGGTAGGTCGTACGGCCGCGGGCGTAGGTCTGCAGGAAAAGCTGCTTGTAGGGTCCAAAGTTTGTTACTCCCACCTGGTCGTGGAGGAGCTGGAAGAGACACGTTGATTGGGTGAGTAAAAGTTGGCCGGGGTTGCACAAAAGCTGCAGAGACATCACACCCAGGCTCACAGCACCTCCTGTCTTACACCCAGGGAACACAACGCACAGAATGATTGACAAAAAAGGCACAAAATCAAGCTGAAGAGTGGATCAGAGATAAAAATACAGGGGGAGAAGGGCACAGGCTTTTGCCTAGAAACTCCAGGGGACACTTACTCTCATCGCTGTCTCAAAGGAGCCGGCCAGAACGTGGTCAACGGGAAGCTGAGAATTGTTACACCACACCTACAAAAGTGGAAAGGAAAGATGTGCAAGAGGAATTGTGTAGATGCCCACTTTTGTCTCACCCCCCTTTACACCTCCTAACTCCCCCTAAAATCCCTGCACACACAGACGAGCGTTAATGAGAAAGACCAAACCCCAAAAAAAGAAGTAAAAAGTGTCTGAGAAGGACAGTTGGAGATTTGTGCCATTACCTGGGCTGGGCTGGTGCCCTTGGTGGGTGGCACGAAGAATCCATCCTCTGCTGTTCCTGCTGGCCCAGCAGGAACGTCCTGGGGGAACACACAGAGGTGTGATTAGTGTGGAAGGTTCCAGCAGCCAGATGAAATCAGAGCAGGCCACAGCTGTGGTGACCAAAGTCTCCCAAGAAGCCCAGAACACATCTTCCCACTTGCACCACCACAACCTGTCATCACCTTCCCCAAATAACTACACCTGGGCTACTTAAGAAGCCTCCCAGAAGCCTCCTACCAGTTCAGGAGGAAGATCCAAATCTTCTTCGACTTCCCATCCACCTCCTTCTTCCTGTCCTTTCCCCAGCCCTTCCTCTCCAAAGCCTTCTCCAGCATCCACAAAGCCATCTGCGTGGAGGGGGTGAGGGGGGAACGGTCAGAGCTCTTACACAGACACACATTTCCACTTCAAGGTCCCTTCCAACCTTGAGGATTTTATGATTCTACAGGAAAAACTCTGGGATTCACCCACCTTCATCCAGCTGCAGCTCCGCGTCTTCTCCCCAGCCCTCGGTGCCAACAGCGTCGATATCAATATCAGCAGCCAAGGCACCCCCTTTGCCTACAAAAAGAGGAGGGTCCTTCAATTACTCATTTCTGAGTGAGTCAGGTGTTAAACGAAGAATTACGTTACCCCAGCACCCTCCCCTCCAATTGTCAAGTCCCATTTTGTGCTAAAAAAGCTAAAGATTGGAAAGATTTGTCGAAGATGATGTAAATGTCAAGCTGGATTCCAACCCCTGGTGGTAACACACAAAAAAACTGAGGTTAAACGGGTTCAGGAGTCGCTGGAGACAAATGTTCAGCTTAATGGGACATTCCAGGCACAAAGTGATACCTTTGCCAGCAATTGTTCCTTCAAAGAAGCCCTTGGAGACGGTCAGAAGTGGCCAGTTGGTGTCCAGAGGCATGACAGGAGCAGGAGGCTGCAGCAGCTTGGCGTTGTGGTCAATGTCTGGGATCTGTTCAGGGAGGAGAAGAAAGCAGTTAAAGGCCATATAAGGAAAATCATAGAATGGTTTGGGTGGGAAGGGACCTTAAAGACCATCCAGTCCTTCCCCTGCCCTGGGCAGGGCCACCTCCCACCAGACCAGGTTGCTCCAAGCCCCCTCCAACCTGCCCTTGAACCCCTCCAGGGATGGGGAAGCCACAACTTCTCGGGGCAACCTGGGCCAGGGTCTCACCACCCTCACACCAAAGAACTTCTGCTCCACATCTCAGCTCAATCTCCCCTTTCACTGAATTTCACTGAATTTCAGAGTTGGAAGGGACCATAGAGATCATCTAGTCCAACTCCCCTGCTGAAGCAGGATTGCCTAGAGCTTGTCAGAGCATGTTACTCAGGAGCATCCAGGCAGGTCTTGAAAATCTCCAAGGAAGGGGACTCCACACCCTCCCTGGGCAGCCTCTTCCAGGGCTCTGCCACCCTCACCGTGAAGAAGTTTCTCCTCATATTTGAGTGGAACCTCTTCTGTTCCAACTTGTGCCCGTTGCCCCTCGTCCTCTCACTGGGAACCACTGAAAAGAGTCTGGCTCCCTCCTCCTTCAACCCTCCCTTGAGATCCTTGTAGGCATTGAGAAGGTCTCCCCTCAGCCTTCTCTTCTCCAGGCTGAATCCCCCAACTCTCTCAGTGCCCCCTCCCAGCAGAGGGGCTCCAGCCCTCCCAGCATCTTCCTCTGATCATCTCCCAAAATCCCATCCTTTGACCCACCCACCTTCAAGCATCAAAGAGTCTCAACACTAATAATTATGACTGGAACGGAGGTTGTTCCTCCCTCCCAGTAGGGAGCTGCCTCACCAGTCACACCAGCACCAGATCCCACTGTCATCTCCCTCCCAAACCCAAGCGCTCTTGTAACGAAGCGTTGCGCCATTTGCTAACCGTTTCCTTTTCAGGATCAAAGGTTTCCTTCAGGCTTTCAGCTTCCTCATCCAGACCATGGGTGGCAGCCGTGAGATAGGCCAGGGACTCTGAAATGAGATATAACTCACATGAACGTTTGCTTTTCATGGCCTGGAGAACAGAAAACTTCTCAAACCAGCACGTAACGCCCCACAAGGGGAAGTTTTGGGCCCCCTACCATAAAAAAGACATTGAGGTGCTGGAGCGGGTCCAGAGAAGGGCAACAAAGCTGGTGAGGGGTCTGGAGAATAAGTCTGATGAGGAGAGGCTGAGGGAGCTGGGGGTGTTCAGCCTGGAGAAGAGGAGGCTGAGGGGAGACCTTCTTGCTCTCTCCAACTCCCTGAAAGGAGGGTGTAGAGAGGTGGGGGTCGGTCTCTTCTCCCAAGTCACAGGTGACAGGACAAGAGGAAATGGCCTCAAGTTGCCCCAGGGGAGGTTCAGGCTGGATATTAGGAAAAATTTTTTCACTGAAAGGGTTCTCAGATGTTGGAATGGGCTGCCCAGGGAGGTGGTTGAGGCCCCATCCCTGGAGGTGTTCAAAAGCCGGGTTGATGTAGTGCTGGGAGGTCTGGTTTAGTGATGATGCTCCTTGTTTGTTGTGGGGGTGTCTATTTTTGTCAGTCAGGTTGACGGTTGGACAAGATGATCTTTAAGGCCCCTTCCAACCTAGAAGATTCTGTGATTCTGTGAATCACACCTTTAGGGGTGTCACAGGATTTAGGATTAGAATGTGCAGGCAATAATTGACGATTTGAATACGTTTGATTCATTGGTCTTGGATGATATCCCAGCTCTTGGATTAATTTCTGCTCACCTCGTTGAGTTTCTCAACTAAGGGATGACACCGTTCTGCCTCCAGACATCGCTGCTCATCCCAACAACCTCCCCAGCTTCTCCCCAGCCCACAGAAGCATATTTTACTCCGAAATTACTCACTTTGCCCACAGTTCTTCAGGATCCTCACTCTCTCTGCCACATCTCCTAGATACAAGGCGTTCTGGTAGTGGCCACTCATATCCTTACGGATCTCAGCTGAATCAAAAGACAAAGAAGACCCAATTGCTTTGCTGTTCTCTGCTGTGATGCCACTCATTCCATCTGGGAACGATGCTCACATCCTCTTATCTCATTTTGGTTTGCCCCCACCCCAGCACTCACCGATCTTCATCATCTTCCGAAGCTTCTCCAGATTGCCGGTGATGAGGTAGAGGAAGGAGAGCCTGTCGAAGTTCTTGGTGCGCTGGTAGCACATCTCCACGATCTGGTGATTGCCCTGCAGCAAAGCCACTTCTCCCAGTTTCTCCCAGCAGTTCTTGTCATCCAGAGCTTTGGCTGCTTCCAGAGCGATCTGACAAGAGAATTGAGATGGTTTACAAAGGCTTTGCAGAAAGGAGTTTTCTCTGGAGGCTTCTGGTGACAACGTCCATGATGGAAAGCAAGGGATTAAAAAGACCATCCTCAACTCCATCACTCTCAAATAATTCTTCTTCTTCCCAATATTCCTCTTCCTCGCAGCAAAAGTTAAGGTTGTGAGTGATGCCCCAAAGGATGGGCCTTTCTCCCTGCACCACCTGCCTCCTCACCTCGATGTTGCCACACTCCAGTGCCAGGCTGAAACGGGTCTTCTCATCCTTGACGAAGTGCAGGGCCACCTCCGGGTAGCCCTTTTTCTGCAGGTAGGCAATGATGGACTGGCCCACCAGCTTGGCGTTCCTCACCATGTGCAGCACCTGCAAAGAGAAGGCATTGAAACCCTCAACACCCCTCAGGAGGGACAGAATCACAGAATGGTATGGGGTTGGAAGGGACCTCTGGAGATCATCTAGTCCAACCCCCTGACAGACCAGGTCCACCCAGAGCAGGTCCCACAAGAATGTGTCCAAAAGGGGTTTTGAATGTCTCCAGAGAAGGAGATTCCACCACCTCTCTGGGCAGCCTCTTCCAGGGCTCTACCACCCTCACAGCAAAGAAGTTCCTCCTCATGTTGAGATGGAACTTCTTATGTTCATATTTGTGCCCATTCCCTCTTGTCCCATCACTGGGCACCACTGAAAAAAGACCGGCCCCATCCTCCTGACACCCACCCTTGAAGGATTTCCAGGTGTTGATCAGATCCCCCCTCAGCCTTCTCTTCTCCAGACTCAAAAGCCCCAAGTCCCTCAGCCTTTCCTCCAAGAGAGACGCTCCAGGCCCCTCATCATCTTTGTAGCCCTTTGCTGGACCCTCTCCAGCAGTTCCCTGTCCTCCTGGAACTGGGGAGCCCCAAACTGGTCCCAGTGCTCCAGCTGGGGCCTCCCCAGGGCAGAGCAGAGGGGCAGGATGACCTCCCTCCACCTGCTGCTCACGCCCTTCCCTGATGCTGTGTGACCTCTCCAGCAGTCTCTTTATCCTCAGGTCAAGGAAGAGCGTGGGGTTTCCTCGTGTCTCCTCACCTCATCATACTTTCTGTTGATCAACGCCAGCTTGAATTTGAATTCCGTGGGGTCGATAGTGAGGACCCTGGGGCGACACTCTCTGTCCAGGCAGTACACGTTGTTCCCCTTCACGCGGGTAACGTAGATGGGCAGGTCCAGGGTGCGGATGATTCCATGATCCCTACGGCAACACACAGCACACGTGGAGTCAACACATCTGGCTCCCCACATTCCCCACCTCAAAAACCACTCAGTTCTCCATATATGTTTTCATAGAATGGTTTGGGTTGGAAGGGACCTTAAAAAAACCCCAGTTCTCCCCCTGCCCTGAGCAGGGACACCTCCCACCAGTCCAGGTTGCTCCAAGCCCCCTCCAACCTGCCCCTGAACCCCTCCAGGGATGGGGCAGCCACAGCTTCTCGGGGCAACCTGGGCCAGGCTCTCACCACCCTCACACCAAAGACCTTCTGCCCCACATCTCAGATCCATCTCCTCAGTTTTGGTTTAAAACTCTTCCCCCTCATCCTATGGCTCCACTCCCCAAACACCAGCCCTGGAGGGATCTCAAAGCCGGTGCTGAGGGACACGGGGCAGTGGTGGGTTGGGCAGTGGTGGGTTGATGGTTGGTCTTGGTGAACTTCAAGGTCCCCTCCAACCCAGGGAAGTGGTGGAATCGCCAGAGCATCACAGAATGTTTGGGGTTGGAAGGGACCTTCAAGACCCTCCAGTTCCATCCCTTCCAGTGGAAGGGACATCTTCAAGGAGACCAGGTTGCTCCAAGCCCCCTCCCACCTGCCCTTGAACCCCTCCAGGGATGGGGCAGCCACAGCTTCTCGGGGCAACCTGGGCCAGGCTCTCACCACCCTCACACCAAAGTTCTGCCCCACATCTCAGCTCCATCTCCCCTCTTTCAGCTTCAAACCCTTTCCCCTCGTCCCATCGCTCCCCTCCCTCATCAAGAGTCCCCCCCCCCAGCTTTCCTGGAGTCTTTTTAGGTAAACCTGGATGAGGTTTTAACCTGGATGAGAAGAACAAGCCCCAGTGAGATGAGCAGTGCGACCTCCCAGCCCAGCAGCGTTAACACCATTGCTCAGGAAAAGCAACCAAACATGAGGTTTTAGCTCGGGCTGGCTTTGGGCACGTCCATGCTGTCATAAAAGTGCTGTTTCATGAGCACTAGCCCAAAAAAGCCCCACGGTAGCCCACAGGACACCTCCACGACCCCATCCTCACCCCGTGGTGACGGCGTATTTGATGTGGTTGCTGGTGGTGTAGATGAAAACGCCGCTTTCATCCCAGGCACCGCTCTTGACGCGGATGTTTTCGTGGATATTGCAGAGGGACTCCAGCTTCCTGTTGCAGATCATGATGGCTGGAGAGGAAAGGGAAGAGAAGGGAGGGCAGGGAACCCTCTGCTGTTAAAGATCTGCCTCTGAACCATGGCTCCTCCCTTCCACCATCCCAAATATTAAAGAGATGATGGAAAACACACAAAAATTGTCACCCTCTGCCTTAGTTTTTAGGGTTTAGCTGGATCCTTTTTGAGGGCTACAAAAAGCCCTCTGTTTTCCAACCTTGTGGAAAGGTTCTCCTGAAGATACAAAGCCCACACTATGAACATCCTCAGCTGCACCTTCCCCACCGGCCACGGCACCGGACAGATTCTCCAGCAGGGACTTTGCTCCCAGCCCAGGGAGGGGCTGGTGTGCACCAGGATCCACGTGAAACACTCTTGTGTGTGTGTGTGTCCCCTGCTCACCGTGCTTCGCCAGCAGAGCCACGTGGGACATGTCAGCCGACCAGATGACATATTTCACCTTGGAGATCTTCACCGAGGCAAGAGTTCTAGGAAAAGGACAGCACCAACATCAGAGGGTTGAACAATTCCCCTCCACAGCAGCTCTGGAGGAGGGGACAGAGTGTATCCTCAGCAAGTTTGCTGATGATACCAAACTGGGAGGGGTGGCTGACACCCCAGAGGGCCGTGCTGCCATCCAGCGAGACCTGGACAGGCTGGAGGGCTGGGCAAGGAAGAACCTCATGAGGTTCAACAGGGAAAAGTGTAGGGTCCTGCACCTGGGGAAGAAAAATGTCAGGTACCAGTACAGGTTAGGGGTGGACCTGCTGGAGGCAACTACTGAAGAGAAAGATCTAGGGGTCCTGGTGGACAGTAAAATGACAATGAGCAAACAGTGTGCTCTTGTGGCCAGGAGGCCAATGGGATCTTGGGTTGCAGAGGGAAGAGTGTGGCCAGCAGGTCAAGGGAGGTCATTCTCCCCCTCTGCTCTGCACTGGGGAGGCCACAACTGGAATCCTGCGTCCAGTTCTGGGCTCCCCAGTTCAAGAGGGACAGGGAACTGCTGGAAAGAGTCCAGCGAAGGGCAACAAAGATGATTCAAGGATTGGAGCATCTCCCTGATGAGGAGAGACTGAGAGAGCTGGGACTCTTTAGTCTGGAGAAGAGAAGGCTGAGGGGAGACCTTCTCAATGCCTACAAGGATCTCAAGGGAGGGTTGAAGGAGGAGGGAGCCAGACTCTTTTCAGTGGTTCCCAGTGAGAGGACGAGGGGCAACGGGCACAAGTTGGACCAGAAGAGGTTCCACTCAAATATGAGGAGAAACTTCTTCACGGTGAGGGTGGCAGAGCCCTGGAACAGGCTGCCCAGGGAGGGTGTGGAGTCCCCTTCCTTGGAGATTTTCAAGACCTGCCTGGATGCTCCTGAGTAACATGCTCTGACAAGCTCTGGGCAATCCTGCTTCAGCAGGGGAGTTGGACTAGATGATCTCTATGGTCCCTTCCAACTCTAAAATTCAGTGAAATTCAGTGAAATTCAGTGAAATTCAGTGAAATTCAGTGAAATTCAGTGAAGCTGGACGACAACCACCAGTGCCCAAACACTCCGAACCCCATTTCCAGGTGGCTCTGAAGGTCCTTTTTGAAGTCCACTGCCTTCAAAACCTGGATTTCTGAGGGGGTTTCAGGGCTGGATTTAACAGAACAAGGGAAATAAGGTATTTCCAAGCACTGTCTGCACTGTTTAATTTACTTGTAACTTTCCCAACAATCCTAGGAAGAAAAAGGCCTGGATGCTCCTGAGTAACATGCTCTGACAAGCTCTGGGCAATCCTGCTTCAGCAGGGGAGTTGGACTAGATGATCTCTATGGTCCCTTCCAACTCTAAAATTCAGCAAGTTCTGGGATGTAAGAGATGAAAATACACGGCATCCATCTGCAGATAATCCAGAACTTTCTCAAGCCTACAAAGATGGCCAAAAGCCATCTCCTTGACCCTTCCTTTGTGGCCAACAACGCGTCCACCAGCGCTAAACACGCTACCACCAGAGCATATGGAGAAGATACAAAACCTAAGGGAGGAGACACCAAATGAGTTTAGCTTGAGTTTGGGTCTTTTTTTTTTTTTTTTTTTTTGGATTTCTTTCTGCTTTTCCAGTGCCCAGTTCCGCAGGCAGAGGATTTACAAGGGGATGGCACCTCTCCCTGCCACCGCTGGCACGATGCCCGCGGCAGAAATCACACCTTGGCTGTGTTTACACACTCTGCTCTCCATTAACAGTTGTCAGCCGTGGTTTGGATGAGCCCCACGCAGCTGAGGCTGGATTCTGGAGGGCATTAATAGCTGCTACTTGTCCCCAGAGGCTACACGCCAACAGGATGACAAATATTTTAAGACTTTTCCCAGCAGAGGGGATCTTACCGCTTCTGCTGCACGTCAAAGAGGGTGATGGAGTCGGCGTCCCTCAGCAGCAGGTTCCCGGTGCCGGCGTAGAAAATCTCATCGCAGTTGGGCACCTGCACCTTCTTCGTGATCTCATTCTTCAGGTTTTTGATCAGGATCTGCCATTGGGGGAGAGGAAACGAAACTTAATCACAAAATCTTCTAGGTTGGAAGGGACCTTCAAGATCATCTTGTCCAACCGTCAACCTCACTGACAAAAATAGACACCCCCACAACAAACAAGGAGCATCATCACTAAACCAGACCTCCCAGCACTACATCAACCCGGCTTTTGAACACCTCCAGGGATGGCACACCTTGGCTGTGTTTACACACTCTGCTCTCCATTAACAGTTGTCAGCCGTGGTTTGGATGAGCCCCACGCAGCTGAGGCTGGATTCTGGAGGGCATTAATAGCTGCTACTTGTCCCCAGAGGCTACACGCCAACAGGATGACAAATATTTTAAGACTTTTCCAAGCAGAGGGGATCTTACCGCTTCTGCTGCACGTCAAAGAGGGTGATGGAGTCGGCGTCCCTCAGCAGCAGGTTCCCGGTGCCGGCGTAGAAAATCTCATCGCAGTTGGGCACCTGCACCTTCTTCGTGATCTCATTCTTCAGGTTTTTGATCAGGATCTGCCATTGGGGGAGAGGAAACGAAACTTAATCACAAAATCTTCTAGGTTGGAAGGGACCTTCAAGATCATCTTGTCCAACCGTCAACCTCACTGACAAAAATAGACACCCCCACAACAAACAAGGAGCATCATCACTAAACCAGACCTCCCAGCACTACATCAACCCGGCTTTTGAACACCTCCAGGGATGGGGCCTCAACCCCCTCCCTGGGCAGCCCATTCCAAGGGCTGAGAACCCTTTCAGGGAAAAAATTGTTCCTAATATCCAGCCTGAACCTCCCCTGGGGCAACTTGAGGCCGTTTCCTCTCATCCTGTCGCCTGTGACTTGAGAAAAGAGACCGACCCCCACCTCTCTACACCCTCCTTTCAGGGAGTTG
>NW_015091074.1:254374-255475 GCF_001431845.1 Calidris pugnax
TTCTTGGCCACCTGGGCACACTGCTGGCTCATCTTCAGCCCACAGGCCACCAACACCCCCAGATTCCACAAAGAAATTCAGCGTTATTTTAGCTCGGAGCTTTCGTACAGCTGAACCTCAGCGGCCCAAATAAGAGCTGCAGCTTTTCTTGAAGCTTTATCAGACTTTATCCAGCTGGAAAACCCACCCAGGAGTTTCCCCAGGGTGCAAACAAGGCATATCCTTTCTTTTTAGCCCCAGTGCTGTGATATGATCTGCCAGCCCTCTCTACAACGAGGATACAAACAAATTAAATATTAGGGGAAAGTGAGAGAGAACACAGTGTAGGTATAAAAAGGAAATAAAGAAGTTGAGAAGGGAGAACAGCAAGTAGAGAAGGGGCAGGGGAAGGAGATGGCAGGGAGGAGTAAGAAACAGGCATGAAATAAACTTCCAATTTACTGAACAAAAATGAATTTTTAAACAAGACAAACAAAAAAAAAAGAAAGAATTCAATATTCTGCATGGGGCAAAAAGCAAGATTTTTCTTCCCCATCACATCAAGTTAATTCAAGCAGGGAAAACTTCCCATGAGTGTCTTTCCCCCTTTTTTCTCCTACTGCACTCCCAAAGTGAGAACAAAGAGCTTCAATAAAAATCTAACCTGTATTTTCCCTGTTTCCCCATTACTTTCACGCTATGGAAGTGACCTGGGGGGGGGGGCTCCCCAGTCCTGTTCTGGTCAAGCTTTAACCGCTGCAGCAGGTTTCCAGTAACTGAGCTCAGATTTACTGTCCAAGGAGTTAATTAACATTTCAACTCATTAATATTTGCGCTGTATTATGGTGTTTTTTTCATAGAATCATAGAATTGCCCAGGCCAGAAGGGACCTCCAAGGGTCATCTAGTCCCACCCCCCCGCAGTCAGCAGGGACACCCCCAACTAGACCAGGTTGCCCAGGGCCTCATCAGGCCTCACTAGGCCTCACCTTGAATATCTCCAGGGAAGGGGCCTCAACCACCTCCCTGGGCAACCTGTCCCAGTGCTCCACCACCCTCCCAGTGAAGAACCCTCTCCTCATCTCCAGTCTAAATCTGTTCCCCTCCAGCTTGAAGCCATTGC
>NW_015091074.1:255601-262305 GCF_001431845.1 Calidris pugnax
CAACCAGGTCCATCTCATTCTTATATTGAGGGCTCCCGCCATGCACACAAGACTCCAGGTGAGGTCTCACCAGAGCAGAGTAAAGTGGCAGAATCCCCTCTCTGGACCTGCTGGCAACGCTTCTTTTGATGCAGCCCAGGATGGGATTGACCTTCTGGGCTGCAGCTGCCCACTGCCTGCTCACGTCCAGCTTCTCCTCCACCAGCACCCCCATGTAGGTTCTGCAGCTCGCTCTCTACCGAGACAACGCTTCACCGGTCTCCTCGGATCTCACTTAGTGCTGAAAAACCCAATTTACCCACTTGCAAACGAGGCACCTCGTTAAAAAGCTGCCCTCGTTAAGCCCCTTACCGAATGCATGCGGTCCAGGACGGCGAAGCGGTTCCGCGCCACCCACACGGCCGTGAGCCCGGAGGAACGTTTCCCCTCAGGCGCTGGGGGAGAGAAATAAAACACAAAGATGGGGGGAATAAAACCTCTGGCAGATCCCATTTTGGCTCTTGTAGCCGCTTCTTCCTAATTCATATTTAACCCGAGGCCATTCACAACTCATCCCCCCCTACCCCGACGTCCTTTCGGGTCTCCACCAGCCCTTTTCACCAGCCAAGGGACAAGACAAGTGGCTGGTTGTACAGCCAAGGCCACTGCTTGGTGCCATCCCGTCTGTCAAGCTAATGAGCAGAGCCTCGTTAGCCAAACGAAGGGAGCAGCGAGGGGCCCGGCTTCCACCGAAGAGCTCCCCCCCTTCCCTCTCATCTTTCCCCCCCACCCCCCTCCGTCACTGCAAACAAATATAACGAATATAACGAGCTGGAGGAGAAAAGGAGAAAAGCTGAGCTCTCCCCAGCACGCAGCTGGGCTCCCAGTTTCCAAATGCTAATCCAAACAAATCCAAACACAGCCCTGGGCAGCTCAGACGGCGCGGGGAGAACCACGGGATGCGCCACTGATGCCGGGAAAGCTTTTTGTGGCAGCAAAAAGGGGAGGCAGAAGCAAAACGAGGCGGTAAAATAACATTTTCTTGACTTCTCAGCCCCTTTTTCTCACCAGTCCTGCTGCTCTACACGACTGGTTTCGGAGATTCACCCACTAAGTGCTATTTCACGGCGCCATTTGGCCTAAAAAATGATGATTTAAAGCTGCCTTCCTCACCCCTCAGCCCTCATCTACTGCCCAACCCAAGAAAGACTCGTCTGAATTCAATTCCCAGCTCTGCTTGGGATTTTCTGGTGGCAGTTTCACCTCTTTTCCTCAATCTCCAAAACCCACCATTTTAACTGGCTTTAAGTCTTTGACGCTGACTGTAGATCAGGCAGAAAAATCACTGAAATACATTCCCCACAAGACCTAAAAAATGATCAGGAAGCTCAGCTTCCCTTGTAGTTCAGGTAAATAATTCCTCCTGTGAGTAACACGATGGTGAAGACTCTAAGGTACGTGTTAAATACCTACATGATAGTCCTGGATGTCACCAGAAGGTTGAATATACAGTAATTTCTTGGAGAAGAGACGTATCAACCAGTAGAATTCTATGCTATTCTTGAAAATGCATTAAAATGCACAGTTTTCATGAGGTCTCAATGTTTCTTCCTCTAAAAGAACAAGCCCTTTCCTCATTTAAAGGGTGACAAGCTGAGCGTCCCCAGACAAGTCAGCTTTGAACACCTGAGTGAAACTAAATATTCGATGAAATCTTACTGAAATCATTTCAAAAGTCACTAAAAAGCTCCCTTTCTCTTTTTCTCTCCAAACACACCCGCTGACTGTGCTCGGCAATGAAATTTTCCCTTCGTTAGACCCACAAAAAATCGATAAATCTACGAAAAAGCGAGTTGGATCCCAGTCGAACTCGTCCATCACTCCCCCTCGTTTCAACATCTTTACGACGGAGGCAGGAGGAACCAGCTGGAGTTTCAGATCCCAAATGGAATTCACAGTCAGGAGAAAGAATTAGGTTGGTGAGGTTTTTGTGGGTTTTTTTTCCCCCCCTTAAATCATGTTTTGACTTTGTAAATTGCACAAAACTGGTCTGGAATTTGCCGAGAGGAAGAATGGCTACTGGCACCCCGGCACCATCATTTTTACAGCCGCTTTTCAGAGGATAAAAAAATCTCTCCCAACCAAACAAATCCGGTGGAAAAAAAAAAAAAAAATTTATCTCTGGTGACAAGCCAGGAAGGCCGCCTGCTGCCTCGAAAGGGAAAACGCAAAGTTTCCTAATAACACAATTATAAAATATATATTTGGAGCAGTAAAAGTTTGGGCCCAACATGAATTTTTCAAGTCAGCGCGGGGTGATGTAGGGAGGGGGAAACCTGCCAAATGGTGTTGTGCTGCGGGGGCACTGGGAACCACGGAGAAAGAGGCCAACGAGGGAGGCTCAGAGAAATAAATTTTCTTTTTTTTTTTTAAATATATAACACAGAGAAAGAGAGCTGGAGAGCGGAGAAGGGCACAGCTCCGCAGCAATAAACCCTCCCAAGGATTAACGGGGAAATCAGCTGTTCCTCAATGAGCTGTTCCTCAAGTCCCAGGCGACAGGACGAGAGGAAATGGCCTCAAGTTGCCCCAGGGGAGGTTCAGGCTGGATATTAGGAAACATTTTTTCCCTGAAAGGGTTCTCAGGCATTGGAATGGGCTGCCCAGGGAGGGGGTTGAGGCATCATCCCTGGAGGTGTTCAAAAGCCGGGTTGATGTAGTGCTGGGAGGGATGGTTTAGTGATGGTGATGCTTCTTGTTTGTTGTGGGGGTGTCTATTTTTGTCAGTCAGGTTGACAGTTGGACAAGATGATCTTTAAGGTCCCTTCCAACCTAGAAGATTCTGTGATTCTGTGAGCTGGATGAAGGGATGGAACGTGCCCTCAGCAAGTTTGCTGGTGACACACAACTTGGGGGGGGTGACACCCCAGAAGGTTGTGCCGCCATCCCGAGAGACCTGGACAGGCTGGAGGGTTATTTGCTGGTGATGCACAACTTGGAGGGGGTGACACCCCAGAAGGTTGTGCCACCATCCAGAGAGACCTGGACAGGCTGGAGGGTTGGGCTGAGAGGAACCTGGTGAAACTCAACAAGGGCAAGTGCAGGGAGGAATAACCCCCTGCACCAGGAGAAGTTGGGGGTGACCTGCTGGAGAGCAGCTCTGAGGAGAAAGACCTGGGAGTCCTGGTGGCCAACAGGATGCCCAGGAGCCAACAATCGTCTCTGGTGGCCAAGGAGGCCAATGGCAACCTGGGGGGCATCAGGAAGAGTGGGAGCAGCAGGTGGAGGGAGGTCATCCTGCCCCTCTGCTCTGCCCTGGGGAGGCCACGTCTGCAGAACTCTGACCAGTTGTGGGCTCCCCAGTTCCAGAAGGACAGGGAAGTGCTGGAGAGGGTCCAGCAAAGGGCTACGAGGATGCTGAGGGGCCTGGAGCATCTCTCTTGGGGAGGGACTTGGGGTTTTTGAGTCTGCAGAAGAGAAGACTGAGGGGGGATCTGATCAATGTCTCTAAATACTTCAAGGGTGGGTGTCAGGAGAAAGGGACCAGTGTTTCTTCAGTGGTGCCCAGGGACAGGACAAGAGGGAACGGGCACAAACATGAACATAAGAAGTTCCATCTCAACATGAGGAGGAACTTTTTTCCTGTGAGGGTGGTAGAGCCCTGGCAGAGGCTGCCCAGAGAGGTGGTGGGGTCTCCTTCTCTGGAGAATCCCAAACCCACCTGGACACGTTCCTGTGGGACCTGCTCTGGCAGGGGGTTGGAGGAGATGATCTCCAGAGGTCCCTTCCAACCCCATAGCATTCTGTGATTCTGTGAAATTAAAAATACCTACCATCTGGATTCTGGGAGTCTGCATCCTTGGGGATGGTGTAGAGGTCGTAAGTGCTGTTCTCCAAGTTGCTGGCTCTCTGCAGAGAGGGGGGAAAATCCCAGTTTGAGACAGGATTTCGTAGAAATGACATTTACAGCCTCATGGAAAAGTCCTTCAGCATGTTCTGCAGCAAAACTGACTTACGGTGCAGAGCAGGACAGCGTTCTCGGCCGGGTTGTAGGACATGTTGAACACGGGGAACTTGGAACCGCTGAAGAAAAGAGAAAGTCAGAGGAGACCAAGGTTATTTCCACCAAAATCACCTTCTGATAAACACCCTTCATTTTCTGAAATACACCGAGTCGCAGAAAAGCTCAGTTTTGATGAACTTCCTGCATCAAAGCCACTTGGGAACAGAGTAAGGACATGAACGTTTTACAAACGAAAGAGCTGGTGTTTCAGTTTGAGACTTAAAATGAGTTTAAAACAAAGTGTGGCCACGCAGGGATAAAAATTGACCTAAAAAACTTCTCGTGGCCTTTGTAAATTCATCTGATGGAAGAGTCGCTTGAAGCTGAGGTTTTAATCACACCCTTGGAATCATTACAAACCCCTCCCCGACCGACAATCGGAACGGGACCTAACAATGTAAGAAGGACATGGACCTGATGGAGAGGGTCCAGAGGAGGGCCACGAGGATGATCAGGGGGATGGAGCACCTCTGCTACGAGGACAGGCTGAGGGACTTGGGGCTTTTGAGTCTGGAGAAGAGAAGGCTGAGGGGGGATCTGATCAATGCCTATAAATCCTTCAAGGGTGGGTGTCAGGAGGATGGGGCCAGGCTTTTTCCAGTGGTGCCCAGGGACAGGACAAGAGGAAATGGGCACAAACATGAACATAAGAAGTTCCATCTAAATGCCCTCAATATAAGGACATGGACCTGATGGAGAGGGTCCAGAGGAGGGCCACAAGGAAGATCAGGGGGATGGAGCACCTCTGCTCCGAGGACAGGCTGAGGGAGCTGGGGTTGTTCAGCCTGGAGAAGAGGAGGCTCCGGGGAGACCTAATAGCAGCCTTCCAGTACCTGAAGGGAGCCTACAGGAAGGCTGGGGAGAGCCTGTTTAGAAAGGCCTGCAGTGACAGGACGAGGGGCAATGGCTTCAAGCTGGAGGGGAACAGATTTAGACTGGAGATGAGGAGAGGGTTCTTCACTGGGAGGGTGGTGGAGCACTGGGACAGGTTGCCCAGGGAGGTGGTTGAGGCCCCTTCCCTGGAGATATTCAAGGTGAGGCCTAGTGAGGCCTGATGAGGCCCTGGGCAACCTGGTCTAGTTGGGGGTGTCCCTGCTGACTGCGGGGGGGTGGGACTAGATGGCCTTTGGAGGTCCCTTCCGGCCTGGGCAATTCTACGATTCTATGAATGTGAATACAAGAAGAGGACCAGGAGGAGCACCATCTCCTACCTCCGCAGCTGCATGACGGCCACGTCTTTGGAGCTGTTGAAATCGAGCTGCCGGAGGAAACGGTCCTTCACGTAGTAGAGCATGTTGCCGTGCACGGCGTAGGCCGGCCGCTCCCGCTCCAGCTTGAACACGATCATGCCCCCGTCATGGCCTGAGGAAAAGGCAGGAGAGAAATCAAAAACGTGTGAATTAAATCCCATGTTTTTTTGTTTTCTTTTTCTCATTATGAAGACAACACTAACGAGCCCTTCGAACCAACAAAGATCCCAGCGAGGACTCTCCGCTCCCTCTGCTACTCCTGACTGAATTCTTTCCCATCCCCTTCACATTTCCTAATAAATCTAAGATTTATTCTTCTAGAAACACTTTGCCTTGCTGACACCCATTCCTTTAAGTGTTAAAACTCCAGGGTGGGTTGGTTCTCCAGGATCTGTCCCACCCCTTCTCAGCCCCAGAGCATTCACCCAGTTAATGCAGACGATCTTCTTCTAGCTTTGCCCTGGAGCCCACACAATGACATCATGTGATCCCATGTTTTTTTGTTTTCTTTTTCTCATTATGAAGACAACACTAACGAGCCCTTCGAACCAACAAAGATCCCAGCGAGGACTCTCCGCTCCCTCTGCTACTCCTGACTGAATTCTTTCCCATCCCCTTCACATTTCCTAATAAATCTAAGATTTATTCTTCTAGAAACACTTTGCCTTGCTGACACCCATTCCTTTAAGTGTTAAAACTCCAGGGTGGGTTGGTTCTCCAGGATCTGTCCCACCCCTTCTCAGCCCCAGAGCATTCACCCAGTTAATGCAGACGATCTTCTTCTAGCTTTGCCCTGGAGCCCACACAATGACATCATGTTCCACTAAATAAGGATCTTTTCCCTACGATACTTTTAATAAAAGCCTCTGCAAGTCAGTGGGCTCTGCAAAGCGTGGCACAGAAAAGCAAATCCTATAGGGATCATAGAATGGTTTGGGTGGAAAGGGTCCTTCAAGACCATCCTGTTCCCCATGCCCTGCCCTGGGCAGCAACACCTCAAGTGTGGCCTTCAGGTTGGATGTCCAACCATGCCCTCCAGGATGGGGCTGATTCATTGAGTGGGAAAGGACCTTAAAGACCATCCAGTTCCTCACCGCCGAGGCCTGGGATGCCTCCCACCAGCCCAGGTTGCTCCAAGCCCCCTCCAACCTGCCCTTGAACCCCTCCAGGGATGGGGCAGCCACAGCTTCTCTGGCCAACCTGGGCCAGGCTCTCACCACCCTCACACCAAAGAACTTCTTCCCCACATCTCAGCTCCATCTCCCCTCTTTCAGCTTCAAACCCTTCCCCCTCGTCCCATCGCTCCTCTCCCTCATCAAGAGTCCCCCCCAGCTTTCCTGGAGCCCCTTGAGGGACTGGAAGGGGCTCCAAGGTCTCCCCAGAGCCTTCTCTTCTCCAGGCTGAACCCCCCA
>NW_015091074.1:265791-277114 GCF_001431845.1 Calidris pugnax
GATGAGGGGGATGGAGCACCTCTGCTCCGAGGACAGGCTGAGGGAGCTGGGGTTGTTCAGCCTGGAGAAGAGGAGGCTCCGGGGAGACCTAATAGCAGCCTTCCAGTACCTGAAGGGAGCCTACAGGAAGGCTGGGGAGAGCCTGTTTAGAAAGGCCTGCAGTGACAGGACGAGGGGCAATGGCTTCAAGCTGGAGGGGAACAGATTTAGACTGGAGATGAGGAGAGGGTTCTTCACTGGGAGGGTGGTGGAGCACTGGGACAGGTTGCCCAGGGAGGTGGTTGAGGCCCCTTCCCTGGAGATATTCAAGGTGAGGCCTAGTGAGGCCTGATGAGGCCCTGGGCAACCTGGTCTAGTTGGGGGTGTCCCTGCTGACTGCGGGGGGGTGGGACTAGATGGCCTTTGGAGGTCCCTTCCGGCCTGGGCAATTCTACGATTCTATGAATGTGAATACAAGAAGAGGACCAGGAGGAGCACCATCTCCTACCTCCGCAGCTGCATGACGGCCACGTCTTTGGAGCTGTTGAAATCGAGCTGCCGGAGGAAACGGTCCTTCACGTAGTAGAGCATGTTGCCGTGCACGGCGTAGGCCGGCCGCTCCCGCTCCAGCTTGAACACGATCATGCCCCCGTCATGGCCTGAGGAAAAGGCAGGAGAGAAATCAAAAACGTGTGAATTAAACCCCACAGTTTGTGGTTTTTTTTTTTCCTCATTATGAAGACGACACTAACGAGCCCTTCAAACCAACAAAGACTGTCCGCTCCCTCTGCTGCTCCTGACTGAATTCTTTCCCATCCCCTTCACATTTCCTAATAAATCTAAGATTTATTCTTCTAGAAACACTTTGCCTTGCTGACACCCAGTCCTTTCAGTGTTAAAACTCCAGGGTGGGTTGGTTCTCCAGGATCTGTCCCACCCCTTCTCAGCCCCAGAGCATTCACCCAGTTAATGCAGACGATCTTCTTCTAGCTTTGCCCTGGAGCCCACACAATGACATCATGTTCCACTAAATAAGGATCTTTTCCCTACGATACTTTTAATAAAAGCCTCTGCAAGTCAGTGGGCTCTGCAAAGCGTGGCACAGAAAAGCAAATCCTATAGGGATCATAGAATGGTTTGGGTGGAAAGGGTCCTTCAAGACCATCCTGTTCCCCATGCCCTGCCCTGGGCAGCAACACCTCAAGTGTGGCCTTCAGGTTGGATGTCCAACCATGCCCTCCAGGATGGGGCTGATTCATTGAGTGGGAAAGGACCTTAAAGACCATCCAGTTCCTCACCGCCGAGGCCTGGGATGCCTCCCACCAGCCCAGGTTGCTCCAAACCCCCTCCAACCTGCCCTTGAACCCCTCCAGGGATGGGGCAGCCACAGCTTCTCTGGCCAACCTGGGCCAGGCTCTCACCACCCTCACACCAAAGAACTTCTTCCCCACATCTCAGCTCCATCTCCCCTCTTTCAGCTTCAAACCCTTCCCCCTTGTCCCATCACTCCCCTCCCTCATCAAGAGCATCCCCCCCCCAGCTTTCCTGGAGCCCCTTGAGGGACTGGAAGGGGCTCCAAGGTCTCCCCAGAGCCTTCTCTTCTCCAGGCTGAACCCCCCAACTCTCTCAGCCTGTCCTCAAAGCAGAGGAACTCCAGCCCTCCCAGCATCTCCATAGACTCCTCTGGCCCCGCTCCAACAGGTCCGTGGTCCTTCTCATCTTGCTGACTTCCCACATGGAATATATTTATACATTTTCTCTTCACCCCAACCTGTCAAGACACCTTTTCTTACCTGCAGCAAAGAGGTTGAGGTTGGGATGAGCAGCCAGTACCCAAAAGCGATCGTGGTCCCGCCGGAAGGTCTGGACACCCGTGCTAAAGGTGGAAAGGAAAGAATAAGGAATATAGGATCATGGAATGGTTTGGGTTGGAATCGCCGGAAGGTCTGGACACCAGTGCTAAAGGTGAGAAGGAAAGAATAAGGAATATAGGATCATAGAATGGTTTGGGTTGGAAGGGACCTCAAAGATCATCGAGTTCCAACCCCCTTGCCATGGGCAGGGACACCTCCCACCAGACCAGGTTGCTCAAGACCCCATCCAGCCTGGCCTTGAACCCCTCCAGGGATGGGGCAGCCACAACTTCCCTGGGCAACCTGTTCCATTGTCTCAGAGTAAAAAATTTCTTCCTGAGATCTAATCTGAATCTTTTTTCTTCCAATTTAAAACCGTTATCCCTTGTCCTATCAAACATATAAACAAAATGGAAACCATGGTGTTCGTTTTGTGATGAAGATCCTAAGCTTTGCCACACAGAAAACTGTAGCATTCAGCACCCAGAGCTCAAAATGCTGTATTTAAAACCTTCTTTCAAATAACATATCCTCATTTAACACCTTTCCAGCAGCAGCGTTACAGAGAAGTAAGGCCTCTTCCACTTGCTTCCAGGCAATTTCTGTCTCAAAGGGACAGAAAATGGGACAAACACGACTTCTCACTCATGAATTACCAAACACCGATGGTTTACGAGCTGCTGGTGTTCGGTTTCTCCAAAAAATAATGGTAGGTCTTTCCTACGTGGGGAAACTTTCATCACAGGATGGAGTTAGATGATCCCTGAGGAGCACGAACCGTTTAGACATGTCCCAGACGCGGATGCTCTTGTCTTCTGAGTTGCTGAGGATGAGCTCCTGCCGCGGGTGAAAGACGGCGCAGGAGACGTTGTTGTAGTGGCCCCGGCAAGTGTCGACCTCCCAGGCCTTGGATTCTAACCAGAGGTGGGAAAGAATGAGGAAAAAGATGCTGAAATGGGTTAAACTCTGCCACAGCCAACGCTTTATTATAAAGCAAACCGCATCGGCCAGTAGTTATTATGCTCTTCTCTGCAGTTTAATTAATTCTCTCTCTCTAACCACTTGCACAGCTCACCTGACAGAAAAAGATAAGCCCCATTACTAAAAAAGTTCTAACTGGATGGAGTTTAGCTGGACTGAGCTGACAAAAGCACAGCCATTCCTGATGGAGGGCTCTCAAACCACCTCCCTTTCGTCTTCCATATTCAAAAAACTTCAGAGTGATGTTTTTCCTCCTCCTCCCAGCTCCTGCTCAGCAGTGGGTGCAAATCAAGGGAAGCTGGAGGTGTTTTGGTAGAGAACAGAGCTCTCCTCATGCTGCAAAAGCCAGAGCTGGCTGGGGTTGGACTAGATGACCTCTGAAGGTCCCTTCCAACCCCTACAATCTTGTGATTCTGGGATTATTTACTCCATCACACAGATCATAGAATCATAGAATGGACTATTTACCGCTCCATCACACAGATCATAGAATCATAGAATGGTCTAGGTTGGAAGAGACCCTTGGGATCATGGAGTCCAACCATCTCCCCTACTCTACAAAGTCCTCCCCTACACCATGTCCCTCAGCACTGCATCTAAACGGCCCTTAAACACAGCCAGGGATGGGGACTCCCCCCCCTCCCTGGGCAGCCTGTTCCAACGCCCGACCACTCTTTGGGTGAAAAATTCCTTCCTAATGTTCAATCTAAACCTCCCCTGTTGGAGATGTCTTTGCAAAGTGTCAAATACCTCCAGGTCCCGCCTGCGGATGTTCAAACACCAATTTTATCATCTCTCAACCCCCTTCTCCCCATGGGGTTCCCACCCAGAGAATCCTCTCACCGTTCATCCTCCAGATCTTCACTTGCCGATCGTCGGCTCCCGACACGATGAGGGGCATCGTGGGGTGGAAGGCGGCCCAGTTCACCCCCCGGTCGTGACCCTGCAAAGACACAAAGACAAGTCACTCGAAGCAATTCTTTGCCTGAATGGAAAGAGCAGAGGAGGGACGAAGCACCAAGGACTGCAGACAGGCTCCCCAAGACACAGATTGAACCACTTTCATGAAGGGCGTGAGCAGCAAGTGGAGGGAGGTCATCCTGCCCCTCTGCTCTGCCCTGGGGAGGCCCCAGCTGGAGCACTGGGACCAGTTCTGGGCTCCCCAGTTCCAGAAGGACAGGGGACTGGTGTAGAGGGTCCAACAAAGGGCTACAAAGATGCTGAGGGGCCCGGAGCATCTCTCTTGGTCACCATTTCACACAGCATCAGGGAAGGGCATGAGCAGCAGGTGGAGGGAGGTCATCCTGCCCCTCTGCTCTGCCCTGGGGAGGTCCCAGCTGGAGCACTGGGACCAGTTCTGGGCTCCCCAGTTCCAGAAGGACAGGGAACTGCTGGAGAGGGTTCAGCAAAGGGCTACAAGGATGCTGAGGGGCCTGGAGCATCTCTCTGGGGAGGAAAGGCTGAGGGACTTGGGGCTTTTGAGTCTGGAGAAGAGAAGGCTGAGGGGGGATCTGATCAACACCTGGAAATACTCCAACAGTGGGTGTTGGGAGGATGGGGGCTGGTCTTTTTTCAGTGGTGCCCAGGGACAGGACAAGAGGGAACGGGCACAAACATGAACATAAGAAGTTCCATCTAAATGCCCTCAATAGAAGAAGGACATGGACCTGATGGAGAGGGTCCAGAGGAGGGCCACGAGGATGATCAGGAGGATGGAGCACCTCTGCTCCGAGGACAGGCTGAGGGAGCTGGGGTTGTTCAGCCTGGAGAAGAGGAGGCTCCGGGGAGACCTAATAGCAGCCTTCCAGTACCTGAGGGGGGGCTACAGGAAGGCTGGGGAGAGCCTGTTTAGAAAGGGCTGCAGTGACAGGACGAGGGGCAATGGCTTCAAGCTGGAGGGGAACAGCTTTAGACTGGAGATGAGGAGAGGGTTCTTCACTGGGAGGGTGGTGGAGCACTGGAACAGGTTGCCCAGGGAGGTGGTTGAGGCCCCATCCCTGGAGATATTCAAGGAGAGGCTCGATGGGGCAACCTGGTCTAGTTGGGGGTGTCCCTGCTGACTGCGGGGGGGTGGGACTAGATGACCTTTGGAGGTCCCTTCCGGCCTGGGCAACTCTATGATTCTATAAACATGAGGAGGAACCTTTTTCCTGTGAGGGTTCCTGGCAGAGGCTGCCCAGGGACATGGTGGAGTCTCCATCTCTGGAGACATTCAAACCCACCTGGACAGATTCCTGTGGGACCTGCTCTGGGTGACCCTGCTCTGGCAGGGGGTTGGAGGAGATGATCTCCAGAGGTCTCTTCCAACCCCACAGCATTCTGTGATCCTGTGATTTTTCTCCTGACAGCCAGGAGGATAATGGATGTTTGCAATAACGAGCGTTGCAGATACCATTCTGCACCAGTAAAACAAAGCTCGGTGCCACGTCCCAGCTTTAACAAGCGGCTGCAGAAGGGCTCTCTCTCTCTCCCATCATCTCCTCTGTTACTCCAGTAACACCAGGGAGTAACAGCTGCTGTTTAACCGAGCTTTTGGCTGCACAGAGAAAGCAGTTATCCCTCTGGTTACAGCAACAAACATCCCCAGATTTCACATTTTAAACTCAGGAAAAGTAACGCCACGATCTACAAGAGGATCTAACTCTACAGAGCTGAGGCAGGTGTCTCAGCTCCCCTTCCCTCTGCTCTTTAGGGGCTTTTAGAGGATCCTCTGTGTCATTAAATACGCCCAAAAAGGCAGCACCACACACACACACACACTGTACCTCCAGAACATGCTTCACAACCGCGTCTGTTGTCCCAAACAAATCCACCCCTGTTATTCCCCGGACATCGGATTCCACAGCTCCAGGGGACAGGTTCTTCTTCCTCAGACCTTGTGGAACAAAGAAGAGGGAGAAACAGGGGTGGAGGAAGGCAAAAATTATATTATCGAGACAGTATTTCTAATTTAACGACAAGTTGAGTGCCCCTCTGAGCTGTTCACACCCATCTTCAGGTGGAAAAATGGGCACTTGAAGGAAGGGAAGAGGGTGAGAAATATTCAGGATTCCCTTCCGCTTCCTCCAAACGCACCAACTCGGATTAAACACCCCAAAAGAGAAGCTGAAACGCAGGAAATGACACGAAGGATCATCCAACAGTTTTGGGAGGAGGATTTTGGAATCTTTGAACCTTTAAACTCATTTAACCGAGGGCGGCAAAGACCCAGGGCTCAAAATCCCCCAAATCTGCTGAAAACAATCCCCACTGCTGTCCCCAAAAGGCAGCACTTGGAAACAAACAGAATTAAAGCTCAACACCAACTGATGCTCCCTCTCACCAGGATTATTTGCACAGCAGAAATAAGGCAAAACGGTGAAATAACCCTCCCCGGGAGACAGTGACACGCAGGACAGAATCCTGCTACGGCCATAAGTCATTTGGGGAAAAAAATTGGGGAGAGGAATTGCATTTTGAATCCATTTCTCATCTCTCACTAGGTTTTTTTTTCTTTCCCCCCCCACACACTGGTATTCTCTCAGCGTCGTGTCTGCCGGGAGCGACAGCTGAGTCAATAATTGAGTGTGTCTCTAAAACCCTTCATCACGTATCTGCTGAGGAGGAAAAAAAAAAACCAAAAAAACAAAAAACCCCAGTCTGTACCATCTCCAAACCAATTTGGCAGCTGGAACTCTGCAGAGAGCGAGCGTTTGGGGGAGGAAATCAGCAAAGCTCACAGGCAAAAGAGCTGTTAACCTCCCCGCGCTGGCAGCGGAGAGAGGGGGGCCAGGTTTTAAATAACCAGGATGTCCTGTCCCCAGCCCCTGCTGGTGACACAGCTGGTCAGGGCCCAGCGTGAGGCACAAAGAAGAAGACAACGTGCCCAACCAAAACTGCAACAGCCAGAGCCACAGGTCGGATAAAGTCCATCTTTAAAACAGTTTGTAGCCCCACCATGGAATCAGAGGATTGTCTGGGTTGGAAGGGACCTTTAAGGTCATCAAGCCCAACCATCGACCTAATTCTGATAAAAACCATCACTAAACCATGTCTCTAAGCACTATCATAGAATCAGAGAATCATAGAGTCATTCAGGTTGGAAGAGACCCTTGGGATCATCGAGTCCAACCATCTCCCCTACTCTACAAAGTCCTCCCCTACACCATGTCCCTCAGCACTGCATCTAAACGGTTGCCCTTGTTGAAACTCATGCCGTTGATCTTGGCCCAGTGATCCAATCTATCTAGGTCCCTCTGTAGGGCTTCCCTCTCCTCCTGGGAGTCAACACTCCTGCTTAACTTGGTATCATCTGCAAACTTGCTGATGATACACCCTATGTCCTTATCGAGATCATCAATAAAGACATTAAATAGAAATGGTCCCAACACTGAGCCCTGAGGCACACCACTAGTGACCGGCCACCAGCTGGATTTGAATCCATTGAGCACCACTCTTTGGGACCTTCCAGTCAGCCAGTGCTTGATCCAGCAATCAATCAAGCTTGATCAGCTTGATTCTTATAAAAACCATCAATAAACCATGTCTCTCAGCAATATCTCAACCCAGCTTTTAGATCCCTCCAGGGATGGTGCCTCAACCCCTTCCCTGGGCAGCCCATTCCAAGGCTTCATAACCCTTTCCATGTAAAAATTGTTCCCAATATCCAATCTGAACCTCCCCTGGTGCAACCTGAGGCCATTTCCTTTTGTGATGAACCCTGAGGCCATTTCCTTTTGTCCCATCACCTGTTCCTTGGGAGAAGAGACTGATCCCCTGGCTACACCCTCCGTTCAGGGAGTTGTAGAGAGTGAGAAGGTCTCCCCTCAGCCTCCTTTTCTCCAGGCTGAACCCCCCCCAGCTCCCTCAGACGCTCCTCAAAAGTTCTCCAGACCCTCCTCCTTGGCCTCCAGACCTCTCACCAGCTCTGTTGCCCTTCTCTAGACCTGCTCCAGCACCTTGATGGCTTTTTTTTGTGGTGAGGGGCCCAAAACTGGACCCAGCACTTGAGGTGGGGTCTCACCAGTGCCCAGTCCAGGGGGACAATCACCTCCCGAGTCCTGCTGGCCAAACTGATAGAGGCCAGGATGCTGTTGGCCTTCTTGGCCACCTGGCCACACTGCTGGCTCACATTCAGCCAACAGCCAGGACTGTCCCTGCCTCCCACCAGTCTTTTTTTCCACCTAATATTGTCCTCATTTTTAGCTTTTCGTTTGAGGGACCATATTTAACTCCATGAAGTCACCTCGTGGCCGAGGTGGAACTAAGAAATAGCTGTGATATCAGCAAAGGACTCTGCAGTCTTCATTTGCAACTCCTGCTCTGAACTTTAGGCCACGCTTCATTTTATATTTTCTCTCTGAAAAAGTCAAAAGAATCCCTAATAATATTATCTTATCTTCCTGCCACCACCCCCAGCAAAAATACAAAAAAAAACCTCTAAAAAAACCCAAACCCTACCCTTTTCGCAAACCTGAGGCCTTTTTATCTTTCTCTCAGAACAAATGACTTATTGCTGCCTCCAAGAGTTTTCCAAGGGGATAAAGGTGATCCAGAAATTCTTAAAATCCTCTGACACATCTGCAAAGCTCCTCAGTTGACAGAACTATGGCTCTTCTGACTGCAAAAAATCGTCTATATTGGCTCTAAAATCAGACTGGGAGATTAGGGCTGCAAAATTTCCTTTTTTAGGTTTTTTTTGGCTGCACAAGCTACAGCTCACCTCGTAGAAGACTTTCTTCAAGTAAAAGGATGGACTAGATGAGACCCCAAGCTCCCTTCCATCCTACTGCTGGATGGAATCAGGGGAATAGGTCCCTCTCAATAGGAAATATTTAATTTTTTGCTAAGATTTTCGCAGACAAGAGGCTTTTCTTCCTGCTCTTGGATCCCAACAGCTCTTTCTGGCCTCGACTGCTGAGACCAACAGGATGAGGTTCAACAAGGCCAAGTGCCAGGTCCTGCCCTTGGGTCACACCAACCCCCTGCAGCGCTACGGGCTGGGGGCAGAGTGGCTGGAGCTGCCTGGAGGAAAGAGACCTGGGGGTGTTGGTGGACTGTGGGCTGAACAGGAGCCAGCAGTGTGCCCAGGTGGCCAAGGTGGCCACCAGCATCCTGGCCTGTGTCAGGAACAGCGTGGGGAGTAGGGCCCGAGAGGTGATTGTCCCCCTGGACTGGGCACTGGTGAGGCCCCACCTCAAGTACTGTGTGCAGTTTTGGGCCCCCTACCATAAAAAAGACATTGAGGTGCTGGAGCAGGTCCAGAGAAGGGCGACAAAGCTGGTGAGGGGTCTGGAGAATAAGTCTTATGAGGAGAGGCTGAGGGAGCTGGGGGTGTTCAGCCTGGAGAAGAGGAGGCTGAGGGGAGACCTTCTTGCTCTCTCCAACTCCCTGAAAGGAGGGTGTAGAGAGGTGGGGGTCGGTCTCTTCTCCCAAGTCACAGGCGACAGGACAAGAGGAAACGGCCTCAAGTTGCCCCAGGGGAGGTTCAGGCTGGAGATTAGGAACAATTTTTTCCCCAAAAGGGTTATCAGGCGTTGGGATGGGCTGCCCAGGGAGGGGGTTGAGGCCCCATCCCTGGAGGTGTTCAAAAGCCGGGTTGATGTGGTGCTGGGAGGGATGGTTTAGTGATGATGCTCCTTGTTTGTTGTGGGGGTGTCTATTTTTGTCAGTTGGGTTGACGGTTGGACAAGATGATCTTGAAGGTCCCTTCCAACCTAGAAGATTCTGGGATTCTGGGATTCTGTGACTGGCTTTCAGCAATTGTGGTTTTGAAGTGGGTTTTGATGCTGGGCACCTCCTCCATCCAGGCAACTCACCCGAAATATCCCAAACGCGCACCGTCTGGTCCAAACTGGCCGACACCACCAGGTCCTCAGAGGGGTGAAACTGGGCACACATCACATAGTGGTTGTGTCCCGTCAGCACGCTGCAACAGAAAGGACAGAAAACCCCATTTAAACAGAAAATGCATTAATACAGCGTCCCAACCTGCAGCAACAGCAATAAACTCAGTCTGGGGACAGACAATGAGAAATATACCACAAAAAAAAGACATCGAGGGGCCAGAGAGGGTCCAGAGAAGGGCAACGGAGCTGGTGAGGGGTCTGGAGATGAAGCAAAAGGGTCTGGAGAACTTTTGAGGAACATCTGAGGGAGCTGGGGGGGTTCAGCCTGGAGAAAAGGAGGTTGAGGGGAGACCTTCTCGCTCTCTACAACTCCCTGAAAGGAGGGTGTAGCCAGGAGGTCGGTCTCTTCTCCCAAGGAACAGGCGATGGGATGAGAGGAAACGTCCTCAGGGTGCACCAGGGGAGGTTCAGGCTGGATATTGGGAACAATTTCTACATGGAAAGGGTTATGAAGCCTTGGAATGGGCTGCCCAGGGAAGGGGTTGAGGCACCATCCCTGGAGGGATCTAAAAGCCGGGTTGAGATAGTGCTTAGAGACATGGTTTAGTGATGGGTTTTATCAGAATTAGGTTGATGGTTGGGCTTGATGACCTTAAAGGTCCCTTCCAACCCAGACAATTCTATAATATCGCTTAATGCTGCTTTTCAAGAGCACAACTGAACCCTTCTGTTCTTAAAGAGCATTTAAGGGCTGACTTTCTGGTATCAATAACTTCCCAGGCTTCCTGAACACATATAATTTTAACTACTAAACATCTTCCAACCAAACAACACCTGAATTTACAAATACAAGTCTGGGGGCATCATAGTGAATAAGCAAAAGAGACAATTGACTGAAACATTCACAACTCATCAGTCCTCTTTGTCAGTTCTACCCCTTCAACTAAGCACAGTTTCTGCTTAAAAATAACAAAAAATAGGCAGCCTGCCCCCCACAAAACGTGGTTATTGTTTTAAAGCACTCATTGGTTTTACCAAACACAAGTTCTGGACTGCCAGTTCCAAACGCGAATGGTCTGATCATCTGAAGCACTCAAGATCCAAGGATATTCCTAAAAAAAAAAAGGAAAGTATTCTGGATATGAAATAACACACAACCCCAACGTTCCCTGCAGAGTATTTTCCAACTGCACCCAGAATGACCCTTTTTAAATCAGATTTAAGATCTTGTAGGCAGAATTTCTGCCTCTTGCGCCTCCACAAAAGGCCACCATGTCTGGAGGGTCCTTCTGCAAGTCCAGCACGATTTCTTTAGCAAAGAACATCCAGGGAACCAAAAAACAGATTATTTTTCACAAACAGGAAGGCATCACCAGGGTAAGGAGCAGAGGAGCTTACGTGGTGGAAGAAGGTGGTGCGAATATAATCCAAGTGCCCCAGCAGAGTGAAGAGACAACGGCGCAGCTTGTAATTCCAGACCTGCACAGAAGCAGAAACATGACTCTACGTGCCAGATTTTGGGGGGGTTTCCTCCATTTCAGTTCATTTACAGGCCTCTCTCTTCCATTTTAAACATTTTCCTAATAGTTTTCCTATTTTCCTAGTTCGTCACCTCACTGCAGTTAACTCTAATGGCTCCCAAACAGGAGAATCACAATCCCCAAACACCATTTCCCCACCCAC
>NW_015091074.1:283658-287371 GCF_001431845.1 Calidris pugnax
CCACCCACCCCCTTTCTCATCTTTTAACCAGTTTCTTTGCGCACTCCCTTCCCTGGAAGGGAGGGAACAAGAGCTAAAAGGGTCAAATATTACCTTTATTTTGTAATCGTCACCACCAGAGACAAACAGAGGCTGCTGTTTGTGGAAATCAATACCTCGAACAGGTCCTACAAAATAGGAAGAGCAGGTTGGACAAAGCAAAGTGGCTGGAGCAGTCCTTTGTATGACTTAAAAATTGCATTCTTCCTAAATCCTATTGCTATTGAAAAATTAAGAGCTTCAAAGCAACAACAAGAAGTCACATACAGTCTGAGATCCCATTCCCAAACCTGTTTCTTTCACGGAATCACAGAATGGTTTGGGTTGGAAGGGACCTTAAAGACCATCTAGTTCCCCCCCTGCCCTGGGCAGGGCCACCTCCCACCACACCAGGCTGCTCCAAGCCCCCTCCAACCTGCCCTTGAACCCCTCCAGGGATGGGGCAGCCACAGCTTCTCGGGGCAACCTGGGCCAGGCTCTCACCACCCTCACACCAAAGAGGTTCTGCCCCACAGCTCAGCTCAATCTCCTCAGTTTTGGTTTAAAACTCTTCCCCCTCATCCCATGGCTCCACTCCCCAAACACCATCCCTGGAGGGATCGAAAAGCCGGTGCTGAGGGACACGGGGCAATGGTGGGTTGGGCAGTGGTGGGTTGATGGTTGGTCTTGATGGATGAACTTGGAGGTCCCCTCCAACCCAGGGAAGTGGTGGAATCGCCAGAGCATCACAGAACGTTTGGGGTTGGAAGGGACCTTCAAGACCATCCGGTTCCATCCCTTCTAGTGGAAGGGACATCTTCAATGAGACCAGGTTGCCCCAAGCCAACTCCAACCTGGCCTTGAACCCCTCCAGGGATGGGGCAGCCACAGCTTCTCGGGGCAACCTGGACCAGGCTCTCACCACTCTTACAGTGAAGAAGTTCTGCCCCACATCTCATCCAAATCTCCCCTCTTCCAGTCTGAAGCCATCGAGATGCCTGCAGCAGCCCTTCACAAAACATCCTGGCCCTTTTTAATACGAAAGGAGGGTGTAGAGAGATGGGGGTCGGTCCTCACAAAACATCCTGGCCCTTTTTAATATGAAAGGAGGGTGTAGAGAGGTGGGGGTCGGTCTCTTTTCTCAAGTCACAGGCGACAGGACAAGAGGAAATGGCCTCAAGTTGCCCCAGGGGAGGTTCAGGCTGGATATTAGGAACAATTTTTTCCCTGAAAGGGTTCTCAGCCCTTGGAATGGGCTGCCCAGGGAGGGGGTTGAGGCCCCATCCCTGGAGGTGTTCAAAAGCCGGGTTGATGTAGTGCTGGGAGGGATGGTTTAGTGATGATGCTCCTTGTTTGTTGTGGGGGTGTCTATTTTTGTCAGTGAGGTTGACGGTTGGACAAGATGATCTTTAAGGTCCCTTCCAACCTCGAAGATTCTGTGATTCTGTATTTGCAGGTTCATTTTCATAGCAAACCCAAAACAATTACCTCACTTCATGTGCAAAACAAGCCAGCAAATTGGCCACAAGGAAACATAAGCTAAAATAAAGAGGATCTGCAGTCAAAGAGGCAGAAGCCTCAGAAGAACCTCCCTTCCCCCTCCTGCACCCTTCTCTTCCCCCACAACAGGTTCCCAGCACCTTCCCCCCGCGCACACTGACCATCGTGCTCGTCGAATTTGTCGATGAGGGTGCACATCCGATAATCCCACAGCTGGATGACGCCATTGTGCAGGCTGGTGAGGATCCAGGGCCGCTTGGGGTGAAAGCTGAGCCCTGCCGAGGCACAGAGAGACGTGACAGCGAGGCCTCGGCTCACTTGGGAGCCCAGAGGCCTGGAAGAGCCCCCCGGCCTCCCCCACCCAAGGACCCTCGGGGGGGGAGCGGAGACCCCAGCGCTGCCTCCCCGGTTCCCTAAGGGTTCCCTAAGGGTTCCCTAAGGGTTCCCTAACGGCTCCCGGCACGTCCCGAACCCACCGTTACCTTTCACCCGGGCCGACTTAGTCTCGAATTTGGTCAGCATCGCCCTCCTCCTCCTCTGCCGCCACCGCCCTCAGCTCCTCCGCCGCCGCCGCCCCGACCCTCCACGTCGGCGCCCCGGAAGTGCCCCCCGCTGACTTCCGCTTCCGCCGCCACCCGACCATAGAGTCTGGGTCCTCCCGTCGGCGCAGAGCGGCCCCCCCCACCCCGTGAGGGAGGAAGCGGAAAGGGCTGGGAAGATGGCGGCGGCGGCGGCGGCGGCGGCGGGGAGATCCTGGGGCAGCCGGGGGATGGAGGCCGCCGCGGGGAGTTGCCGGGCCCCGCTCCCGGCCTGGTGGGGGCTGCTTCTCGCTTTGCTGCTAGCGGGTGAGGCTCAATGGGAGAGGGGCGGGACGGGACAGAGCAGCCCTCGCCCGGTTCGGGGCCGCTCCGCGCCTGAGGCGGAGGTAGGGAGGGCCTCGTCTGGCTCCATTTGAGAGGGTGGCGCTGGGAGCCCTCGCCTGTCCCCCCTCGGGGTTGTGGAGGGGCTCCTCTTTCCCACCTGAGTTGGGGAGATGCCTTTTGAGACGCGGGGACCCCCTAGTTTGTCCCTCTCTGAGGTGAGGCTGTGTCTTCCCCTCAGGCTGCTGCCAGGGGAACTCTGTGGAGAGGAAGATCTACATCCCCCTCAACAAAACGGCGCCGTGCGTTCGCCTCCTGAATGCCACCCACCAGATCGGCTGCCAGTGTGAGTACAGGTGTTGCCTGGATCAGTGTTGTCCTTATTCTCAGCACCATTTCCCCTTTTCCATCCCTGCTCCGGTCATGCTTAATATTCTGACCCATTTCTGGTAAACTGAGGGGTGGACACCTTAGAGATCGTGTTCCTGCAGACCTCGAAAATTCCCCACCGAGGTAGAGAGCAGTATTTTGAGCTTGTGCAGTCAGTGCATGTATGGAGTAAAACCACGCCACAGCTTCTGGGGGTGTGAAGCAGAGCTGTGAGGGCTGTGGGACACGTTGGGGTTAATGAGGTACGAGAGAAAGGGACCGAAAAGGGAGGGAGAAAGGCTGGGGAGAGCCTGTTTAGAAAGGCCTGCAGTGACAGGACGAGGGGCAATGGCTTCAAGCTGGAGGGGAACAGATTTAGACTGGAGATGAGGAGAGGGTTCTTCACTGTGAGGGTGGTGGAGCACTGGGACAGGTTGCCCAGGGAGGTTGTTAAGGCCCCTTCCCTGGAGATATTCAAGGTGAGGCCTAGTGAGGCCTGATGAGGCCCTGGGCAACCTGGTCTAGTTGGGGGTGTCCCTGCTGACTGCGGGGGGGTGGGACTAGATGGGCTTTGGAGGTCCCTTCTGGCCTGGGCAATTCTATGAGTCTATGAAAAGGTGAGAAGGTGACATCATGACCCCACCTGGAGCACTGTGTCCGGCTCAGCACAGGGAGGATGTGGATCTGTTGGAACGGGTCCAGCGGAGGGACCACAAAGATCATCAGAGGGATGGAGCATCTCTGCTGTGAGGACAGGCTGAGAGAGCTGGGGGTGTTTTTGCTGGAAAACAAATCATCTGAGGAGCGGCTGAGGGAGTTGGGGCTGTTTAGTGTGAGGAAGAGGAGGCTGAGGGGAGACCTCATCACTCTCTACAGCTCCGTGAAAGGACACTGTAGAGAGGTTGGGGCTGGTCTCTTCTCACAGGTCATTAGTGACAGAACGAGAGGGAACGGCTTCAAGCTCCA
>NW_015091074.1:289182-303414 GCF_001431845.1 Calidris pugnax
CTCGATGGGGCAACCTGGTCTAGTTGGGGGTGTCCCTGCTGACCGCGGGGGGGTGGGACTAGATGACCCTTGGAGGTCCCTTCTGGCCTGGGCAATTCTATGATTCTATGCTTCATTTTCTTTTGGGTGACAAGGACAAGCCATGGACCTGCTTTGGTGCTACTGCCCTTTGCTGTCACAATCTTTTGCCCCTCGTGTTCTTGCAGGCCTCGTGCTGAGCTCTCTCTGAGCTCTCACTTCTTGAATTTACAATATTTACTCCTAAAGCACTAAAGTGTTTTTGCAACTGTGGTCCTTGAGGCAGAGCCTTTCTCCTCCAAGTGCCGTTCTCTCTCAGGGCCTGTTGCCTCCTCTCCTTCCTGATTCCCTCCAGTCACAGGGGACTCATGAAAAGGCCCCATCTGGAGCACTGGGTCCAGTTGTGGGCTCCCCAGTTCCAGAAGGACAGGGGACCGGTGTAGAGGGTCCAGCAAAGGGCTATGAGGATGCTGAGGGGCCTGGAGCATCTCTCTTGGGAGGAAAGGCTGAGGGACTTGGGGCTTTTGAGTCTGGAGAAGAGAAGACTGAGGGGGGATCTGATCAACGCCTCCAAATACTTCAAGGGTGGGTGTCAGGAGGATGGGGCCAGTCTGTTTTCAGTGGTGCCCAGGGACAGGACAAGAGGAAATGGGCACAAACTGGAATGTGAGAAGTTCCATCTCAAGATGAGGAGGAACTTCTTTCCTGTGAGGGTGGCAGAGCCCTGGCAGAGGCTGCCCAGAGAAGTGGTGGAGTCTCTGTCTCTGGAGACATCCCAGACCCCACCTGGACACATTCCTGTGGGACCTGCTCTGGGTGACCTTGCTCTGTCAGGGCGTTGGACTAGATGATCTCCAGAGGTCCCTTTCCAACCCCATATCATTCTGTGGTTCATAGTGCTTAGTGAGCTTAAGGTCCTTCAGTGCTTTGAAGTGTTTAAACAAAAGATGCTTTCAAAGCCTGTTCAGCTTTTTTCTTTCCCCTCTAAAAGCCACTCTTCCATTTTTCTGCCCTGTTGTAGCTAAACGGGGCCTCTTCAGATTCCTTCCTCTCATCCCATGAGCTCTTCTTTCCTAAATTCCTTGGTAAAATACTGTTTTTCCGGGGCATGAATGAAGTGAAACTGAAATGTAAATGGCAAATTCTCTTTCCTCAGCCTCCATCAGCGGAGACACGGGGGTCATCCATGTGGTGGAGAAAGAGGAGGACCTGAACTGGGTGCTTACAGACGGCCCCCACCCACCCTACATGATTCTGCTGGATGGGAGCCTCTTCAACAGGTCAGTTGAAGCCCAGGAGACCAATAGGAGTCCCTAATCTGGTGCTGGAAATGTCATTTTTCAAGTGACAGATGGCGGAATCGGCCCAAATTGAATTAAAGTATGGCAAGATTGAAACATTTGTGGGTTTACTGTGTTTTAGTGCTTGATTTTATTTCTTCTTAAATGGCCTGGTTTGCTGTTAGAGAGATCCTCATGCCACCTTCATCACTGCAGCAGCTACTAAAGTTCATTAAGCAACGTGATTAAGATTGGTCACGTCTTACCCTGGGCAGAGCAGGAAAGAAATTGGCTGAAGTTTTCTCCTTGTTGCTGTGATCTTACAGTTTGGAGAAGAAAAAGGGACGTGCTGGTTATTTAGATGAAAAGCAGCATCACGTGCTGGACTGTGATGTCTGGGATTGTAACTCTTCGTTAATGGATTCATAGAATCCTAGAATTGCCCAGGCCGGAAGGGACCTCCAAAGGCCATCTAGTCCCACCCCCCCGCAGTCAGCAGGGACACCCCCAACTAGACCAGGTTGCCCCATCGAGCCTCACCTTGAATATCTCCAGGGAAGGGGCCTCAACCACCTCCCTGGGCAACCTGTCCCAGTGCTCCACCACCCTCCCAGTGAAGAACCCTCTCCTCATCTCCAGTCTAAATCTGTTCCCCTCCAGCTTGAAGCCATTGCCCCTCGTCCTGTCACTGCAGGCCTTTCTAAACAGGCTCTCCCCAGCCTTCCTGTAGCCCCCCCTCAGGTACTGGAAGGGGCTATTAGGTCTCCCCGGAGCCTCCTCTTCTCCAGGCTGAACAACCCCAGCTCCCTCAGCCTGTCCTCGGAGCAGAGGTGCTCCATCCCCCTGATCATCCTCGTGGCCCTCCTCTGGACCCTCTCCAGCAGGTCCATGTCCTTCTTCTATTGAGGGCTCCAGCCCTGCACACAACACTCCAGGTGAGGTCTCACCAGAGCAGAGTAAAGTGGCAGAATCCCCTCTCTGGACCTGCTGGCAACGCAGCTTTTGATGCAGCCCAGGATGGGATTGACCTTCTGGGCTGCAAGGTCCCACTGCCTGCTCATGTCCAGCTTCTCCTCCACCAGCACCCCCAAGTCCCTTTCCTCAGGGCTGCTTTCCAATCCCTCACCCCCCAGTTTGTATTGGTGGCGAGGATTGTTCCGGCCCAGGTGCAGAACCTTGCATTTGCTCTTGTTGAACCTCATGAGGTTCACCTGGGCCCACCTCTCCAGCCTGGCCAGGTCCTTTTGGATGACATCCCATCCCTCTGGTGTATCCACAACACCACACAGCTTGGGATCGTCCGCAAACTTGCTGATGGTGCCTTTAATCTCCCTGTCTATATCATTGATAAAAATGTTAAACAGTGTTGGCCCCAGCACGGCCCCTTGAGGAACACCACTTGGGACTGGTCTCCATCTGGACTTTGAGCCATTGAGTACTACCCTCTGGATGCCACCATCCAGCCAGTTCCTCATCCACTGACCAGTCCACCAACAGTTCAAACATTTCACTGGTGTTTTCCCTTTTGCAGGAAGGTGATGCTGCAGCTGAAGGGAACCTCCCGAGTGTCAGGCCTCGCGGTGGCTGTTGCCAAACCCAGTCCCCCCCAGGGATTCTCTCCTGGTTTGAAGTGCCCCAACGATGGCTTTGGTAAGGAAATGTTCTCTCTTGATCCTTGGTGGATGGTGGAGGAAAAGAAACGGTGCCTTTACGTTGCCCAGTCCGAGCAAGAAATGCCAAGGGCTGCTGAAATTGCAGCTACACTTTAATGTCAAAATGGTGTTTAAGATAATGTTCTTAAACGTTCTCAAAATATTCTTTCCAGGGAGTTGATCTGAGCTCGAATCTCATCGTTTCTCAACGTGGTACCTCTTCAAATTGCTTCCTCTAATCCCATGAGCTCTTCTTCCCTAAAGCCTTTGGTAAAATACTGCCTTGCTATTCCAGGGCCCTCAGATAAATTGGCTAAAACAGCATTAAATCACTTAAAGTGTTAAACCCGACCAAGGGTGGTTGTAACTTCTTTTTCTCTCATCTGAGCTCGAATCTCATCGTTTCTCAACATGGTTCCTCTTCAAATTGCTTCCTCTAATCCCATGAGCTCTTCTTCCCTAAAGCCTTTGGTAAAATACTGCCTTGCTATTCCAGGGCCCTCAGATAAATTGGCTAAAACAGCATTAAATCACTTAAAGTGTTAAACCCGACCAAGGGTGGTTGTAACTTCTTTTTCTCTCACATGTGAAACTTCTGCTTTGGCCACGTGTGATCCTTAAAGCCTCTTGTGTTGCACAGATTGAGTGCAGTTTGTGTTCAACTCCCTCTTGGGGCCAGTCCCTACGTTTTAAAACCCCATTCTGCCTCCCCGAATTCCCCCGGGGGTTTCAGGCAGGTTGTCATTTCGGTATTTTTCGCTTCCCTGCTGTTTCTGAGAATGGAGCAGTCAAGGGGAAGGAGCTTCCCTTTGGCCTTTACTGCTCTAAAGGGATGAGAAGAGCTGGGGTGGAAGAAAGCCCAGCCCTCTGCTGTGGGACCCCTCTTTAGATCATAGAGTCGTAGAGTTGTCTGGGTTGGAAAGGACCTTTAAGATCATCTAGTCCAACCACCAACCTAATTCTGATAAAACCCATCACTAAACCATGGCTCTAAGCACTATCTCAACCTGGCTTTTAAATCCCTCCAGGGATGGTCCCTCAACCACTTCCCTGGGCAGCCCATTCCAAGGCTTCATAACCCTTTCCATGTAGAAATTGTTCCCAATATCCAATCTGAACCTCCCCTGGTGCAACCTGAGGCTGTTTCTTCTTGTCCCATGAGCGGCTGAAGGAGCTGGGGCTGTTTAGTGTGAGGAAGAGGAGGCTGAGGGGAGACCTCATCACTCTCTACAACTCCGTGAAAGGACACTGTAGAGAGGTTGGTGCTGGTCTCTTCTCACAGGTCATTAGTGACAGAACGAGAGGGAACGGCTTCAAGCTCCAACAGGGGAGGTTTAGATTGAACATGAGGAAGGAATTTTTCACCCAAAGAGTGGTCGGGCGTTGGAACAGGCTGCCCAGGGAGGGGGTGGAGTCCCCATCCCTGGCTGTGTTTAAGGGCCGTTTAGATGCAGTGCTGAGGGACATGGTGTAGGGGAGGACTTTGTAGAGTAGGGGAGATGGTTGGACTCGATGATCCCAAGGGTCTCTTCCAACCTCAATGATTCTATGATGGGGCCTCGGGGCTGCCTCCAGCACACGATGAGCTCAGAGAAGGCGGGTTTGTGTGTTTCCTCCTTTTCCAAGCCTCGTGGTTCTCCCTGTGCTTCCTCCTCTCTCTCAGCGGGTGACAAACGCTCGCTGAGGGCTGGTGCCAGCCCCCCCCTGCCACGGCCCCGAGCGTCCCTGGGTCCCACTCTCTCTCTGTGTGACACCACGCTCTGTCTCTGCCTCTCCACCCCATGCAGTGACCCTCTCCATCTCTCCCAGCTCCTGTCAGCTGCTTCCTCAGCCCATAATGGGGCTCATTCTCTATTTGCTGCTATTTTCTCAGCAGGCCCTGCCTCTCCCGCAGACTCTTTATTCTCTTGCAGGCTCAGATTTGCCCATTTTTTAATGTTTTTTCCTGTTTCCAGGTGTTTATTCCAAAGATTACGGCCCTCAGTTCGCACACTGCAATAAGACCGTGTGGAACCCTGTGGGGAGCGGGCTTTCCTATGAGGATTTTGACTTCCCTATTTTTCTTCTGGAAGATGCCAACGAGACTCAAGTCATTAAGCAGGTAACCGCGCTTCCTTAACGAGCAGGAGCCGGGAAGGGTTCAGGAAAAGGGGCAGAAGTTTTGTTTTCTCCCAGTTTCGATGTTGAAATCTGTGGTAAAAGCGGATGGTTTGGTGCTGGTACGAAAAAGGCTAAATTTTGTAACGATTTTTATTTCCCTCCAGTGTTATCAAGACCATAATGTCCCTCGGGAGGGGTCTGTCCCCGAGTACCCCCTCTGTGCCATGCAGCTGTTCTCCCACATGCACGCCGTCACCAGCACCGTCACCTGCATGAGGCGCAGCTCCCTCCAAAGCACCTTCAGCATTAACCCTGGTGAGCAGATCCCTCTTTTCCTTCTCACGATGGGGGATAAGGCTGGTGGTAAAGAAATGTCGTGGTTTCAGCCGAAATCACCGCAACCGAACCAACAGATGGCCCTTCCCCCCCCACCCCCCCGAAAGAAGAGAGGAAGAGATAAGGAGATTGAAAAGTTTAGAATTAACTAAACTACTTTAATCAAAAATAATATTAAAAGAGAAGAAAATAATGAAATAGATACAGCACATACACAAAACCATATCAAGCTCCCAGGATGACAGTCCCGTCACCACCAGGCACTGGGGAAGTCCCAGACTGGACTCGGTGATGGACAGGAGCAGGATTCCAGCTCTGGAGTCAGGAACACATGGGGATCAAAGGCAGATGAACAGGCAGGGTCCTCTTTGGACGTCGGCCATTGCAGGAAGAGAGTTGGGGGAGACCTTGGAGCCCCTTCCAGTCCCTCAAGGGGCTCCAGGAAAGATGGGGGGGGACTCTTGATGAGGGAGGGGAGTGATGGGACGAGGGGGGAGAGTTTTAAGCTCAAAAAGGAGAGATCCAGGTCAGATTTTGGGAAAAAGTTCTTTGGTGTGAGGGTGGTGAGAGCCTGGCGCAGGTTGCCCCGAGAAGCTGTGGCTGCCCCATCCCTGGAGGGGTTCAAGGGCAGGTTGGAGGGGGCTTGGAGCAACCTGGTCTCCTTGAAGATGTCCCTTTCACTAGAAGGGATGGAACTGGATGATCTTGAAGGTCCCTTCCAACCTAGATGGTTCTATGACTCTATGATTGAGCTGAGCTGTGGGGCAGAAGTTCTTTGGTGTGAGGGTGGTGAGAGCCTGGCCCAGGTTGCCCCGAGAAGCTGTGGCTGCCCCATCCCTGAAGGTTCAAGGGCAGGTTGGAGGGGGCTTGGAGCAACCTGGTCTCACCACTAGAAGGGATGGAACTGGATGGTCTTGAAGGTCCCTTCCAAACCCCAAACGTTCTGTGATGCTCTGGTGATTCCACCACTTCCCTGGGTTGGAGGGGACCTCCAAGGTCATCAAGGCCAACCATCAACCCACCACTGCCCAACCCACCACTGCCCCGTGTCCCTCAGCACCGGCTTTTCGATCCCTCCAGGGATGGTGTTTTGGGGAGTGGAGCCATAGGACAACGAGGAAGAGTTTTAAACCAAAACTGAGGAGATGGAGCTGAGATGTGGGGAAGAAGTTCTTTGGTGTGAGGGTGGTGAGAGCCTGGCCCAGGTTGGCCCGAGAAGCTGTGGCTGCCCCATCCCTGGAGGGGTTCAAGGGCAGGTTGGAGGGGGCTTGGAGGTCTCCCTGCCCAGGGCACAGGGGTTGGAACTCAAAGAACTTTTAAGGTCCCTTCCAACCTGAACCAGCCTGTGATTCTAAAAATCCCAATGGCATACAGTTGGACAAAAAGAAGAAAGTTTTAGAGTTTCCCTTAAAGGCTCGCTTGCCAACTGAGCCTTTTCAAAATAAGTTATTCAAGCTGTAAGGAATTTGGGGCTACGTTCGTTATCAGTTTAGAAAATAATGGATAAAAGAGATGCTGGCTGAGAAAAGTACTTAATTTTTTGCTATGTGGGTGCCTAATATCAGTTCTGTAATCTGCTCTGGGATTACTGCTCCCTTAGATTGTGGGTTACCTGAATTAAAATCCCAACTGAGTAGAAGTTTTCCCCCCTGCTCCAACCTCTGATGAGCTACAGCTGATGGCAGAGCTCATTTCTCAGGTGTCCCTGCTCTTCTCTCACCTCAAGCAATGTTGTTTCTCCTTCCTAGAGGTTGTGTGTGACCCTCTTCTGGATTACAACGTCTGGAGCACTTTGCAACCCATCAATTCCTCCGGCAAAGTGGATCCTGAGAAGGAAGTTATTATCGTTGCTACACGAGTAGGTACCTCTTAATCTTCCTCTGTAGAGCGTGGGCTGGAAGGATTCTGGAGAGATGGGGGCTTTTGAGTCTCATGGGAATATATTTCTCTTACATATTTTCACTTATTTCCATGTTCCAAACCTTTTAGATCCGACTATTATGTTTCTAAAAGTGTAGTTGGTGGGTTTATCTGTTGTTTTAATATAAGGATTCTGTGTTTGCTTTCTTGTTATTTGAGACTCTTTTCGGTGTTTTCATTGCTGGAACCAAACAAGGAGAAGTAGTTATTGTGTGTGTTCTGCTTCCCTGAGATATTTCACATCCTTGAAGCGTGTGGCAGAGAGGGAGGCAGCAGGGTTGCCTCATCCCTGTTTTTGGGGAGGCAGAGGCTGAATCACGTGGTGATTTTGTTGTGTGTTGAGCAGTGTCAGAGCAGAGAGAGAAGTTCCCTTCCCTTGTCTGGCAGTTTTTTGGTTTCCAATCGCTTTACACAACCCCCCCCAGAGATGCCAGCTCAGAATTCCCACTTTGTCACCACCTCAGAGCCTGGTGCTGAGCAGTGATGCCAGCACTAAAACCACGGTACACTTGATTATTTTTTTCCTTTTCAGGTCAAGTCTTGGGGGCGGTGGCAGGGCTCCCAGACCATTGCTACAAAAATTGCGATTAGCATTTTAAATTTCATTAGCCCAGGTGCTTTGCTCGCTCCCGTATCAGTGGGCTGGGAAGGGAGGTGATGGATTTCCTTCCCCAATACAATATTCCTCTCTCTGTGTGCATGTTTTTTTTCCCTCCTCCCCTTGGTGCTTCCAGATTGACAGCCATTCCTTCTTCTGGAACATCGCGCCTGGGGCGGAGAGCGCCGTCACCTCTTTTGTCACCCACTTGGCCGCCGCCGAAGCCCTTCATAAAGCCTCAGATGTTCATTTGCTGCAAAGGAATATCATGTTCACCTTCTTCCAAGGGGTAAGAGCATCGCTCCACCATTTGGCTTAGTTCTGAGATGGCAAATCAGCCTTTGGCTCCCTCCAAATGAACTTTTTTTTTATTTTTCCCCCCCCACTCTTTGCGCCGAGTCATTTATCTGTGGTTCTCTCCTCTCCCCCCCCCCAGTGAGAACGGGCTCTTAATTGCACTGGGATAACGAGAGCAGATGGAGCTTCCACTGGGGCAGCCCATATTCTGCCCCACGTTTCATTCTGGATAAATGACTCCAACTTTGCTTTCCCTCCTGCCTCCCTCCTCCCAGCGTGGCTGGCTGTCTGTCTGTATGTCTCACCCCCCCAGATCGGGATGAGGATGCGCCGGCCAGGCTCTAAATTCTGAAATGAAGCCCAGAAAAAAAAAAAAAAAAAAAAAAAGGCTAGATTAAAAATATATGTGTTGACAGCAGCGAAATGTAGCTCGTTTCTGAGAGCCCGGCGCTGGAGTTGGCAGCTGTGGAGAAGCAGAACAAGCGTGTGGAGGAGGGACTGATGGCCAACAGCTGATGTTCCCCTCAAGGCATCTCCATCCATGGCTTCTTTTGTGTGGTTTTGTGAAACTGGCTCCCACAGCCTCGTGTGCTGGGGCCGTGTGATTCCCTTCATTCACCCTTCCTGGGCAGAATTAACAGAATTTCCTCAGGGGGGGAGGGGGGGGGGCACATTTCCTCTGGAGGGGACATTCTCTGTCGTGCTCCCGGGATGGAGGAGGAATGAGAAGACTTGGCTGTAAATTAGTCAAAGGGAGGGGGAAAGTCTGGTGGCTTCGTTGCCCTTCTTTGTCGTGGGGATTCTCTTCTTGGAGGCACCTATTCTTCCCCAGGCCCCGTTCAGCTTCTTGACAAGCTCCCTGAAGTCTCACTTTGCCTCTCTGCCTTCCTTCCTCGTGGAATTCAATAACTCTCCCCTTTTTTTCAGCTCTTTGCCTTCCTTTTTGTCCCTTGCTCCGTCCTCCAGTACCCTTGTCTTTGGAGCCAGGCACAACGTAATATTTACTTTGGCCTTTTGGTGCGTGCCAGGCACCTTCAGAAATGTTTGTGTGTGATTCCCTTCATTCACCCTCCTCGGCAGAATTAACAGAATTTCCTCGGGGGAGGGGGGGAGGGCACATTTCCTCTGGAGGGGACATTCTCTGTCGTGCTCCCAGGATGGAGGAGGAATGAGAAGACTTGGCTGTAAATTAGTCAAAGGGAGGGGGAAAGTCTGGTGGCTTCGTTGCCCTTCTTTGTCGTGGGGATTCTCTTCTTGGAGGCACCTATTCTTCCCCAGGCCCCGTTCAGCTTCTTGACAAGCTCCCTGAAGTCTCACTTTGCCTCTCTGCCTTCCTTCCTTGTGGAATTCATTAACTCTCCCCTTTTTTTCAGCTCTTTGCCTTCCTTTTTGTCCCTTGCTCCGTCCTCCAGTACCTTTGTCTTTGGAGCCAGGCACAACGTAATATTTACTTTGGCCTTTTGGTGCGTGCCAGGCACCTTCAGAAATGTTTGGTGGCCCTCAAACTCTTGGGTTTGGTTCACCTCAGCCTCTCAAATATTGCTGTTTGTTGTAGCAGACAGATACGTATGTGATGTATCTGTATCTGATGTGATTCATATGATTTGTATTTTTTTTCCCTCTTGCAGGAGACCTTTGATTACATCGGCAGCTCGCGCATGGTCTACGACATGGAAAAAGACAAGTTTCCTCTCCGTTTGGACAACATTTATTCATTTGTGGAGTTGAATCAGGTGTGGGATAAGTTTAGGGGACCTTTTTTAATTCCCTCTTTAGCTGTGGTTTTTTCCCAGCTGGCCTTTGACTGGTTTGTGATTATTCCCTGGACTGGACTTCCCTGCTCTTCAAGACTCACGTACTCATGTATGTTTTAGAGGGGAGATGGAGCTGAGATGTGAGGGAGAACTTCTTTGGTGTGAGGGTGGTGAGAGCCTGGCCCAGGATGGCCAGAGAAGCTGTGGCTGCCTCATCCCTGGAGGGGTTCAAGGGCAGGTTGGAGGGGGCTTTGGGCAACCTGGTCTCATTGAAGATGTCCCTTCCACTAGAAGGGATGGAACTGGATGGTCTTGAAGGCCCCTTCCAACCCCAAACGTTCTGTGATGCTCTGGTGATTCCACCACTTCCCTGGGTTGGAGGGGACCCCCAAGTTCATCAAGACCAACCATCAACCCACCACTGCCCAACCCACCACTGCCCCGTGTCCCTCAGCCCCGGCTTTTCGATCCCTCCAGGGATGGTGTTTTGGGGAGTGGAGCCATGGGACAACGAGGAAGAGTTTTAAACCAAAACTGAGGAGATGGAGCTGAGATGTGGGGCAGAAGTTCTTTGGTGTGAGGGTGGTGAGAGCCTGGGCCAGGTTGGCCAGAGAAGCTGTGGCTGCCCCATCCCTGGAGGGGTTCAAGGGCAGGTTGGAGGGGGCTTGGAGCAACCTGGGCTGGTGGGAGGTGTCCCTGCCCAGGGCAGGGGGGTTGGAACTCGATGATCTTTAATGTCCTTGCCAACTCTGATCGTTCCATGATTCTATGTTTTGTATTTAGGAGGTTTTGTGGTTTTTCTTGCAGGTGGCTCTGAGGAATGACTCCGTTCTCTGGATGCACACGGACCCCGTCTCTCGGATGAATACATCTGTTGAAGCTCGGGTAACCAAGCAATCTGTAGTCACTCATCTATCCCAAATTGTGTGGGGTCTTTAGCGTGCTGCAGATGATCAGGATGTTAACCTTTCCAGAGAAATTAATCGTGTAAAAGAATAGCAAAAAAATGCAAGGTCTCCCTGGAGACCTTACAGCAGGTTTCCAGTACCTGAAGGGGGCTACAGGAGGGATGGGGAGGGACTCACATCAGGGAATGTAGCGATAGGACAAGGAGTAATAGTTTTAAATTGAAAGAGGGGGGGATTTAGATTAGATACTAGAAAGAAATTCCTTACTGTGAGGGGCCAGAGGAGGCCCCGGAGATGCTGGGAGGGCTGGAGCCCCTCTGCTGGGAGGGGGGGCTGAGAGAGTTGGGGGGGTTCAGCCTGGAGAAGAGAAGGCTCCGGGGAGACCTTGGAGCCCCTTCCAGTCCCTCAAGGGGCTCCAGGAAAGCTGGGGGGGACTCTGGATGAGGGAGGGGAGCGATGGGACGAGGGGGAAGCTCAAAAAGAAGAGATTGAGGTTAGATTTTGGGAAGAACTTGTTTATTTGGAGGGTGGTGAGAGCCTGGCCCAGGTTGCCCAGAGAACCTCTGGCTGCCCCATCCCTGGAGGGGTTCAAGGGCAGGTTGGAGGGGGCTTGGAGCAACCTGGGCTGGTGGGAGGTGTCCCTGCCCGGGGTGGAGGGCTTGGAGCTCGATGATCTTCCAACTCTGACCACTCTATGATTCTAAAACAGTGTCATTTCTTCTCTTTTCAGGTTAGAAACTTGCTGGATATCCTGAGTAACAGCAGCGTGGGAGCAAATGTGACTCTGCAGGAAGTTGGATATTCACAGCCTCTTCCCCCATCTTCCTTCCAGCGCTTCCTTCGGGCTCGGCACATCCCTGGAGTGGTCCTGACTGACCACAGAACTGCCTTCCAAAACAGGTACTTAGAATCATTGAGGTTGGAAGAGACCCTTGGGATCATGGAGTCCAACCATCTCCCCTACTCTACAAAGTCCTCCCCTACACCATGTCCCTCAGCACTGCATCTAAACGGCCCTTAAACACAGCCAGGGATGGGGACTCCACCCCCTCCCTGGGCAGCCTGTTCCAATGCCCGACCACTCTAAAACTGGACACAACACTCGAGGTGTGGCCTCCTCAGTGCTGAGTACAGGGGCACAATCACCTCCCTACTTCTGCTGGTCACACTATTTTTGATACAAGCCAGGATGCCATTGGCTTTCTTGCCCCCCTGGGCACACTGTTGGCTCATATTCAGCCATTTGTCACCTAGAACCCCCAGGTCTCTTTCTTCCAGAGCTTTCCAGCCACATTTTCCCCAGCCTGGAGCGCTGCAGGGGGTTAGTGTAGCCCAAGTGAGTCATAGAATCAATCATAGAATCATTGAGGTTGGAAGAGACCCTTGGGATCATTGAGTCCAACCATCTCCCCTCCTCTTCAAAGATCGTCCCCTCCTCTTCAAAGATCGTCCCCTCCTCTTCAAAGATCGTCCCCTCCTCTTCAAAGATCGTCCCCTCCTCTTCAAAGATCGTCCCCTCCTCTCCCAAAGTCGTCCCCTCCTCTAGATCTCTCTTGGATTGAGGTGCCCAAAACTGGACACAACACTCGAGGTGTGGCCTCCCCAGTGCTGAGTCCAGGGGCACAATCACCTCCCTACTTCTCCGGGTTGAGGGGGCAATGGGTGGCCCGTGGGCAGAAGGAGGGTGGCCCGTGGGCAGAAGGTGGCCCGTGGGCAGAAGGTGGCCCGTGGGCAGAAGGTGGCCCGTGGCCAACGGCAGCGGAGCCGGCAGAGGGCACCTGAGCTCCCCCAAGGCCCCTGGCAGGGGGGGTGCTGCCTGCCATTACATGTAGAGCTGTGCCCCGGGGGGAGCAGAGGAGCAAACATGTGCCATGTCATCGAACAAGCGCAACATAATTATTCTGACAACCGAAAGAAATCCAGTTTTGTACAGAAAATGTTCCCCCACAGCTGGCTGGAAGCCAGAGGTGAGCAAATGGCAACTGAGCGTGCCTAAGCCTCATCTGTTCTTCCAGAAGCTGGCTGCCTTTTTTTTTTTTTCCTTTTTTTTTTTTTTTTTTAACTTTTTAATATGGCTTTCGGTTTGTGATGGCAGAAAGCCCCAGGCATTGGAAAGGGCACTTTCATTCACCCCACATGACCCTACCTCAGCGTGGTCTTTGGGGATCCCCTGCTCCTCTTCAGCTTTGGGAGGGGAGACGTGGGGTAGAGGACAGACATACACCTCTGCCCTCTTCCCTAAACTCTTCAAATTGGTTCTTTCCCTTCCTTTTCTATCCTTCCCTGCTGTTTCTGAGGATGTGGTGAGCCAGGGGAAGCAGCTTCCCTTTTGCCTTTACTGCTCTAAAGGGATGAGAAGAGCTGGGGTGGAAGAAAGCCCAGCCCTCTGCTGTGAGACCCCTCTTTAGATCATAGAATCGTAGAGTTGTCCGGGTTGGAAGGGACCTTTAAGATCACCCAGTCCAACCACAAACCTAACTCTGATAAAAAACCACCACTAAACCATCAAAAACCACCACTAAACCATCAAAAACCACCACTAAACCATAAAAAAACCACCACTAAGCCATCAGTCCCAGTTTGACTGGGAATGTCAGGAGCGTAGACTGCCCAATTCCCAGTTCAGCTGCTTGTGCTGCAGATGCCTGGGTGTAAATCTCTCCTGGAGTTGGCTTGGAATTCCTCCCCCCCCCCGAGGTAAGGCCTTAATAAAATCCACTGGCACGACTTTCATCAAAAGCCCTTCTCCCGGGGGGGGGACCTTCTCCAGGGGTTGTCCTTGCCTCAGTTTCTCTGCCCCGTTTAAATAGATTGGGCTGTGGCCCACCTGAAAGCTAATCACAGCCTGGAAATTGCTGGGAGATCCTCAGATGGGAGAAGCTGTGGAAGGGGCCAAGTTAATTATAAAGCCTCATTAAATGGTTTAAGGAGCGTGTGGCAGGGCAGCGCTTTGGCAGGGCTGGATCTCTGCTCCCGGGAGGCTGCTCCCACTGTTTGCTTGAGGCACACTCGGAATTGAATTCCCTGCCCTGTGTTTTTTTTTCCTGTCCCTCCCCAACCTCCATTTGCTTCCTCCTTCTTCTTTTCAGATACTACCAGAGCATGTACGACACCCCGGAGAACGTCCGGATGCAATACCCCGAGGGCCTCAGCCCCGAGGAGATGTTGGACTATGTCACAGACACAGCCAAGGTTCCTATTTTGCATTTTCTTTCGCTTTTTTTTTTATCCAGGGTGGATAAAAAAAGGGGAGGAGGGGCAGAAAGAAGTGGGGAGAGAGGAGGGGGGGGGAAAAAGCTGTTTCCAAAGAAGGCAGAAAGAAGGTGGGAGCTCTTTGTACAGGGACAAAAGAGACGGGCAACTCAAACG
>NW_015091074.1:303424-307452 GCF_001431845.1 Calidris pugnax
TTATTTTGCATTTTCTTTAGCTTTTTTTTTATCCAGGGTGGATGGGGGCTTTGGGAGGAGGGGCAGAGAGAAGGTGGGGGGAAAAGCTGTTTCCAAAGAAGGCAGAAAGAAGGTGGGAGCTCTTTGTACAGGGACAAAAGAGACGGGCACTCAAATGCTAGCAGGATGGAAGGGGTTTTGATGGATGTGTGGGTTCTGGCTGGCTCTCCTTGCTTGTTTTTGCTGGATCTGCCCGTCTTGATTAACAGGGAGCTCTCTTCCTTTGCAGTCCTTGGCAGAAGTCTCCACAGTGGTCGCCCGTGCTCTCTACCGGCTCGCGGGGGGAGCCAACGACACCTCTGCTATTCAGGCAGATCCAAAAACGGTACGAGCAGATGGAATTGAGGCCCTGGCATCTCCGATGAGCCCCTCACGTCCTTCCCTTCTGTCTCTGTTTATATGTGTTTACACAGCATGCTGTCCTGTCTGCCTCCGCGAGGGCTCTGCCTGGGCCCCCCCCCCCTTCTCCTTTTCCCCACCACAGCTGAATGAAAATCACCCCAGAGGTGATTGTCCCCCTGGACTGGGCACTGGTGAGGCCTCACCTCGAGTGCTGTGTCCAGTTTTGGGCCCCCCACCATAAAAAAGACATCGAGGGGCTGGAGCGGGTCCAGAGAAGGGCGACAAAGCTGGTGAGGGGTCTGGAGAATAAGTCTGATGAGGAGAGGCTGAGGGAGCTGGGGGTGTTCAGCCTGGAGAAGAGGAGGCTGAGGGGAGACCTTCTTGCTCTCTCCAACTCCCTGAAAGGAGGGTGTAGAGAGGTGGGGGTCGGTCTCTTCTCTCAAGTCACAGGTGACAGGACAAGAGGAAATGGCCTCAAGTTGCCCCAGGGGAGGTTCAGGCTGGATATTAGGAAACATTTTTTCACTGAAAGGGTTCTCAGCCCTTGGAATGGGCTGCCCAGGGAGGGGGTTGAGGCCCCATCCCTGGAGGTGTTCAAAAGCCGGGTTGATGTGGTGCTGGGAGGTCTGGTTTAGTGATGGTGATGCTTCTTGTTTGTTGTGGGGGTGTCTATTTTTGTCAGTTGGGTTGACGGTTGGACAAGATGATCTTGAAGGTCCCTTCCAACCTAGAAGATTCTGGGATTCTGTGAAAAACCCTTCTCTGGTTCCTTTCCTCTCCATCTTGGGGCAGACATTAAGCTTCACGAGGCCTTTACGAAATAGAGCTCCTTTTATCCTCCTTCTGCAAAGCAGAAGAGGAAGCTGAGGTGAAACAGCGATGTGTGCGCTGCAGGGATAGGCTAAGGAGTCAGTGGAGCTGGAATCTAAGCCAATTTTCACATTTTGGTCCTGAATTCTATACAGTTGTGACATATAGTCATTCCTTTGCTGTTCTCTTGGCCCTCGTAGTGGGAAACATCTGTCAGCCAAGTAATCTTGAGAGAGCTATAGCTGGGAAGATCCCGTTTGTATAGATCTCTGCTCTTTCACTGAATTTCACTGAATTTCAGAGTTGGAAGGGACCATAGAGATCATCTAGTCCAACTCCCCTGCTGAAGCAGGATTGCCTAGAGCTTGTCAGAGCATGTTACTCAGGAGCATCCAGGCGGGTCTTGAAAATCTCCAAGGAAGGGGACTCCACCCCCTCCCTGGGCAGCCTGTCCCAGGGCTCTGTCACCCTCACCGTGAAGAAGTTTCTCCTCATATTTGAGTGGAACCTCTTCTGTTCCAACTTGTGCCCGTTGCCCCTCGTCCTCTCACTGGGAACCAGTGAAAAGAGTCTGGCTCCCTCCTCCTTCAACCCTCCCTTGAGATACTTGTAGGCATTGAGAAGGTCTCCCCTCAGCTTTCTCTTCTCCAGACTCAAGAGTCCCAGCTCTCTCAGTCTCTTCTCATCAGGGAGATGCTCCAATCCTTGAATCATCTTTGTTCGCTGGGCTCTTTCCAGTAGTTCCCTGTCCCTCTTGAACTGGGGAGCCCAGAACTGGACGCAGGATTCCAGTTGTGGCCTCCCCAGTGCAGAGCAGAGGGGGAGAATGACTTCCCTTGACCTACTGGCTACACTCTTCCCTCTGCAACCCAAGATACCATTGGCCTCCTGGCCACAAGAGCACACTGTTTGCTCATTGTCATTTTACTGTCCACCAGAACCCCTAGATCTTTCTCTTCAGTAGTTGCCTCTAGCGGGTCCACCCCTAACCTATACTGGTACCTGACATTTTTCTTCCCCAGGTGCAGGACCCTACACTTTTCCCTGTTGAACCTCATGAGGTTCTTCCTCGCCCAGCCCTCCAGCCTGTCCAAGTCTCCCTGGATGGCAGCACAGCCCTCTGGGGTGTCAGCCACCCCTTCCCAGTTTGGTACCATCAGCAAACTGGCTGAGGATACACTCTGTCCCCTCGTCCAGGTCACTGATGAATATATTGAACAGCACGGGCCCAAGTATTGACCCCTGGGGGCCACCACTGGTCACAGGCTTCCAACTTGAACCTGCTCCATTAATCATTACCCTTTGAGTCCTGTCCCACAGCCAGTTCTCAATCCACCTCACTGTCCCCTCATCCAGCCCACGCTGCCTCAGTTTCCCAATGAGGATTTTATGAGAGACAGTGTCAAAAAAGCCTTGTTGAAGTCAAGGTAGATGACATCTGCTGCCCTCCCCTCATCCAACCAACCGGTTATGGCATCATAGAAGGCTTTGTATAAACTGATTTCCATCTCTTCCCAGGTCTCTCGGATGCTGTATGGGTTTCTGATTAAAATGAACAATTCCTGGTTCCAGTCCATCGTTAAACCAGACGTAAAAGGAATTCTGGGTGGTAAGAGCAACGCAGGGAATAGGACCACGGGGATGGGTTTGACCCCATGTGTGACCTGGCAGCTTTCTACAGCGCTGTCTGCTTCTGGCCATCTCCTCCTCAACCCCTTTTCTCTCCCTCTGTTCCAGATGATGTTCCCCAACATTACGTTGCTGTTTCCAGCCCTGTCAACACCACTTATCTTGTCCAGTATGTCCTGGCCAACCTGACGGGCACCGTCGTCAACCTCACCAAGGAAGAGTGTCTGAACCCTGAAAAAACACCCAGCAGCGAGAGAGAAGTAAGTGGCCACCAGAGCAGGATGAGAGGGAAGGACAGATCCATCCAGTTTATGGTTTCTGCTTTTGAGGAAAACTGGTTGGGAATGTTTTCTCTTCCTCCTAATAGCGTGTGGGAGACTCACAGACTGGTGGGGGCTGGAAGGGACCTCTGGAGATCACCCAGTCCCACCCCTTGCCCAAGCAGGGTCACCCCAGAGCAGGTCCCACAGGATCAAATCCAGGAGGGGTTGGAATCTCTCTGGAGAAGGAGCGCCCACACCTTCTTCTTGAGGTTCCACTCAAATCTGCGGAGAAACTTCTTCACGGTGAGGGTGACAGAGCCCTGGGACAGGCTGGGCAGGGAGGGTGTGGAGTCCCCTTCCTTGGAGATTTTCAAGACCCACCTGGATGCTCCTGAGTAACATGCTCTAGCTCTGGGCAATCCTGCTTCAGCAGGGGAGTTGGACTAGATGATCTCTATGGTCCCTTCCAACTCTAAAATTCAGTGAAATTCAGTGAAAACTGGCCCCAGAGCTGCAGCTGGGGTCTCACCAGGGCAGAGCAGAACTGGGAAACTCCCCCAAGGAGGCCTCTTAATGGCCAAGGAGCGGGCAAAAGGATGCCCTTAGAGCGAAAAGGGGCAGTAAAGCCCCTTTCTCTTCAGGTAAGGTCTCTTACCCTCCTGTTTTCTTCACAGATGTATGACTATGCCTGGGTGCAGGGTTCTCTGGACCCCAACTCAACCTCCCGGGTCCCCTACTGCGTCCGGTCAACCGTTCACCTGACCAAAGCCCTGTCTCCTGCCTTCGAGCTGCGGCAGTGGGGATCCACGGAGTACTCCACGTGGACGGAGAGTCGGTGGAAAGAGATCCGTGCCCGAATCTTTCTAGTAGCCAGCAAGGAGCTAGAGGTGAGTTTTGTACATGTCTGAAAGAGAAAAGAAAGGGGGGGGGGGAAAAACCTGTGCG
>NW_015091074.1:307928-321834 GCF_001431845.1 Calidris pugnax
GACACGCTCCAGCACCTCAATGTCCTTCCTGTAGTGAGGGGCCCAAAACTGAACACAGAACTCGAGGTGAGGCCTCACCAGGGCCTAGTCCAGAGGTACGATGACTTCCCTACTCCTGCTGGCCACACTATTCCTGACACAGGCCAGGATGCTGGTGGCCTTCTTGGCCACCTGGGCACACTGCTGGCTCATGTTCAGCCTGCTGTCCACCAACACCCCCAGGGCCTTTTCTTCCAGGCAGCTCCAGCCACTCTGCCCCAAGTCTGTAGCGTTGCCTGGGGTTGTTGTGACCGAAATGCAGGACCCAGCACTTGGCCTTATTAAACCTCATCCCGTTGGCCTTGGCCCATTGATCCAGTCAATGAAAAAGAGGGAGCTGTCGCTGGTGACAACCCTCCCACCTCCAGCCATTTGGGGGTTAATAACGTGGTCGCTGAGGCTGAGACAGGGCAGAATAATCAAGGGTCCCAGGAGCTCTGTGGATAAAAGGTAGAAGTGCCAGGAGTCTTAACCCCTTCCCCAAGCACAGGAGGCCAAACCCGGTGAATCTGGCTGTTAAAGTGTTTCACCCGATGTGCAAAATGTGCCTGATGTTGCCCCGTTTTCCTTCCTGCGCTTTGAATCCCTTCTAAAAAATGCAGAAATAACTTTGGCTCAAACCTTCCCCAACAAAAGCTTCTTTTGGTTCAGTGTCTGGGATCCTGAGCAGCCCCTGGGCTGGGTGTGAGGTGCTTTTAAGTGCTGGCAGAACTTAAAGGGTTAAAGGCCCGGTCCCTTTGGGACTCTGAGCCTTTCTGGTGGCCTCTGGTTGGCTGGTTGTGATGTCACCCCTTGTCACATCGTGTGCCACCAAAGGCTGTGCAAGCCCAGGCATCCCTTCCATCCCTTGGATGGTTATTTCAAATCTGAGCAATTTATTTGTGTGACACTGGGCCCTTTTAACACCCTCAGGCAAGCACAATGCCCTGCCTGTGTCTCCACACCAGTAGATACTGGTGCCCAGTTTGAGCCCAGCCATCCCTGAAGCTTTGACCCAATAGAAAATGTGCTGGGAGTGTTTGGCTGCTGAATGGGGAGTATACTGGGATGTCTGGGGAGACTGGGAACGACAGTTCCACCAAGGAGAAGGGTGATGGGAAGGGATCTGCCCGGGCCTTGGGCTGGTCTGGAACTTTCCTGGCTTCAGGAGAGGTGCTGAGCAGGAGGGAATCTGTTCTACAAACCCTATTGAGAGATGTTGATCCTGCCAACGACTTGTTGAAGGCATTTGCAGTTCTTTGCTGGAGGAGATGAACTTAAACGCATTAAGTTTAAGCATTAAGTCTTGTTGAACCTCATGAGGTTCAACCTCATGAACCTCATGAGGTTCAACAAGAGCAAGTGCAAGGTTCTGCACCTGGGCCGGACCAATCCTGGCCACCAATACAAACTGGGGGGTGAGGGATTGGAAAGCAGCCCTGAGGAAAGGGACTTGGGGGTGCTGGTGGAGGAGAAGCTGGACATGAGCAGGCAGTGGGCAGCTGCAGCCCAGAAGGTCAATCCCATCCTGGGCTGCATCAAAAGCTGCGTTGCCAGCAGGTCCAGAGAGGGGATTCTGCCACTTTGCTCTGCTCTGGTGAGACCTCACCTGGAGTATTGTGTGCAGGTCTGGAGCCCTCAACATAAGAAGGACATGGACCTGATGGAGAGGGTCCAGAGGAGGGCCACAAGGATGATCAGGGGGATGGAGCACCTCTGCTCCGAGGACAGGCTGAGGGAGCTGGGGTTGTTCAGCCTGGAGAAGAGGAGGCTCCGGGGAGACCTTATAGCCCCTTCCAGTACCTGAGGGGGGGCTACAGGAAGGCTGGGGAGAGCCTGTTTAGAAAGGGCTGCAGTGACAGGACGAGGGGCAATGGCTTCAAGCTGGAGGGGAACAGCTTTAGACTGGAGATGAGGAGAGGGTTCTTCACTGGGAGGGTGGTGGAGCACTGGGACAGGTTGCCCAGGGAGGTGGTTGAGGCCCCTTCCCTGGAGATATTCAAGGTGAGGCCTAGTGAGGCCTGATGAGGCCCTGGGCAACCTGGTCTAGTTGGGGGTGTCCCTGCTGACTGCGGGGGGGTGGGACTAGATGGCCTTTGGAGGTCCCTTCCGGCCTGGAAAATTCTATGATTCTCTAAGTTCTTTATCCGTGGCACAACTTTCTTACCTTTTCTCTTAAACACCGGTTTATGTGCAATAACCCCAGGGAAAGCTGACCTGATCCTGCCTGGCAGTCGCTTTTGTCTGAGTCTGTAAAATCCTCAGAGTATGTTTATATTTTGATTTTATTTTATTTACGCGGTGCCTCAGGAGCGAGCCGATCTCTGTAGCTTTTTGACAGAGACACCCCCCCCCCCCCCCCCCCCCCCCCCACAACACTTGAGTCTTTCTCCTCCCTTCCCAGATCATCACCTTGGTGGTGGGCATTGTCATCCTCGTGGTCTCTCTCCTCACCACCTATTTTATCAACGCCAAAGCCGACATACTCTTTAGCCTCCCGCGGGACCCCGGGGCCGTGGCTTATTGAAGATGGAGAAGCTTTAGCCCTTTGGATTACAGTTGTCAAAGATGAAAAACACTGGAATTCCCCTCTCTCTGGATAGGGCCATGAATGGTTCTCTCTTGGAGCTTCCATGCTCGAGTTTTGGGGACCGAGCCCCAAAAAAAACATGAGACTTTCCCAGAAAACGGTGCCGCCCGAGCCCTAAAGAAACTGAGACGGTCCCGAAGCCTTGCTTTTTAATTTGTCTCCTTTTTCTGAGCAACTTGAGAGGTTCCTGAATGCCACCGAGGCGACCAGGTGATGGATTTGTTCCCCAGAGGAAGGGCAGGGGTGGAAGGATGAAGGTATTTTCTCTGGGATGTCCATGGAGCAGCAGATCTCCGCCGTGTCCGATGGCACAGGTTGCCTGGTAACGTCCAAGAGTCGCTGTGAATGGGTGTAAACTCCAATGCAGGGAGGAAAAGGTGTGTTTAACAGATGATTTAGATGTAAAATGTCCTTTTTTTTTTTTTTTTTTTTTTTTCCTAATGATGCAATATTTTCTGGGTTTTGTACATATATAAATAGTTCTGTTTAATTAAAAAAAAAAATCTCCGCTTACAAATTAACCCGTTGCCTGTTTTGTCGCAGTTGATGGCCCAAAGCCACTGGGTTTGGTCTTGGGAGAGACAAGAGTTTGTTGGATTTGGTTTTTAGACCCGTGTTACAGAGTCACAGAGGGACATGGTGTTGGAAGGGACCTCTGGAGATCTGGTTTTGGTTTTTAGACCCGTGTTACAGACTCACAGAGTGATATGGGGTTGGAAGGGACCTCTGGAGATCATCTCCTCCAACCCCCTGCCACAGCAGGTCCCACAGGAACGTGTCCAGGTGGGTTTGGGATGTCTCCAAAGACAGAGACTCCACCACCTCTCTGGGCAGCCTCTGCCAGGGCTCTGCCACCCTCACAGGAAAGAAGTTCCTCCTTATGTTGAGATGGAATTTCTTATGGTCATGTTTTTGCCCATTTCCTCTTGTCCTGTCCCTGGGCACCACTGAGAAAAGCCTGGCCCCATCCTCCTGACCCCCACCCTTGAAGTATTTGTAGGCATTGATCAGATCCCTCCTCAGTCTTCTCCAGACTCAAAAGCCCCAAGTCCCTCAGCCTTTCCTCCCAAGAGGAAAGCCCTCCAGGCCCCTCAGCATCCTTGTAGCCTTTTGCTGTCCCCTCTCCAGCAGTTCCCTGTCCTTCTGAAACTGGGGAGCCCACGACTGGGCCCAGTGCTCCAGCTGGGGCCTCCCCAGGGCAGAGCAGAGGGGCAGGATGACCTCCCTTGAGGTTCTCCACGCTTTTCTTGATGCCCCCCAAGATGCCAGTGGCTTCCTTGGCCACCAGGACTATTGTTGGCTCCTGGGCATCCTGGTGTCCCCCAGGACTCCCAGGTCTTTCTCCTCAGAGCTGCTCCCCAGCAGGTCACCCCCAACCTGTCCTGGTGCAGGGGGTTAATCTTCTCTCTCTCCCATCTTTCACATCTAGATTCCCTGCTTCACTTTGGGCTTTTTCTCTTATTTTTTCCCCCCTGAAGGCTTCTGCTTGGAATTATTATTTTTTTTTCCTCCTCGTTTTCCTCGTACAAACAGAAATCAGCCCTTTTACTGCTCCCAGCCCCCCTTTTCCACCCCCAGCTTTTTGTTGGGAGCCGCTCTCTGGCGAGAGGAACAAACAGCTGTCCCCGTGTCCTGTGCCCACCCCGCTCCTCCCGTGGCCAACAGGTCTCCCTGGTGGCCACCACCACGAGCAACCCTGCTCTTGGTGGCAACAAAAGGAGGGGAGAAGCGAGGGGACAAGGCTGGCAAACGCCGCGGCCAAGACACATTTCCCTTCCCGCTGCCAAGGCTGGAGAAAACACACCAAATCTTGATTCTCAGCCCAAAATTTACCCTGCGTGTCCCTCCAATTCTCCCGGTGCCAGGGGAGGGGGGGAGAGGAAAAGCAGTCGCCGTTGTCGGTGCTTCCAGCCCTTCCCGGTGTGTTTTGCCCTGGTCAGTAGTAAATTGGTTTTGCTCAGCTGGTTGGTGATGATGAGGTTTGCGCCGCGGGGATCTGAGCCTTCTCCTCCTCGGGGGATGGATGAAAAGGGGGTGGGGGAGAAATAGAGAAGCAAGAGGGTTCATTTGGGAAGTAAATGAGCTACGAGAGGGTCCTGGTCCCTGGATTTCTCCTCCCTGGTCTCTGGATTTCTCCCTGGTCCCCAGGTTTCTCCTCCCTGATCCCCAGGTTTCTCCTCCTCCTCCATCCCCAGCTGCTGCCCCTCTCCTCGTGGTGCCCTCCAAGGACACGGACGCTGCTACTTCCCCCCCCTTCCAGAGGGGTGACAGGACCCTCTTGAGACCTCGAGGTGAACAGATCTTGAAAGACAAAGGTGTTTCGTTAATGTCAAGCTGCTGTCGGGGAAAGGAGCTGCTTTTTATGGGGTGGAGAAATGAAATCCCATTTTATACAGAAATAAGAGCGTGGATAAAGGCCTCGTGTTCGCCCCCATCCCTCTCCCAGCTCATCAACGGGGATGTCCCCCATCAATCTGGATCTCTGTGACCTGTTCAGTCTCACTCCTCACCCTCACACAAAGAGCTGGGGGTGGGGGGATTTGGGGGTGATCCTTCCCCTCCCCTGGGACTGGGGGAGCCTTTGCTGCCTTTGTGTCCGACGGAGGAATCGTTTCCCCCCAGGGAAGCCCCTCTCAGCCCCAAATTAGCGTCCGAGCCCTGGAAAAGCTCACTCTTAAGCCATCCTTTCCGTGCCTTCAGTTATCTCCGGTAGATCCGTGGCCCCAGTTTAAAAAGAAAACAGGTTTTTCACCCCTTGTGTATCTCCCTTTTGTCTAAAACCTTTGGTTTTGGGGGTGAGTTGTGGCTCTGGTTCCTCCTGGTCCCACAGCAGCCGTCCTCAGCTGCGCGGACCACGAAGTTGATAACTCCCCTGATACACTTTCCCCTCCCTCACTCCTGAGATTATGTGCATTAATTAGAGCATCCCTAATGCTAATAAGCAACGGGGAGTAAGTGCCTTCTCAGTAAATTAATGCGGAAAGGAGCTTGAATATTGGTACAGACGTAGATTTATTTCTGTCTTTGCGATGGAAACCAAATCGCTGAGTTCTGAGGGTATTTTGATGCGCGTTGGCTAAAAAATGGGGGGGTTGAAATTGCACTGGGGGCCAGGGGGGAACCGGTGGAGTGGCCGCCTTTGAGGTAGCCTGATGAGAACGAGGTAATTCCCCCCCCTTCGAAGCCCATTTGCTTTGATAATTAGAAAAGTTTGCATGGGAAATTACGCAAAACATATGGAAAAGCCAAGAACTTTCCGGCTCCGTGTCTGGTGGCCTTTGAAGCTGTGGAGTAGCCCCGGCTTCTCCTTGGGGTGTGGGGAAGGGACGCAGCAAACACCGCTGCCGTCTGTCGTAGCTGGTCCAGGAGGACAGAGTCCAGTTGGGTAACCTCTGGAGATACCAGGCTGTTCCCTGAATTCAACATATTTCTCCTCTCAAACTTAGAATCCTAGAATGGTTTGGGTTGGAAGGGACCTTAAAGACCATCCTGTCCCCTCCCTGCCCTGGGCAGGGCCACCTCCCACCAGCCCAGGTTGCTCCAAGCCCCCTCCACCCTGCCCTTGAACCCCTCCAGGGATGGGGCAGCCACAGCTTCTCGGGGCAACCTGGGCCAGGCTCTCACCACCCTCACACCAAAGAACTTCTGCCCCACATCTCAGCTCAATCATAGAGTCAGAGAACCATCTAGGTTGGAAGGGACCTTCAAGATCATCCAGTTCCATCCCTTCTAGTGGATGGGACATCTTCAAGGAGACTAGGTTGCTCAAAGCCCCCTCCAACCGGGCCTTGAACCCCTCCAGGGATGGGGCAGCCACAGCTTCTCGGGGCAACCTGGGCCAGGCTCTCACCACCCTCAAAATGAAGAAATTCTTCCCAAAATCTGACCTGGATCTCTCCTTTTTGAGCTTAAAACCCTTCCCCCTCGTCCCATCGCTCCCCTCCCTCATCAAGAGTCCCCCCCAGCTTTCCTGGAGCCCCTTGAGGGACTGGAAGGGGCTCCAAGGTCTCCCCGGAGCCTTCTCTTCTCCAGGCTGAACCCCCCCCAACTCTCTCAGCCTGTCCTCACTCAGTGATTTAAGATACTGCAGTGATTTAAGACAGTGTCCCAGCCAACAGAGGTTACACAGAATCACAGAATCCCAGAATCTTCTAGGTTGGAAGGGACCATAAAGATCATCTTGTCCAACCATCAACCTGAGACACTCTCCCAGCCAACAGAGGTTACATAGAATCCCAGAATCTTCTAGGTTGGAAGGGACCTTCAAGATCATCTTGTCCAACCGTCAACTGACTGACAAAAATAGACACCCACACAACAAACAAGGAGCATCATCACTAAACCAGACCTCCCAGCACCACATCAACCCGTCTTTTGAACACCTCCAGGGATGGGGCCTCAACCCCCTCCCTGGGCAGCCCATCCCAAGGGCTGAGAACCCTTTCAGTGAAAAAATTGTTCCTAATCTCCAGCCTGAACCTCCCCTGGGGCAACTTGAGGCCATTTCCTCTCGTCCTGTCGCCTGTGACTTGGGAGAAGAGACCGACCCCCATCTCTCTACACCCTCCTTTCAGGGAGTTGGAGAGAGCAAGAAGGTCTCCCCTCAGCCTCCTCTTCTCCAGGCTGAACACCCCCAGCTCCCTCAGCCTCTCCTCATAAGACTTGTGCTCCAGACCCCTCACCATCTTTGTCGCCCTTCTCTGGACCCGCTCCAGCACCTCGATGTCTTTTTTATGGTGGGGGGCCCAAACATCTCTCGGGCAGAGGAGACAAAAGCTCTCTCCAGTCTGGTTCGTCTCTCTGACCCAGGAGACAAAAGCTCTCTCCAGTCTGGTTCGGTGTCACAATCCAGCTCAGGTACTGGGAAAGTGCTCTCTGACTCTCTAGACTTTCCCTCGCTGCTCCAAAGCAGGGCTACTTGAATTGCATCCAGAGCTACTACATTTTGAGGTTGGTTTACATCATTCCTGGTCGAACCAGTTCTTCCTGACTCTTCTAGATGCTGGGCAGCTTTGAGTTCTGCCCAAACCCTTGGCATCTTTTTTTGGCACTGAGTTCAGCAGGTCGTTTTTTTTTTTTTTTTTTTTGCTGCTTTATGGGATGGAAGGTTCTGCAAGTTCTCCCCCTACTCAACGCCTTGACCAAAGGGAAGAAAGGAGAAAGCAGCCGAGCAGCCACGGGCGAATTCATCCTCAGGAGACGGAGCCAGGAAGAAGCAGGTTCTGCAGCCCTTTACCTGGGGGGGGAAAAAAAGAAATGATGCAACTTCCAGCCAGTCTTGCTGAAACTGCTCCTCAAAACAAACAGGTTCCTGACGCCAGCGAGGGCTGGGGACCTGCTCCCAGGGGCAGGTTGCTACACATTGAGCTGTGTTTTGCTCCTCGAAGGTAAAGGCTGCAGCTCCACGCCGGTTTCCATCTCCTCCCAGCTCCAGTGAGCCTGGTGGTGGCAGGACAGGCCTGGAGAAGGTGGACCAGACACTGGAACCATCTTTCTTCTTGTACTTGAGGTGGTTCACTCCCCGCTGCCGGCTTTTTTGGCTCCAAGGTGCCCAACCAGGAGTAGGAACCCAGGGATCTCTGCCTTGCTTTTATCCTGACTGTCCTCCTAAATCAGCCTCATCCCTTCACCTTGCCCTGCATGGATCCATGAAGAGTCTTGTCACACCATCACAGACTGGTGGGGGCTGGAAGGGACCTCTGGAGACCACCCAGTCCCACCCCCTGCCCAAGCAGGGTCACCCAGAGCAGGTCCCACAGGATCAGATCGAGGAGGGTTGGGAATCTCTCCGGAGAAGGAGACCACACACCCTCTCTGGGCAGCCTCTTCCAGGGCTCTGCCACCCTCAAGTTGAGATGGAACCTCCTGTGTCCCAGTTTGTCCCAGTTTGTCCCTGTTGTCCCTTGTCCTGAGAAGAGCCTGGCCCCATCCTCTTGCTCCCCCCACCCTTTAGCTCCTGCTCAGAGTCGATGAGGTCCCCTCTCAGTCCGTTCTTCTCAGCTTCAGGGCTCAGCCTTTTCCTCACCAGGGAGATGTTCTCCTCCCTGAGCTTCAGGGCTCAGCCTTTCCTCACCAGGGAGATGTTCTCCTCCCTGATAACCCCATGGAGCTCCCACCCGTGTCTCTGGTTCTGAGGTAGCCCTTGGCTCACCCCAAACCACCCCCAGCTCCATCAGACCGAGGGTTTTTTTGGGGGGCTCCCCACTCCACCGAGGGCAGCTGTCCCTGCCACAGAGCCCCCAGGCATCTTGCAGAGTCACGCACATAATTTGCCAGCATCAATTTCCTCCCCACGTGTCTCTACCAGGGATTTCGACCCAAAAAAAAATAAAAAAAAAAAGAAAAAAAAAAAAAGAAGATGCCACTGACTCTCTTGACCCCTGAACTCGGCTGCCTCCCAGGAGGCTGAGGGCTGGGGCTGAGCCCAGAGAGGAGGGTTTGCAGCTGCCCTTGTACCCTGAGGGGGAGACATATGGGGGTGACAGTCAATGAGAGAAGGAGAAAGCAGAGGAAATGTGTGTTTTCTTAGCGCCCAGCTCCTGGGAACTTTATGGCTCCGGAATATTAAGAGGCAGGAAAGTTAATTAATACCCAGAACAAAGGCAGGGCTGTTTGGCTTCTGGGAGAAGGAAGCGGTGGAGACAGGAAGAAAAAGAAGCGGTGTCTTCTTAAATCATTTGTTTTCTGCGTTTTATCAGGAGCTAAAATAGAGGTGGAGCCCGTGAAGGGGTTGAGTTTTGGAGATGGGAGAAAGCGGATTTCTGAGGGGCAGGAGGGTTTTGGGGTGAGCTGTAGGAAAAGTTCCCCCTGCTGAGCCTGGGACACCGTGGAGCAGCGGTTGTCATGTCCTACTCACTGCCACTTCTCTAAAAAGTCACTATTTCTCTTGAGGTGACACTTCTGCTCCCCTCGTAGCATCCTTCCTCTCCTCTCTGCCCAGCTCCTGGCCCCAGCGCCGGAGCCCATGGGCTGTGCTTTGGGCACTGGTGGCTGCAGGTCCCCGGGGTCGAGGTGGCCCATGGATGGCCTTGCCAGGACTGACCTAGGCCCAGTTTGGCTCCCAGTTGGGCTATGGCCTCCCTGACACCTCCCTCGGGATTTAGGGAGACCGGGGGGTTGCTTTAGGTACCGCTTTAAGGCAATTTATTGTGTCCTACTCTCTGCCACTTCTCTAAAAAGTCACTATTTCTCTTGAGGTGACACTTCTGCTCCCCTCGTAGCATCCTTCCTCTCCTCTCTGCCCAGCTCCTGGCCCCAGCGCCGGAGCCCATGGGCTGTGCTTTGGGCACTGGTGGCTGCAGGTCCCCGGGGTCGAGGTGGCCCATGGATGGCCTTGCCAGGACTGACCTAGGCCCAGTTTGGCTCCCAGTTGGGCTATCGCCTCCCTGACACCTCCCTCGGGATTTGGGGAGACCGGGGGGTTGCTTTAGGTACCACTTTAAGGCATGTTCAGACAACCAGACCCTGCTTTCACAAGTGACAGCGGCTCAGGTGGGGATTGTTCAAGGGAGAGCACTTTTCCCAAATAAATACGTGGAGAAAACCTGCTGCAAGAGCTGCTCGTCTGGAACTGAAACTCTCCTCCCTTAAAACTGCTCAGGATCTCTCTGTGCTGAATATTTTAAAGACCCCCGAGCTCTGTGTGCCCTGTGCTTGGGGTGAAGTGGGTCCCAGCCCATCCTTTGCCTTCATAGCCTGGACCTTTGTTGGTCCATGGACCGAGAAAGTGGATACAGAACCTTTGTGTGATGTCTACATGGAGCCTTGTGTCCCAGTCTGGTGCTCCTTCCAGTAGCCTGTGGTCGCCCTCCAGTAGTCCTACTGCCATGGACATGGACAACTGCTTTCTGTGTCCTCCCCGTGAGCAGCAGCGAGGTCCAGCTGAAGGAACCAAGGCTTTAGCCCGGGATGACGCCCGCAGGGAGCGAGGGCTGTTGGCTGGCACCCAGCAGGCATCTGAGTCCAGCATGTGTTTGAAATCAGGGTCTGACCACTACAAATAGTGTCGGAATTGCCAGGCTGGATCATGCCCAGGGTCCAGCTCTGCTGCCACCCTTGGCCCCAGTGGAGCCCATCACCAACTGCTGCTGGGGAAGGCACAGAAGATCCCGGAGCCACCCTGAGCCCCAAATCCATGGCATCCTGATGATCCCTGAGCACCCAGTTCCTTCCAGAGAAGGAGACCCCCACACCCTCTCTGGGCAGCCTCTTCCAGGGCTCTGCCACCCTCATGTTGAGATGGATCCTCCTGTGTCCCAGTTTGTCCCCGTTGTCCCTTGTCCTGTCCCCGGGCACCCCTGAGAAGAGCCTGGCCCCATCCTCTTGCTCCCCCCACCCTTTAGCTCTTGCTGAGAGTCGATGAGGTCCCCTCTCAGTCTGTTCTTCTCAGCTTCAGGGCTCAGCCTTTCCTCACCAGGGAGATGTTCTCCTCCCTGATAACCCCATGGAGCTCCCACCTGTGTCTCTGGTTCGGAGGTAGCCCTTGGGTCACCCCAAACTGGGTACCACTGGAGCCCTCTGCCCTGGCTCTGCTCCACTTGGTGCAGCAAGAACATCCAGTAAGATCCATGCCATCCATCTGTACGTCCATCCTCCAGCCAGTTACACCCGTCCCTGGAGAAAAACACCAGTGCTGGAGAGCTGCCGGGCAGAAAAGGCCCTGCTGGTGCAGCAAGAACATCCAGTGAGATCAATGCCATCCTTCCATACGTCCATCCTCCAGCCAGTTACACCCATCCCTGGAGAAAAACACCAGTGCTGGAGAAAAAGGAAGGTATTTTGGGGAGATGCTGATCCAAACTCACCTTGAGTACTGTGTCCCTCACCTTGAGTACTGTGTCCAGTTTTGGGCCCCCTACCATAAAAAAGACATTGAGGTGCTGGAGCGGGTCCAGAGAAGGGCGACAAAGATGGTGAGGGGTCTGGAGAATAAGTCTGATGAGGAGAGGCTGAGGGAGCTGGGGTTATTCAGCCTGGAGAAGAGGAGGCTGAGGGGAGACCTTCTTGCTCTCTCCAACTCCCTGAAAGGAGGGTGTAGAGAGGTGGGGGTCGGTCTCTTTTCTCAAGTCCCAGGCGACAGGACGAGAGGAAATGGCCTCAAGTTGCCCCAGGGGAGGTTCAGGCTGGATATTAGGAACAATGTTTTCACTGAAAGGGTTCTCAGCCCTTGGGATGGGCTGCCCAGGGAGGGGGTTGAGGCCCCATCCCTGGAGGTGTTCAAAAGCCGGGTTGATGTAGTGCTGGGAGGGATGGTTTAGTGATGATGCTCCTTGTTTGTTGTGTGGGTGTCTATTTTTGTCAGTGAGGTTGACGGTTGGACAAGATGATCTTGAAGGTCCCTTCCAACCTAGAAGATTCTGTGATTCTGTGAAAAGGAAGGTATTTTGGGGAGATACTGATCCAAGCTCGCTCTTCCCCAGTCCGCCCAGTGCAGCCCTGTGCTCCCAGGGCTCCCTGTTATCTCCAGCCCCTTCCACTGGCGTGCGGTGGGATTGCTGGGAGGAGGAGGCAGAGGATGAGGCGAGGATGGAGGATGCTGCTTAGGACCTCCAGCTCTCCTGCTACCCAGGTGATCCTTCCCCGGCGCCAGCCCAGCTTTAGCGGCGAAGGTTTCTGGGGCTAATCAAGATCGACACGCAAACAAAACAGCATCTCCGCATCTCGCAGCCAGCAGAAAGGGAGAAGCAGATGGGCTGGAGGAGGCAGGGAGCTGCTGCTAAATGGATTGATGGAGAGGCCTTTAAGAGAGATGGATTGGAGAGGGAGCCGCTGGAGGAAAAGGGCCGGGGCGGCCGCGCTGCGAATGGGGCAGGGGCCCAGGGAGATGCCGGGAAGGGAGAAAGGCCTGCAGATAACAGATGGATGGACACAAAGACTGGAAGGGAAGAGAGGGACAGATGGACAGGCAATAGAGAGAGAGTCAGGAGAAGAGAGGGATCTGAACGTAATTAGATTGGATCCGATTATGACAGACTCGATTAGAGCAATATTATGATCAGGAGCTTCTGTCGCTATTTGGCTTTTAGAGGGGGGGGGAACAAAGCCAGGGAGCACGTGTGGAAGGGGGACACGGGGAGGCGAAGGGAAGCGGGAAGGATGAAAGGAAAGGGGCTCCTTGTGAAAGCTGTCAGTGGTGGTGGTGACAGATTGTCTAGTTATCGAGCACCGGGGCCGTCTGTCACCGACCGCTCACAAAACCTGCACTCAATAAAAGCCGGGGAGACAAAGGCGAGGAGAGGAGAGGGGCTATCGGAGCCCGGAGCTTCTGTCACTCGCCAGGAGAGCCTGCCCAGGGCACGGGGACAGCCCTGCAGCTCGGGGACCTTCTGTTGTGAGCTGGGCACACGCAGGAGTAAACATGAGGAGAGGCTGAGGGAGCTGGGGGGGTTCAGCCTTGAGAAGAGGAGGCTGAGGGGAGACCTTCTTGCTCTCTCCAACTCCCTGAAAGGAGGGGGTAGAGAGGTGGGGGTCGGTCTCTTCTCTCAAGTCACAGGCAACAGGACGAGAGGAAATGGCCTCAAGTTGCCCCAGGGGAGGTTCAGGCTGGAGATTAGGAAAAATTTTTTCACTGAAAGGGTTCTCAGCCCTTGGAATGGGCTGCCCAGGGAGGGGGTTGAGGCCCCATCCCTGGAGGTGTTCAAAAGCCGGGTTGATGTAGTGCTGGGAGGGATGGTTTAGTGATGATGCTCCTTGTTTGTTGTGTGGGTGTCTATTTTTGTCAGTGAGGTTGACGGTTGGACAAGATGATCTTTAAGGTCCCTTCCAACCTAGAAGATTCTGTGATTCTGTGATTCTGTGTGCACAAAGAGCAGGGCTGGACCTCACTCGGCCCCTTTCCCACCCTCACATGGGCTCTGCAGCCTGTTTGCCCGTGCGTGCACACGTGTGTGCACACGCAGCTTGCACGGACAGCCTGTGTGTGCACACACCTTTGCGTATCCTAATGTACTTACCCCAAAAAGACCTCGAGCCTTGGCTTTGCAGGGCGTCGTGGCCCCGGTTGAAGGTTAAGGGGCTGCCTGGGTGCTTTGATCCCAACAACAAAAAAAGTAGCCCTGAGGAAAAGCAGCCCTGAGGAAAGGGACTTGGGGGTGCTGGTGGAGGAGAAGCTGGACATGAGCAGGCAGTGGGCAGCTGCAGCCCAGAAGGTCAATCCCATCCTGGGCTGCATCAAAAGCTGCGTTGCCAGCAGGTCCAGAGAGGGGATTCTGCCACTTTACTCTGCTCTGGTGAGACCTCACCTGGAGTCTTGTGTGCATGGCGGGAGCCCTCAATATAAGAATGAGATGGACCTGGTTG
>NW_015091074.1:322044-326399 GCF_001431845.1 Calidris pugnax
ACTGTGAGGGTGGTGGAGCACTGGAACAGGTTGCCCAGGGAGGTGGTTGAGGCCCCATCCCTGGAGATATTCAAGGTGAGGCCTGATGAGGCCCTGGGCAACCTGGTCTAGTTGGGGGTGTCCCTGCTGACTGCGGGGGGGTGGGACTAGATGGCCTTTGGAGGTCCCTTCTGGCCTGGAAAATTCTATGATTCTAACTCTGCCTCCCGCTCGCCGTCTGCGAAGAGTCCAGGAGCTGGAGCATCCCCCGGTTGAGCATCACAAGTGGTTGGCAAGGCCTTGAGCCGTCCGTGTGGAGCATCTGAACCTTCCCAGCCGGCCCAGGGTTGCAAAGAACGTGCTGCAAACCAGGCGTGATGGAGCTGGCACCCGCTCTTCGAGAGCCGCTGGATGGGAGCACCGTGTTTCCAAGATTTCAAGCCCCGGCCAGGATAGGATTGATTTCTCCTTGGGATTCATGTTCCTCCTGCCCGAGACTCCCCCCCCCCCCCCCCCCCCCCCCCCCCCCCCCCCCCCCCCCCTCCAAAAAGTGCACTTCTGCAGCTCTGGCCCAAGTCTGGTGGCACCAAACGGGACTTTGGGGACGCTGGGGGATCTCTGGTGGCTCGGCTGCAGGAAATGCTCCAAAAGGGCAGGTCTGCCAGGGAAGACTCTGCCATGAGTGAGCAGCTGAGTGGTCACAGGAGCCCAGCGCCTTTTGTTCATAGGATCATGAAGGTTTGGGTTATAATGGACCTTAAAGACCATCCTGTCCCCCCCCACCCTGGGCAGGGCCACCTCCCACCAGCCCAGGTTGCTCCAAGCCCCCTCCAACCTGCCCTTGAACCCCTCCAGGGATGGGGCAGCCACAGCTTCTCTGGGCAACCTGAGCCAGGCTCTCACAACAAAGTTCTTCCCCACATCTCATCTCCATCTCCCCTCTTTCGTGTTAAAACCATTACCCCATGGGGTCCGGCCCCCATGCTGTCAACCAGAGGGTCCTTGCTGGAGCGATGGTGCACAGTCCCACCATGAGAATTAAAGGTACTGGTTGATGGACAGGAGTAGTAACGTCCCACCAGGGACTCTGTCTTTCCAGTGCCTATAAGTTGGGGCAGGGATCTCCTTCCAGGTGTGTGTGTCCCCATGTTGTTTGGAGGTGCAGCCCCTCTACACCAGCTCCAAAGCTCCGGCTGGGTCTGCTCCAGCAGCACAAGGGTTAAATCTGCCTGTTTTCCCCGACAAGCCCAGGCCAGTGTGGTCCCTGGTGGGTTTGTACAATATGTCGCCTCATCCTCTGCCAAATGCTGCCTCTTCTCCTCTCTCTCCCTTCCTCTCCGTGTCCCCCCCTGCACTCAGGCGGGGATCCCGGCTCGGGTTCCCCCCAAATCACAGCCCCGTGCCACCTCCCTCAACCTCCTGGGTCGTGGTGGGCAGGTCTTGGAGGGCTTCGTCCCCTTGGATGGAAACACCACGCCTGGGGCCATCAGCCTCGCGGGTCAAGCCCAAGGCACGGAGAAATGTCCAGAAGCTGGGGCTGCTCCCACCCGACGTGCACCAGCCTTTTTTCTGCCCTGTTGAAAAGAAAGGCCAGGAATTTTGGAGGAAACGAGGGGTTTCTGCAGGTTCTGGCGTGGGGGCTCCTGCGACTCAGAAACATGGGTGGTTTTGAGATGGGAATACCAGGTTCTGCCAGTTGGGAAGGTGGAAAACTCTGAAGCGAAGGACAAAGGAAAAGGGTCCCTTGTTCTCCCTTCCAAAATCTCACCAGGTTTGGACCAGCCTTAGCATATTCAAAGCTCGGGGGTTCTTGCTGGGGAGGCAGAGGATGAGGACCAGCCAAAATCCCAGGGACCACGGCAGCTCCTACAGGCTCCGAGTGGGGACCAGGGAGGATTTCAGCCCCTGGCGAGGGGGATATTGTCTTGGGTGGGAGGGGAAAGGTCTTGAGTTTCTCATTCTTCCCTCACCCTCTCATGAGACCTGTGTCTGTGGCTTCATCTCCCCCAGCTCCTGGTGTTTGTCTCACCCTCCATGAACCACTTGTCTTGGCAAGGAGGTGTGTGGGCACTGAGTAGGGCTTAGAATCAGGGTGGCATCCTGCCCCTTGGCACTTCCAGGGTACAAGAAGCCCCCCTTTTTCCTGAGGGATGTCCCCAGGTGAACTCCTCCCTCCTGGAAGTGCAGAATTTGGATGCTGGGAGATTTTGGGCCCAGGTTGCCCAGAGAAGCTGTGGCTGCCACATCCCTGGAGGGGTTCAAGGCCAGGTTGGAGGGGGCTTGGAGCAACCTGGGCTGGTGGGACGGGTCCCTGCCCAGGGCATGGGGGTGGAACCATATGAGCTTCAACGTCCCTTCCAACCCAAACCATTCTATGGTTCCATGAAGGGGCCTTCACAACCTCAACTCTTCCCTGGGGGAGGAGGGAGGCTGAGAGTCTGCATCGTCCCAGGGCAGAGTTGAGGTGGCCACGTTATGGGGGGAGGACACACCTGGGCTGCTGGGAGGAGGTGGCTGTGCTGGTGTCACTGCAGCCGAGCAGAGAGGGCTGGGGTCATGGAATCATAGAATTATAGAACAATTTAGGTTGGAAGAGACCTTTAAGATCATCAAGTCCAACCATGAACCCAGCACTGCCCCGTTACCACCAACCCACGTCGCTCAGCACCTCATCTACACGTCTTTAAGATGCCTCCAGGGATGGGGACTCCACCACCTTGGGGACAAACCGGGCAGCTTCTATCCCCACGGGGCACCGATGCGTTGCTCCCCGGGCGACCTGCACGGATTTGGGGTGGGAGGAGGGATTTGCCAACCCCTCCGAGAACTCGAGCAGGAGCCCGAAGCTGCCCGCTTCGCCTGGACGCCGCCGTGGCTGCGAGGGCTTTGGCGTCCCCAAATGGGAAGGGGCTCCAGCAGCCAGATCCCCCTCCTTCCCTCCCCTCCTCCCCGAGCCCAGCCCGGCAGGATGCCCGGAGCAGCCCAGCATCAGCTGTGGAAAGAGGTGGGGGCCCTGCTGGCGTCCTGGCAGGGGGAGAAGGAGCTGGCCCTGGGGGCGAGCAGGCGAGACGGGGAACGGAGGAGGGACAAGGCAGAGCAGAACGAGAAAGAAATGCAATTTATTTCACCCCCGTCGGGCTCCCCGGGGAGATGGGGGGTGCCCCAGGCAGGGAGTGCTGTGGGGCAGGGGGGGGACACGTGTGTGCAGGGGCAGGGGAATGAGGGGGGTGGAAGGCTGGAGGGGGGGGTGGTGAAGGATGCTCACCCCCCTCTAGATGTGGAGGTGCTTCTCGTGTGTCCCCCCCATGTGAGAGAGGAGGGATCCATGGGGGGGGTTGATGGATGTGGGATGGCTGCGTGGCATCTCGGGGCGGTGGTGGCCCCACGGCCACGGGCTCATTAAGCAAAGATTGTTTTCTAATCGGTGCCATAGCAATGGGGGGGGGGACAGGGGGGGACGGTGCTTCTCCCCGCCACCTGATCCACCCCCTCCTCACCCCCCCCCGAGCCCATCTGCCCATCCCTGCCATGGGGCTGGAGGCCGCCCAGGTGGAGATGCCCATCACCTGGGCTTCTCCTGCCGTGCAGGGGACGGGGGACCAGCCCCTGGGGCCTGGGGTTGGGGGGAGAAGGTGAGGGAGGGGGACACACATAACCTCCAGCGGTGGCAGGAGGGAGGGGAGGAAGGTGGGAGACCCCCCCCCAAGCAAACTGCAGGGAGGGAGAGGAGGACAGGGATGGGGGACGCAGGGATTTCATTGATAATGAGGATAAATCGGAGCAGAATTTCCCAAAACGAGAGTTTAACAGGAAATTGGAGAAGGGTGAGAGGCAGAGACCGAGTCTGACCCACAAAAGAGGTCGTTTTTGGGGGGATTAATAGAGGATGGGTGTTTCGTAGTTAATAGAGGACGGGTGTTTCGTAGCGATACCTGGGTGTTCTGGGTCACCTCTTCCTTTCACTTTCCCTCTCTTTCCTCCCCAAACTTTATTTCGGGTGAGTTTGGCAGCACCTCAAGGGCAGGGCCAAGGGGTTGGTTGTCCATGCTCCGGCCACCCACGGGTGCACCCCAGAGCTGTGGGACACTCAGAGGGCACGTGTGGCACACGGACACGCGTGGATACCAGCCACGGCCGTGGGGGCTTCAGAGCAAGAAGGTTGTGCCGTGGGGTCTCCTGCCGACGCTGCTCCTCATCCCGCCCGGGCTCGGGGACTCTCCTGCCCGTCTGCACCTCCCTCTCCCCTTTCCAGGCTGGCTCCCATCTCTCCATTTCTCCTTTATGAAATATGCATGGAGAACAGATGTCGCCTTCTCCCGGAGCACCCCCTCCACCACCCTCCACCCTCCTCCCTCTCCTCTCCTCTCCCTCCCTCC
>NW_015091074.1:326456-327565 GCF_001431845.1 Calidris pugnax
CAACCTCCCGCACAGCCAATGGCATCCCCTCTCTTGACTTTAATATTTATGAGGGGGGGGGCACTGGAGCGGCCAATGAGGCAGCCGGGGTCGGACCCGGCGTGCGAGGCCGGGGTGTATATATATAAGCGTCTGGGGCACATGCCTCCTTGGGGTGTCCATCTCAAGACCCAGTGGCCCGCTCGCTCTCCTGCCCGAGGAGGACCATGCCTGGGCCCCACAGCTACCGGGGTTCCCCCTGAACCCCCCCATCTTCCAGGTCCATCCCTCCCAACAGGACACCCCAGCGAAACCCCAGCGAACCACCACCCCCACCGGGGAAACTTCCCTCCTCCTCGATGGAGGGATGAGCCAAGAGGTTGGTTCCTCCTTCCTTGGATTACTTGGAGCTTCATCCCGCGCTGGAAGGGAAAAGCTGGAGCCTGGGAATGGTCAGCTGTTTGGGGGTAAGCTGGGGATGGGTCTTGAGGTTGGGGGGGGTCAGTTGGGGGTCACTGCAAGGTTTGGTGCTGCTGAAACGGTGGCGTGGGGAGAAGGAGAGAGAGAAAAGCAGGGTGGTCACTGCAGGAAGGTGCCCCACTGCCCAAAGTTCTCCAGGGAAGGAGGCTTGACCCCTCCATGAGGTTTAAGACCCTCCTGGGCATCCTTCACTTTGGGTTTGGGGGTGTTTCCCATCAGGAAAAAGCCAGGGGACCTCCATCCAGAGGTCCCAGACACGCTCTGCGGGGCCAGGGGGGTCTTCAAAACTTGTTACGCCGCTGGTCTGGAGCTTGAGGGAAAGGGCAAGTGAGGAGGTGGGAAGCGTTGCTTCCCGTCGGGGGTTTAATCCTTACTGGGGTTTGCGAAGGCAGGACTGGAGCAAGGGTGGGTGTGAAAGAGGTTCTTGCACGAGGTGGATTCAGGAAGGTGGGAGTTTGTGGTTCCTCTGAAGGAAAGAGTGAGAAAGAGCCGCTCAGAGCACAAGAAACCCGCCTGAAGGAGAAGCTTTTTGAGGACAGGACCAACCCGGCGGAGGAGGAGTGGGATGAGGAGCTCGTTTGGGTCCAGTCCTGAAACTTGTCTTCATGCAAATGGCCCGGCTGAGAGCAGAGACCCCCCCATGGGACCCC
>NW_015091074.1:327583-329608 GCF_001431845.1 Calidris pugnax
GAGATGGGGACAACAACGTGTCCCACAGCCTGTGCCCTCCATGGACCTCCATGGACCGGTGAGTGGTTCCTGGGCTGCTCCTGGGCCAGGTTCACCGTCCAAGGAGAAGGAGGTTTCTCAGCCTCCCCTACTCCAGGGTGAGGTGTCCCAGGAGGGGACAGGAGGTGGTGGCTCATCCCCTTCCCTGCCCTGTGGGGTCAGGAGGCAGGTTCTTGCTGCGGTGGCTCCTCCGCACGTGGCCTTGGAGCTCCAGCACGGTGGGATGGGGCACCCCCGGAGTTTGGAGGGGGAGAGGAGAAGAGGCCCGATGGTTTCAGAGCGGCAGCACTGGGATAAGAGGGAGAGAGAAGAGCCAGGGAGGTGGTTGGGGAGATGGAGAGCAGCTCCCTGGTCCCTAAGAGCAGGGGGGAGAGTATTTAAAGAGAAGGTGCGCACGGAGGTACGGAGCTGTGCACGGGTCCTTGGCTGGTTTGTCCCTGAAGCCAATCCTGGATGTCAGACCAACACCTCGCCACTGAAAAGCTGAAAGGACTGAGCCACCATGGCATGTGGCCACCCCCAGAACCCACCTCCCCTCCTTCTCCCAGCCCGGCCGCATCCTCTCCGGATCCTGCACTCAGGACCGGAGCAGCAGCTCTGGGCACGATGCTCCAGGGATGCTTATTGTTGACAGCAGGTGAAACACAGCCATGGGGACACACCTGGAGGTGGCCCAGGTCACCACCAGCCAGGGACAGGGTGGTGGTCTCCCATGGACACGTTGCTTCCAAGGGCAGAGCAGCTGGTGGGGCAAGACCCTCCACCACCGAGGACCAGAAAGGAGGTGCTGGAACTGCAGGAAGGGGACAAGAAGGGAAGGAGAAAAGGAATTGAAGTGGGAAGGGAGTAGGAGAGGTTGAAGAAGGTGCAGAGTCACGGCCACAGGGGGTGGCTACGGTGGATGAGGCTAATTCAGGAACTGGAGCTCCCCGCTCCTGCACTGGTCGTGGTTCTGGGTCCTTGGCTGGTTTGTCTCCGAAGCTGATGGTGGGGAGGGGAAGAGAAACACAACCCCAAATTCACCCCACGCTGGGGACGGGGCAGGTGGTTGGAAGCTCCAAGCCTTGAGAGGGCACCTCCAGGGAGCCCCAACGCCACGTTCCCATCAGCTGAGGGCTTCATGGGGGTAACTTTGTGCTCAGGATTTGGGTGGTTTGTTGGACTCTCACTCGGAGCTGAAAGGTTTTGTCTTGCAGATAAGAAGAGTAGGTTATTTTTTTTTAGCAAAATCTGAATATCACCGTGCAAGGAGGAGAGAGTGTGTGTGTGTGTGTGTGTGCACAGAGAGGCACGACTTGGGGTAGATTTTGAGAATGGGGGTAAATTATTGTGCATAAATGGCTGTGGGATTCCCACAGAGGAGTTTTGGGCTGGGAACATTTACACGTGTGTTGGTGTAAGTGTACACATGTGTTGGTGTAAGTGTACACATGTGTTGGTGTAAGTGTACACGTGTGTTGGTGTAAGTGTACACATGTGTTGGTGTAAGTGTACACATGTGTTGGTGTAAGTGTACACATGTGTTGGTGTAAGTGTACACATGTGTTGGTGTAAGTGTACACATGTGTTGGTGTAAGTGTACACATGTGTTGGTGTAAGTGTACACATGTGTTGGTGTAAGTGTACACGTGTGTGTGTGTAAGTGTACACATGTGTTGGTGTAAGCGCACACGTGTGTTGGTGTAAACACGCGAAGAAACAGCCACATACATTTGGGGGGGGGGCCCAATGGGGGGCTGTGCAGACGTTTCCATACACATTTATGGGGTTCCCTGCGTTTCTTGGGTAAAAGCACATCCAGGGCTTCGTTAAAGGGGGATGAGGACTAATTAACCCTGTCCCCCCCCCGTCCGTATCCGTTCAGTTTCCATCCCTCCCTCGTACGGCTCATTACGAGCTCGTCAGGCCTGAGAGGGGGAATGTGTTGGACATCCCTGCCTGGCTGCCTGCCCAGCCCTGCTGCTGCCTCTTCCAGCGGCAGCGGTT
>NW_015091074.1:329727-336813 GCF_001431845.1 Calidris pugnax
GAGATGGGGACAACAACGTGTCCCACAGCCTGTGCCCTCCATGGACCTCCATGGACCGGTGAGTGGTTCCTGGGCTGCTCCTGGGCCAGGTTCACCGTCCAAGGAGAAGGAGGTTTCTCAGCCTCCCCTACTCCAGGGTGAGGTGTCCCAGGAGGGGACAGGAGGTGGTGGCTCATCCCCTTCCCTGCCCTGTGGGGTCAGGAGGCAGGTTCTTGCTGCGGTGGCTCCTCCGCACGTGGCCTTGGAGCTCCAGCGCGGTGGGATGGGGCACCCCCGGAGTTTGGAGGGGGAGAGGAGAAGAGGCCCGATGGTTTCAGAGCGGCAGCACTGGGATAAGAGGGAGAGAGAAGAGCCAGGGAGATGGTTGGGGAGATGGAGAGCAGCTCCCTGGTCCCTAAGAGCAGGGGGGAGAGTATTTAAAGAGAAGGTGCGCACGGAGGTACGGAGCTGTGCACGGGTCCTTGGCTGGTTTGTCCCTGAAGCCAATCCTGGATGTCAGACCAACACCTCGCCACTGAAAAGCTGAAAGGACTGAGCCACCATGGCATGTGGCCACCCCCAGAACCCACCTCCCCTCCTTCTCCCAGCCCGGCCGCATCCTCTCCGGATCCTGCACTCAGGACCGGAGCAGCAGCTCTGGGAACGATGCTCCAGGGATGCTTATTGTTGACAGCAGGTGAAACACAGCCATGGGGACACACCTGGAGGTGGCCCAGGTCACCACCAGCCAGGGACAGGGTGGTGGTCTCCCATGGACACGTTGCTTCCAAGGGCAGAGCAGCTGGTGGGGCAAGACCCTCCACCACCGAGGACCAGAAAGGAGGTGCTGGGACTGCAGGAAGGGGACAAGAAGGGAAGGAGAAAAGGGATTAAAGTGGGAAGGGAGTAGAGGAGGTTGAAGAAGGTGCAGAGTCACGGCCACAGGGGGTGGCTACGGTGGATGAGGCTAATTCAGGAACTGGAGCTCCCCGCTCCTGCGCTGGTCGCGGTTCTGGGTCCTTGGCTGGTTTGTCTCCGAAGCTGATGGTGGGGAGGGGAAGAGAAACACAACCCCAAATTCACCCCACGCTGGGGACGGGGCAGGTGGTTGGAAGCTCCAAGCCTTGAGAGGGCACCTCCAGGGAGCCCCAACGCCACGTTCCCATCAGCTGAGGGCTTCATGGGGGTAACTTTGTGCTCAGGATTTGGGTGGTTTGTTGGACTCTCACTCGGAGCTGAAAGGTTTTGTCTTGCAGATAAGAAGAGTAGGTTATTTTTTTTTAGCAAAATCTGAATATCACCGTGCAAGGAGGAGAGAGTGTGTGTGTGTGTGTGTGTGCACAGAGAGGCACGACTTGGGGTAGATTTTGAGAATGGGGGTAAATTATTGTGCATAAATGGCTGTGGGATTCCCACAGAGGAGTTTTGGGCTGGGAACATTTACACGTGTGTTGGTGTAAGTGTACACATGTGTTGGTGTAAGTGTACACATGTGTTGGTGTAAGCGCACACGTGTGTTGGTGTAAACACGCGAAGAAACAGCCACATACATTTGGGGGGGGGGCCCAATGGGGGGCTGTGCAGACGTTTCCATACACATTTATGGGGTTCCCTGCGTTTCTTGGGTAAAAGCACATCCAGGGCTTCGTTAAAGGGGGATGAGGACTAATTAACCCCGTCCCCCCCCCGTCCGTATCCGTTCAGTTTCCATCCCTCCCTCGTACGGCTCATTACGAGCTCGTCAGGCCTGAGAGGGGGAATATGTTGGACATCCCTGCCTGGCTGCCTGCCCAGCCCTGCTGCTGCCTCTTCCAGCGGCAGCGTTTTCCCCAATCCCAACTTTATTCCCCTTCTCCTGCTCCTGGGGAACCCCAGCCCCTTCCCCTGCCCGGGGTGGGGGGGATGGAGGGGGGGGCAAAGATGAGCTGGGGGTAAGATGTGCTGGGGGAAAGATGTGCTGGGAGAAAAATGTGCTGGGGGAATGATGTGCTGGGGCAAAAAGATGCACTGGGGAAAGATGAACTGGGGCAAAAATGTTCTGGGGCAAAGATGTGCTGGGGGAAACGTGCTGGGGCAAAAAGATGCACTGGGAAAAGAAGAACTGGGGAAAAGATGCGCTGGGAGAAAAAGATGTACTGGGGGAAAGATGCAGTGGGAGAAAGATGTGCTGGGACAAAAAGATGTGCTGGGGGTAAGATGAACTGGGTGTGTGTGTGTAAGTGTACACATGTGTTGGTGTAAGCGCACACGTGTGTTGGTGTAAACACGCGAAGAAACAGCCACATACATTTGGGGGGGGGGCCCAATGGGGGGCTGTGCAGACGTTTCCATACACATTTATGGGGTTCCCTGCGTTTCTTGGGTAAAAGCACATCCAGGGCTTCGTTAAAGGGGGATGAGGACTAATTAACCCCGTCCCCCCCCCGTCCGTATCCGTTCAGTTTCCATCCCTCCCTCGTACGGCTCATTACGAGCTCGTCAGGCCTGAGAGGGGGAATGTGTTGGACATCCCTGCCTGGCTGCCTGCCCAGCCCTGCTGCTGCCTCTTCCAGCGGCAGCGTTTTCCCCAATCCCAACTTTATTCCCCTTCTCCTGCTCCTGGGGAACCCCAGCCCCTTCCCCTGCCCGGGGTGGGGGGGATGGAGGGGGGGGCAAAGATGAGCTGGGGGTAAGATGTGCTGGGGGAAAGATGTGCTGGGAGAAAAATGTGCTGGGGGAATGATGTGCTGGGGCAAAAAGATGCACTGGGGAAAGATGAACTGGGGCAAAAATGTTCTGGGGCAAAGATGTGCTGGGGGAAACGTGCTGGGGCAAAAAGATGCACTGGGAAAAGAAGAACTGGGGAAAAGATGCGCTGGGAGAAAAAGATGTACTGGGGGAAAGGTGCAGTGGGAGAAAGATGTGCTGGGACAAAAAGATGTGCTGGGGGTAAGATGAACTGGGAGAAAGATGAACTGGAGCAAAAAGATGAACTGGGGCAAAAAGATGAACTGGGGGAAAGATGAACTGGCAAAAAGATGTGCTGGGGCAAAAAGATGTACTGGGGGAAAGATGTGCTGGGAGAAAAAGATGTGCTGGGGGTAAGATGAACTGGGAGAAAGATGTGCTGGGGGAAAGATGCACTGGGGGAAAGATGAACTGGGAAAAAGCGCTGGGAGAAAAAGATGCACTGGGGGAAAGATGCAGTGGGAGAAAGGTGTGCTCAGGGAAAGATGAATTGGGGGAAAGATGTGCTGGGGTAAAAAGATGCACTGGGAGAAAGATTAACTGGGGAAAAGATGCGCTGGGAGAAAGATGCTCTGGGAGAAAGGTGTGCTTGGGGAAAGATGAATTGGGGGAAAGATGTGCTGGGGCAAAAAGATGTGCTGGGAGAAAGATGAACTGGGAGAAAGGTGTGCTCGGGGAAAGATGAATTGGGGGAAAGATGTGTTGGGGGAAACAGATGTGCTGGGGGAAAGATGAAGTAGGGGAAAGATGCTCTGGGGGAAAGATGTGCTGGGAGAAAAATCCCCTGGTGCAAAGAAATATGTACTAGTGCAAAGATGTACGGGGGGAAGGATGTGCTGGGGGAAAGATACTCTTTCGGCAAGACCTGCCTTTCCCAGCCCTGTTCCCGGGGTGCTGGAGGCATCTGTGCAGCCCCGGGGTCCCCGTTGTCCCCCCCCAGCTCACTGTGTTGAAGCCAGGGCTGGAAAAAGCAGCCGGGGCCGGGGGGGAGAAGGGAGAGGAGAAGCATCTTTCCCGGCCGTCGGCGCGGCGTCCCGGAGGGAGCCGGGAGCCAGCGTCTATTTGGACACATCAAGCAAAGCAGCTGTGTTGGGTTCCATATGTCGGGGGTGCCAGGATCCATGACATACGGGCTCATTTACGATACAATGAGCCCCCTCCCCTCCACCCCCCCTCCTCCCCTTTTTCCTCTCGCCCCCGCAGTCTGTTTTTCCCCTCCGCTCATCCACCACCTGGCATCTCTCCGGAGAACCGGGAGAAATGGCTTCTACCTTCTCCCGCAGCCGCTCCACCGGCTCCCCCGCCGCCACCGGGGGACCCACAGCCCTGTTGTCCCCTGTCCCAGCTGGAGCACAAAGCCCCGCTCCCCACCTACATCTCGGGGGGGAGTCTGTGGGGAGCCGGGTGGTCCTGAGACCCCCCTTTTCCTTCTCTTTTCCAGAGCAGACGGAAGGAGTTCGGCTCTGACACCTGACGGCTCCCGAGCTGGGTCCTGCCGCGGCCGCGTGGAAGAGCCCGGGGGTCTCCGGGCGCAGTGGGGAGGGGAGAGGAGATCTATTTATTTCATATATTTATTTATTTATATGCATCCTGCCACCTTCCTCCCCCTCTTCATCGTGAAAGCTGCCGCCCGCCCAAGGAATCCTCCGGGGAAAAAGGAGAATTTTGGAATTCCCTCGCAGGGACCGTGTGTGATGAGGAGGAAGAGGAGGAGAACAACCAGGGGCTTGCTGTGAGCTGGAAACCTTCCTTCTAAGAGTAGAATATTTGAGCTTCGGCCTCGTGCCCGGGTCCGTCTGTTCCTCCTGCCGTCCCACCCCCCCCAAGTTCTTCCAGGATGATGCTCAACTCGGACCAGACGGAGATCGACCTGCCCCCGACGCACTCCGAATCCGAATCCGTCTTCAGCGACTGCGGCGGCGGCCGAGGGGGCACCGGGGAGGACACCGGTGGCCTCGGTTTGTGCCCCCAATCCCGGGTGGCCGAAGCGGGTGAAGCTGTGAAGAAAGATCTGCAGCACCTGAGCCGGGAGGAACGGCGGCGCCGGCGCCGGGCCACGGCCAAATACCGGACAGCCCACGCCACGCGGGAGAGGATCCGCGTGGAGGCCTTCAACATGGCCTTCGCCGAGCTGAGGAAGCTGCTGCCCACCCTGCCCCCGGACAAGAAGCTCTCCAAGATCGAGATCTTGCGCCTGGCCATCTGCTACATCTCCTACCTGAACCACGTGCTGGACGTCTGAGCTGCCTAGCTGATGTCCATATGTCCATCTCTCAGCCGTCATCTCCTACCCAAACCATGTGTTGGATGTCTGAGCTTCCTGGCCGGCATCTGACTCTCCGTCTGTCCATCTCTTGGATGTCATCTCCTACCTGAACCATGTTCTGGACATCTGAGGCGCCCAGCCAGCGTCTGTCTGTCCATTTCGCAGTCGTCATCTCCTACCCAAACCATGTGTTGGATGTCTGAGCTTCCTGGCCAGCATCTGACTGTCCGTCTGTCCGTCTCTCGGCCGTCATCTCCTACCTGAACCATGTTCTGGACGTCCGAGCCACCCAGCCAGCATCTGTCTGTCCATCTCTCAGCTGTCATCTCCTACCCAAACCATGTGTTGGATGTCTGAGCTTCCTGGCCAGCATCTGACTCTCCGTCTGTCCATCTCTCGGCCATCATCTCCTACCTGAACCACGTTCTGGACGTCTGAGCCGCCCGGCCAAGCGTCCGTCTGTCCATCTCTCAGCCGTCATCTCCTACCCAAACCATGTGTTGGATGTCTGAGCTTCCTGGCCAGCATCTGACTGTCCGTCTGTCCGTCTCTCGGCTGTCATCTCCTACCTGAACCATGTTCTGGACGTCTGAGCCGCCCGGCCAAGCGTCCGTCTGTCCGTTTCGCAGTCGTCATCTCCTACCTGAACCATGTGTTGGATGTCTGAGCTTCCTGGCCAGCGTCTGACTCTCTGTCTGTCCGTCTCTTGGCCGTCATCTCCTACCTGAACCATGTTCTGGACGTCTAAGTTGCCCGGCCAGCATCTGTCTGTCCATCTCTCAGATGTCATCTCCTACCTGAACCACGTGCTGGACGTCTGAACTGCCTAGCTGATGTCCATCTGTCCATTCATTGGCCATCATCTCCTACTTGAACCATGTGCTGGACATCTGAGCCACCCAGCTGCTGTCCATCTGTCCGTCTGTCCATTCCTCGGCCATCATTTCCTACCTGAACTGTGTGCTGGACATCTGAGCCACCTGGCTGGCGTCTGTCCATCCATCTGTCCGTCTCTCAGCCGTCATCTCCTACCTGAACCATGTTCTGGACGTCTGAGCTGCCCGGCCAGCATCTGTCTGTCCATCTCTCAGATGTCATCTCCTACCTGAACCTTGTGCTGGACGTCTGAATGCCTAGCTGATGTCCATCTGTCCATTCCTCGGCCATCATCTCCTACTTGAACCATGTGCTGGACATCTGAGCCACCTGGCTGGCATCTGTCCATCCGTCTGTCTGTCTCTTGGCTGTCATCTCCTACCTGAACCACGTGCTGGATGTCCAAGCCACCCAGCCAGCATCTGTCTGTCCATCTCTCAGATGTCATCTCCTACCTGAACCTCGTGCTGGACATCTGAACTGCCTAGCTGATGTCCATCTGTCCATCTGTCCATCTCTAAGCCATCATCTCCTACCTGAACCACGTTCTGGATGTCTGAGCAGCCTGGCTGGCATCTGTCCGTCCGTCTGTCTGTCTCTCGGCTGTCATCTCCTACCTGAACCACGTGCTGGACGTCTGAGCTGTCTAGCCGGTGTCTGACTGTCCGTCTGTCCCTCTGTCGGCCGTGATCTCCTATCTGAACCACATGCTGGATGTCTGAGCCACCCGGCCGGCGTCCGTCTGTCCATCTCTCTGCCACCATCTCCCACCTGAACGTGTGCTTGGGCATCTGAGCCAAGAGCTTGGGTCCGTCTGTCCGTCTGTGACCTGAACCACGTGTTGGGCATCCAAAACACCGTGCCTGTGTCTGTCCGTCCGTCTGTCCCAATGGACTGAGTCCCCAGCTGCCTGCTCTGCCCCTCCATCTGAACCACGTCCTATATCTCCCCACCACCAACCCCACGTCCGTCTGTCTTTCCATCCCACCCGACTCAGGCTCGGTCCGTCGGCTGTCTGTCTGTCTGTCCTGCTGGATCTGCTGCCTCTGCTGCCTGTGGACGCTCCCGACGTCCGTCTGTCCTTCTGCTGCACGTCCCACTCATCCTGATCCTCATCCGATGGGACCCTGCGCCCGCATCCGTCAGTCCGTCCGCCCCCTCCACCTCCCTGACCCTCAACGGGAGCTGCTGAGCCCAAGTTCTGTCTGTGCGTCACCTCTTTTGTGTGAGCCCCCCCC
>NW_015091074.1:337021-340270 GCF_001431845.1 Calidris pugnax
CAAGCGTGGCACGTGCCCCAGGGGGGGACACACTCAGCTCCCCCAGCGCCGTGTCCCTCCTGGTGGGGGCTCATGTGCAAAAAGGCTTCACCCCAGGCCTTTGAAGCCCCCCCACGCCCAGCCCCCTCCCCATTTACACCAGTAAGGTACTGGTGCAACGTGAGGTTTCACGGCACAGGCTCTGCTGGGGTAAACTGCACTTTACCCGCGGCTCATGGGGTGGTGGGGATGGAGTCAGGGGAGGGGGGGCAGCAGGCATGGCCTCTGCACCCACCTTCCAGCAGCAGGGGGTCTCCCCGGACCCCCCCTTCCTCCCCCCCACATCGTGGGTCAGCACTTTGGGAGGGGGAAAGGAGAGCAGAACCGAGCAGCCTCTTCTCCAGCGAGGCTGAGACCGGGGGGAAACTCATTGCAGGAGTGAATGTTTAGCCTCGGTTGATGGGTGTGTGTTTGGTTTAAGGGTTAATTTTGCACTGGCAGTGGCAGGAGCACGAGCAGAGCCTGGTGGGGGGGTAAAGTCCGTTTCGCAGTCGTCATCTCCTACCTGAACCATGTGTTGGATGTCTGAGCTTCCTGGCCAGCGTCTGACTCTCTGTCTGTCCGTCTCTTGGCCGTCATCTCCTACCTGAACCATGTTCTGGACGTCTAAGTTGCCCGGCCAGCATCTGTCTGTCCATCTCTCAGATGTCATCTCCTACCTGAACCACGTGCTGGACGTCTGAACTGCCTAGCTGATGTCCATCTGTCCATTCATTGGCCATCATCTCCTACTTGAACCATGTGCTGGACATCTGAGCCACCCAGCTGCTGTCCATCTGTCCGTCTGTCCATTCCTCGGCCATCATTTCCTACCTGAACTGTGTGCTGGACATCTGAGCCACCTGGCTGGCGTCTGTCCATCCATCTGTCCGTCTCTCAGCCGTCATCTCCTACCCAAACCATGTGTTGGATGTCTGAGCTTCCTGGCCGGCATCTGACTCTCCGTCTGTCCATCTCTTGGATGTCATCTCCTACCTGAACCATGTTCTGGACATCTGAGGCGCCCAGCCAGCGTCTGTCTGTCCATTTCGCAGTCGTCATCTCCTACCCAAACCATGTGTTGGATGTCTGAGCTTCCTGGCCAGCATCTGACTCTCCGTCTGTCCATCTCTCGGCCATCATCTCCTACCTGAACCACGTTCTGGACGTCTGAGCCGCCCGGCCAAGCGTCCGTCTGTCCATCTCTCAGCCGTCATCTCCTACCCAAACCATGTGTTGGATGTCTGAGCTTCCTGGCCAGCATCTGACTGTCCGTCTGTCCGTCTCTCGGCTGTCATCTCCTACCTGAACCATGTTCTGGACGTCTGAGCCGCCCGGCCAAGCGTCCGTCTGTCCGTTTCGCAGTCGTCATCTCCTACCTGAACCATGTGTTGGATGTCTGAGCTTCCTGGCCAGCGTCTGACTCTCTGTCTGTCCGTCTCTTGGCCGTCATCTCCTACCTGAACCATGTTCTGGACGTCTAAGTTGCCCGGCCAGCATCTGTCTGTCCATCTCTCAGATGTCATCTCCTACCTGAACCACGTGCTGGACGTCTGAACTGCCTAGCTGATGTCCATCTGTCCATTCATTGGCCATCATCTCCTACTTGAACCATGTGCTGGACATCTGAGCCACCCAGCTGCTGTCCATCTGTCCGTCTGTCCATTCCTCGGCCATCATTTCCTACCTGAACTGTGTGCTGGACATCTGAGCCACCTGGCTGGCGTCTGTCCATCCATCTGTCCGTCTCTCAGCCGTCATCTCCTACCTGAACCATGTTCTGGACGTCTGAGCTGCCCGGCCAGCATCTGTCTGTCCATCTCTCAGATGTCATCTCCTACCTGAACCTTGTGCTGGACGTCTGAATGCCTAGCTGATGTCCATCTGTCCATTCCTCGGCCATCATCTCCTACTTGAACCATGTGCTGGACATCTGAGCCACCTGGCTGGCATCTGTCCATCCGTCTGTCTGTCTCTTGGCTGTCATCTCCTACCTGAACCATGTTCTGGACGTCCGAGCCACCCAGCCAGCATCTGTCTGTCCATCTTGTCCAAGCCACCCAGCCAGCATCTGTCTGTCCATCTCTCAGATGTCATCTCCTACCTGAACCACGTTCTGGATGTCTGAGCAGCCTGGCTGGCATCTGTCCGTCCGTCTGTCTGTCTCTCGGCTGTCATCTCCTACCTGAACCTCGTGCTGGACATCTGAACTGCCTAGCTGATGTCCATCTGTCCATCTGTCCATCTCTAAGCCATCATCTCCTACCTGAACCACGTTCTGGCAGCCATCATCTCCTACTTGAACCATGTGCTGGACATCTGAGCCACCTGGCTGGCGTCTGTCCATCCGTCTGTCTGTCTCTCGGCTGTCATCTCCTACCTGAACCACGTGCTGGACGTCTGAGCTGTCTAGCCGGTGTCTGACTGTCTGTCTGTCCCTCTGTCGGCCGTGATCTCCTATCTGAACCACATGCTGGATGTCTGAGCCACCCGGCCGGCGTCCGTCTGTCCATCTCTCTGCCACCATCTCCCACCTGAACGTGTGCTTGGGCATCTGAGCCAAGAGCTTGGGTCCGTCTGTCCGTCTGTGACCTGAACCACGTGTTGGGCATCCAAAACACCGTGCCTGTGTCTGTCCGTCCGTCTGTCCCAATGGACTGAGTCCCCAGCTGCCTGCTCTGCCCCTCCATCTGAACCACGTCCTATATCTCCCCACCACCAACCCCACGTCCGTCTGTCTTTCCATCCCACCCGACTCAGGCTCGGTCCGTCGGCTGTCTGTCTGTCTGTCCTGCTGGATCTGCTGCCTCTGCTGCCTGTGGACGCTCCCGACGTCCGTCTGTCCTTCTGCTGCACGTCCCACTCATCCTGATCCTCATCCGATGGGACCCTGCGCCCGCATCCGTCAGTCCGTCCGCCCCCTCCACCTCCCTGACCCTCAACGGGAGCTGCTGAGCCCAAGTTCTGTCTGTGCGTCACCTCTTTTGTGTGAGCCCCCCCCAGCCCCCCCAAAAAATGGACCTGTGAAACCCTGCGACACCCAGCGGCCCCCGGGGGCTTGTCCGTCCGTCCGTCTGTCCGTCTGCTCCTTCTGCACTCAATCTGGACCCAACCACGCATCTCCACGGAGGGGTTCCCCTCAGGAGGGAGCAGAGTGTCCTCCCTCACTTTGTCCCCCCCAGGGGCCCCCCCAAACCCCTCCGTTGCTCCTCTGGTCTCCCCAAACCTCAG
>NW_015091074.1:341315-341801 GCF_001431845.1 Calidris pugnax
AGAGCTGAAACTGGGGGTCCCAGTGTCCCCCTGGGGTTCAAAGCTGGAGCTGGGGGTCCCAGTGTCTCCCTGGGGTCCAGAGCTGGAACTGGGGGTCCCAGTGTCCCCCTGGGGTTCAGAGCTGGAGCGGGGTCCACAGCTGGAGTTGGGGGTCCCAGTGTCCCCCTGGGGTTCAGAGCTGGAGCTGGGGGTCCCAGTGCCCCCCTGGGGTTCAGAGCTGGAGGTCCCAGTGTCCCCCTGGGGTCCCACCCCCGTCATTTTGCTCCCCTGAGGCGATGGCCACCAGCCCTTGCTGGGTGTCCAAGCCCCCACCTCCCCCAGCCCCAGTCCCTTCCCGGGACCTCCCAGTCCTCCCAGTTCCATCCCACCCCTATCTCTGCCTCCACCCTGTACCTCATCCCCCCCCCTCCCCAAAAAAACAGGGAGAACCATCACTACCTCTGTCTCGCCTGGAAATGTGGGATCCCCGAGGGATGGAGCAGGAGA
>NW_015091074.1:341811-344595 GCF_001431845.1 Calidris pugnax
CACGAGGATATTTATTGAATTAATTTATTGATAAATGTTATTATTTATTTGCTGTGTTGTGCACTTTTGGGGAAAGGAAAACTAGGAAACGAACAGGGGGAAAAAAAAAACAAAAAACAAAAAAAAACAACAAAAAAAATCAAACAAATAATAACAATAATGAATAATAATAGTAATAACGACCACGGCGGAACGTCACCCCGCCCGCCCTCGTCCGCCGTGTGCCCCAGCGTGTGTTTGTCTTGGCTGTTCAGACTGTGCAAGGATTTATTATTTATGAGTTCACAAGGAAGCCGGGGAGGGGGAAATGAATTAAACTGCCAGCAAAAGAGAGATCTTGAACTCGGAGTGCCCGGCTGCCCTTTTTCTTCCTTTTTTTTTTTTTTTTAAAAAAATATAAATTTTTTTTTTTTTTTTTAAATCTTGTTTTTAACCATCTCTTCCTTGCGCTGATGGGTGGGGGGGAGGATGTGGGGTTCTGCCCCACATCTCAGCTCAATCTCACCTTTTTCACCTTCAAACCCTTCCCCTTTGTCCCATCGCTCCCCTCCCTCCAGGTTTTCTGGAGCCCCTTGAGGGACTGGAAGGGGCTCCAAGGTCTCCCCGGAGCCTTCTCTTCTCCAGGCTGAATCACAGAATGGTTTGGGTGGGAAGGGACCTTAAAGACCATCCAGTTCCTCCCCCCTGCCCTGGGCAGGGCCACCTCCCACCAGCCCAGGTTGCTCCAAGCCCCCTCCAACCTGCCCTTGAACCCCTCCAGGGATGGGGCAGCCACAGCTCCTCGGGGCAACCTGGGCCAGGCTCTCACCACCCTCCCAGGAAGGAATTTCTTCCCAATATCATAAAACCATGGAATGGTTTGGGTGGGAAGGGACCTTCAAGACCATCCTGTCCCCCCTCCTGCTCTGGGCAGGGCCACCTCCCACCACCCCAGGTTGCTCCAAGCCCCGTCCCCAAATGGCCCAGTCCCTCTGGTGACAGCAGAGGGACGAAGACATCTGGTCCCACCATCATCCCCTCCAAACCCCCCCCCAGAAAACCACCTTCTCTCCCCTGTGTCCCCTCAGGAAACCAACGCGGCCCCCAATTCGATGTCCCCCATCACTTGACCACGCACCTGACAGAGGTCTCCTTCTCCATGTCCATCCCCCCCAACCCCCTTATCCCTCCCAGCCCAGCCTGAGCTTCGCGGGGAGGCGAGTTGGTGGCTCGTCTCCTTTGTCTGCGCCGGTCCCCGGGGGGGGGAGGGTGCAGCTGTTCCCAGATTTGCTCCAAATTTCTTCATATAATCAATTGGCCTCGGCTGCGGCTCGGCGCGGGGATGCGTCAGAGGGGAAATAACAAACAGGGGAGGGGGGAGGGAGCGGGGGAAGCCAACGAGGAGACGCGGCACCAGATCGGGCTGCGGAGCCGATGGAGGCTGGTGGGACACGGGAGGGGAGATTTGGGGACCTCAGTACCCTTTTTTGTCCCAGCTTGATGGTTTCTCCCCAGTTTTTGCCACTGGGGATGTCTGCAGCGCCTGTGTCCGGACCCAGCTCTGCTCCCAACCCCTCCAGCCGGCTCCATCTCGCAGAGGTTGGTGTAGGATGACTGTCTCCATCTCATGGAGGTTGGTGTGGGACCTCTATTTCCATCCCACAGAGGTTCGTGCAGGATGGCCTTCTCCATCTCTCCATCCCACAGAGGTTGGGGGGGGACCTCTATCTCCATCTCAAGGAGGTTGGAGCAGGATGGCTGTCTCCATCCCACAAATGTTGGTGGGGGACCTCCATCTCCATCCCACAGAGGTTGGTACAGGACAGCCTTCCTCATATCTCCATCCCATGGAGGTTGGTGAGGGACCTCCATCTCCATCCTATGGAGATTGGTGCAGGATGGCCATCTCCATCCCATGGAGGTTGGTACAGGACAGCCATCCTCATATCTCCATCCCATGGAGGTTGGTGAGGGACCTCCATCTCCATCCTATGGAGATTGGTGCAGGATGGCCATCTCCATCCCATGGAGGTTGGTACAGGACAGCCATCCTCATATCTCCATCCCATGGAGGTTGGTGTGGGACCTCCAGCTCCGTCCCACAGAGGTTGGTATGGGATGGCTGCCTCCATCCCATGGAGGTTGGTGCGGGACGGATGTCTCCATCCCACCCCCAGCCACGCACACCCCGGGAGCTGGTCATGGGGTTGAGGCAGCCCCATCTCCGCGGCGGCAGCAGCTCCCAAACCTCTGTGGGGCCGGTTGTTCCCGGCTGCCAGCCCCGGCCCTGACATATGGTCCTCATTGTGCCTCACACAATGGAGACACTTCATGCTAATTTAGATGCTGGTTCTGGCCTTGCTGTCATCTCCGACAGATTGGGTCCCTCGCCTGCTCTTTGTGCTGGAGGCCACAGGCAGCTCGGCTTCTCCTCCACCTCCCTCAGCCTTTTCCCAGACAATTCCCAGCTCTTTCCCTCTTCCCACATCTTTCTCCTTCCCCAGAAACATCTCTCCATCCCTTCCCCGGCCTCTGGAGGACACAGGTCCGTGGGTGTGTGTGGGGTGAGAGGGGGGGATGAAGGGGGGGGGGAAACGTTTCCCCATGGCTTTTTGGGTGGAAAAACACCCAAAAAGGAACTGTTTTTCAGGAAAAACAGTCCTGAAGGTGCAGAGGAACAGACGGGACGTGACACCACGTCTGCCCCACGGCATCGCTCCGTCCCTGCCCCGGGGACAAGGAGGTGGCCTTCCCCTTCCACGTCCCTTCCCCTCCCTAAAAAAGGAGTAGCTGGGGCAGGATGTG
>NW_015091074.1:344804-350363 GCF_001431845.1 Calidris pugnax
GGGGGGGGGGATGGAGGAGGGGAGACATTTCCCCATGGCTTTTTGGGTGGAAAAACACCCAAAAAGGAACTGTTTTTCAGGAAAAACAGTCCTGAAGGTGCAGAGGAACAGACGGGACGTGACACCACGTCTGCCCCACGGCATCGCTCCGTCCCTGCCCCGGGGACAAGGAGGTGGCCTTCCCCTTCCACGTCCCTTCCCCTCCCCAAAAAAGGAGTAGCTGGGGCAGGATGTGACCCCCCCCCCCTCCCCCCGGGTTGGGAAGGAGGGGGGGGAAGGACACCCCTTGTCTCAGCCTGTTTGTGCCCTGGGGTGTGTGTGTGTGTGTGCGTCCCACCCCGGGGATGTCCCCCTTGGGCAGCAGCTGTGTCCCCAGCTCTGCTGCGCGAGGAGGCAGTGCCATCTACTGGGTCCCCAGGATGGGGACCTTCACAACAGACCCCCTGTCAGCCCCACAAACCCCCCCCCCAAAAAAAAAAAGCTGGGGACTCCCACCCCTTCCCCTACTCCTGGAGCATCCTTGTCCCTGCTGGGGACAGGGGACCACCTCAAGGGGCAAACAGCACCCATGGGACCTTCCCAGAAGAACCCACCACAACCCATGGTTTGAAATACTGGTTTCGTGGTGGGTTTTAGAGCACGAGGGTCCCCCGAGTGATGCTGGTCAGAGGTGGGTGACGAGGAGGGACAGACCCTGCCCCAAAAGGGAGGAGGGTCTCCCTCGATAAAGCGTGGATCTGATCCCCTTCCCTCGAGATTGAGGGGAGACCTTCTTGCTCTCTCCAACTCCCCGAAAGGAGGGTGTAGAGAGGTGGGGGTCGGTCTCTTCTCCCAAGTCACAGGAGACAGGACCAGAGGAAATGGCCTCAAGTTGCCCCAGGGGAGGTTCAGGTTGGATATTAGGAACATTTTTTCCCCAAAAGAGTTATCAGACGTTGGGATGGGCTGCCCAGGGAGGTGGTGGAGGCCCCATCCCTGGAGGTGTTTGAAAGATGGGTTGATGTGGTGCTGGGAGGGATGGTTTAGTGATGGTGTTGCTTTTTGTTTGTTGTGGGGGGGTTTATTTTTGTCAAAATTAAGTTGGCGGTTGGACAAGATGATCTTGAAGGTCCCTTCCAACCTAGAAGATCCTGGGATTCTGAGACACGGAGCAGGAGCAGAGATAAAGAACCCGGCTAGATGGAGACCAGAGCAGCGTGTCAAGGGCCAGGCAGGAGTTGGGGGGATCAATTTGGGACCCCCAGTGTCCCCTCCCCAGGGCAGGGTGGAGATGGAGACCAGAGCAGCGTGTCAAGGGCCAGGCAGGAGTTGGGGGGATCAATTTGGGACCCCCAGTGTCCCCTCCCCAGGGCAGGGTCTCCCCAGCTCATGGTGCTGGGAGAGGAGGCCAGGAGGGGCTGGCAGGATCATCACTCGTTGGCCACCCTGGGGCCAGCACCCAAACCTCTGTATGTGAGGAGGGGTGAGATGCTGCCCATCCTGTGGGCCCATCTAGGGCTCCAAATCTCCAGAAGTATCTACCCAGAGCTTTCCCCCCCCATCCCTGGGGAGTGGGACACCATTAGGACCGATGGGACCTCCCTGGGGTCCAGTTCTTACAGTGTAGGGTGGATCTGGAGAGGGTGTGAAGGGACACAGCTGTCCCCCTGCTCTGGTCAAGGAGACGGATGGAGACTCCCGTCTCCATCCCCCAGAGGTTTGTGTGGGACAGATGTCTCCATCCCACAGAGGTTGGTATGGGAGAGCCGTCTCCATCTCTCCACCCCACGGAGTTTGGTTTGGGACCTCTGTCTCCATCCCACAGAGGCTGGAGCAGGATGGTCCTCTCCATCCCACAGAGGTTGGAGCAGGACAGTTGTCTCCATCTCACAGAGATAGGTGTGGGATGGCCACCTCCATCTCTTCATCCCACAGAGGTTGGTGTAGGACGGCTGTCTCCATCCCATGGAGGATGGTATGGGACCTCCATCTCCATTGTGTTGGTCGGTCAGGTTGGTCTCCAGGTTGATTCTCCACCAAAAGTACAAGGACTTTGCAAGGGCCCTGGGTCCTCCCTGCTCTCCAGAAGGTCATTTCCAAGACACAAGCCAAGACAGAGCTGGTTCTGGGGACCCCTTCACCCCAAGGAGACGGGTGGGAAGTGCCCAGCACCCCGTGCCCTACTGATCCCGGGTGCCCCACATGGCGCAGGCACCTCGCAGAGCTGGGTGGGCTCTTCTGTCCCCAGAGCAGGGCACGGAGGGAGGGGGACAGTCCCCATAAATCACAAGGTGGAACAATGAGGCCCTTCCCAGATGGTGGGGAGGCTCCAGCCACCCCAGCTGGCCAGGAACAAGCTCCAAGGGCCCCATTAATCACTCCTGGAGCTGGAGTGAGAGGAAAAACCCCGGGGCAGATGCCTACAGGGGGGAGGGGGGACAGCAGAGGGGACCCCCACACCCCGACTGAGATCCCCAAGCTTGGACCCAAACTTGGCCACAGCTCCTGCACCCCCAAGGTTACACCTCAAGGTTGCTCCAGTGGGTCACCCAACCCATGTGAAAGGCCAGGGGGGGGACAGTGGGCACCAACCGCCCCCCAGCTCCGTGCAGGGGGGGAGGGACAGCAGAGGGGACCCCCACACCCCGACGGAGATCCCCAAGCTTGGACCCAAACTTGGCCACAGCTCCTGCACCCCCAAGGTTACACCTCAAGGTTGCTCCAGTGGGTCACCCAACCCATGTGAAAGGCCAGGGGGGGGACAGTGGGCACCAACCGCCCCCCAGCTCCGTGCCAGGAGCCAGGGGACCCAACACAAGTTGGGATCCACCTCCCTTAAGTCTCCGTGCAGCGTGGTGTCTCCTTGTCATTTCCAGGCAAAGAAAGGACGCCCGTTCCAGGTGGAGAAGGACCTGGAGAAGGTCCCCAGGGAACAGGGTGGAGTTGGGGTCCCCCGTGACACCTGCAGCCCAGCTGGTGGCAGGAAAACCCACCGTGGGACACGGGCACCAGCCGAGCTGCGTGGGGCTCGTTGAGGTGCCTCCTCCATCAAGACCAACGTGCTGGTGGCTCCTTGAGGGCCTCCTCCACCAAGACCCTCAATAAAATATGAGGGACAAGCTGGGAGGTCCCCAAGGCCCCCCAAGCTCCATCCTCCAGCTGATGGCTCTGGTTTTCAACTTCCTTTCTCTGACCCACAGGTCCCACCGAGCTCAGCCTGGACCTCCAGATGCTGCAGAGAGGATGATGCTGCCACCACCTGCTTGGTGCTTTGGCTTATGGGGCACATGCTGGTGGGGAGGTGACCCAGAGGGACCCCAAAATACCCAGAGGGACACCAAAATACATGAGCTGAGCTGTGGTGGAGCTCAGATGGGGCAGAACTCCCCCAGGGAGAGGATGATGCTGCCACCACCTGCTTGGTGCTTTGGCTTATGGGGCACACACTGGTGGGGAGGTGACCCAGAGGGACCCCAAAATACCCAGAGGGACCCCAAAATACATGAGCTGAGCTGTGGTGGGGCTCAGACGGGGCAGGACTCCCCATGAGGAGGATGTTGCCAGCCACCCCCCACCTGGTGTTCAGTTTATGGGGCACACACTGGTGGGGAGGTGACCCAGAGGGACCCCAAAATACCCAGAGGGACCCCAAAATACCCAGAGGGACCCCAAAAATACATGAGCTGAGCTGTGCTGGGGCTCAGATGGGGAAAGACCCCCCATGAGGAGGATGTTGCCAGCCACCCACCACCTGGTGTTAAGCTTATGGGGCACACACTGGTGGGGAGGTGACCCAGAGGGACCTCAAAACACCTAGAGGGACCCCAAAATACATGAGCTGAGCTGTGCTGGGGCTCAGACGGGGCAGGACCCCCCATGGAGAGGATGATGCTGCCACCACCTGCTTGGTGCTTTGGCTTATGGGGCACACACTGGTGGGGAGGTGACCCAGAGGGACCCCAAAACACTCAGAGGGACCCCAAAATACATGAGCTGAGCTGTGGTGGGGCTCAGATGGGGCAGGACTCCCTATGGGAAGAATGTTACCAGCCACCCCCCACCTGGTGTTCAGTTTATGGGGTACACACTAGTGGGGAGGTGACCCAGAGGGTCCCCAAAATAACTAGAGGGACCCCAAAACACCCAGAGGGACCCCAAAATACATGAGCTGAGCTGTGGTGGGGCTCAGACGGGGCAGGACTCCCCATGAGGAGGATGTTGCCAGCCACCCCCCACCTGGTGTTCAGTTTATGGGGCACACACTGGTGGGGAGGTGACCCAGAGGGACCCCAAAATACCCAGAGGGACCCCAAAATACCCAGAGGGACCCCAAAAATACATGAGCTGAGCTGTGCTGGGGCTCAGATGGGGAAAGACCCCCCATGAGGAGGATGTTGCCAGCCACCCACCACCTGGTGTTAAGCTTATGGGGCACACACTGGTGGGGAGGTGACCCAGAGGGACCTCAAAACACCTAGAGGGACCCCAAAATACATGAGCTGAGCTGTGCTGGGGCTCAGACGGGGCAGGACCCCCCACCCAAAGCACCCCAGGGGACAGAGCTGGGCGATGGACCCCAATTTCATGCGTGGGGGCACCCATGGGGACATGATGACCCCTGGGTGCAGAGGGGTACTTTGGGGGGCACGGTGGCAGTTGGGGGGCATAGAGACCCCCAGGGGCAGAGAGGAACTTGGGGGGCACAGTGACCCCTGGATGCAGAGGGGAACTTGGGGGGCACAGTGGCACTTGGAGGGCCTGGAGACCCCTGGGTGCAGAGGGGCACTTTGGGGGCACGGTGGCACTTGGGGGGCACAGTGACCCCTGGGTGCAGAGGGGCACTTGGCGGGAATGGAGATCCGTGGGTGCAGAGGGCAACTTGGGGGGCATGGTGGCAGTTGGGGGGCATAGAGACCCCCAGGGGCAGAGGGGAACTTGGGGGGCATGGAGACCCCTGGATGCAGAAGGGAACTTGGGGGGCACGGTGGCACTTGGGGGGCATAGAGACCCCCAGGGGCAGAGGGGCACTTTGGGGGCATGGAGGCACTTGGGGGGCACAGTGACCCCTGGGTGTAGAGGGGAACTTGGGGGGCACAGTGACCCCTGGGTGCAGAGGGGCCGTTGGGGGGCACAGTGACCTCAGTGTGCAGTGGCACTTGGGGGGCACAGTGACCCCTGGATGCAGAGGGGAACTTGGGGGGCACAGTGGCACTTGGAGGGCCTGGAGACCCCTGGGTGCAGAGGGGCACTTTGGGGGCACGGTGGCACTTGGGGGGCACAGTGACCCCTGGGTGCAGAGGGGCACTTGGGGGGCACAGTGGCACTTGGAGGGCCTGGAGACCCCTGGGTGCAGAGGGGCACTTTGGGGGCACGGTGGCACTTGGGGGGCACAGTGACCCCTGGATGCAGAGGGGAACTTGGGGGGCACAGTGGCACTTGGAGGGCCTGGAGACCCCTGGGTGCAGAGGGGCACTTTGGGGGCACGGTGGCACTTGGGGGGCACAGTGACCCCTGGGTGCAGAGGGGCACTTGGGGGGAATGGAGACCCGTGGGTGCAGAGGGCAACTTGGGGGGCATGGT
>NW_015091074.1:351161-351466 GCF_001431845.1 Calidris pugnax
CGCTCCCTGGGGGTCTGCAGGTGTGTGCTGTCCCCTGTGTCCCCCCACACCTCGTGTGTCCCTTGTCCCTGTGTCCCCCCCCACTCTGTGTGTCCCTGGGGACCTGGGAGATGGAGTTTGGGGGGGCCTTCCAGGTGCCCCCCACCCAGCCCAGGGCAGCAGGAACCCGGCCGGAGCAGAAGGTGGGGGTCCCCACACGCTGTCACCCCTCTCTGACCTTTACCATGGGGGTCACGGGTGGACACCCCCCCCCCCAAAGCACCCCAGCACTCAGAGGGACCCCAAAATACATGAGCTGAGCTGTG
>NW_015091074.1:351476-352691 GCF_001431845.1 Calidris pugnax
TGTGTCCCTGGGGACCTGGGAGATGGAGTTTGGGGGGGTCTTCCAGGCGCCCCCCACCCAGCCCAGGGCAGCAGGAACCCGGCCGGAGCAGAAGGTGGGGGTCCCCACACGCTGTCACCCCTCTCTGACCTTTACCATGGGGGTCACGGGTGGACACCCCCCCCCCCAAAGCACCCCAGGGGACAGAGCTGGGCGATGGACCCCAATTTCATGCGTGGGGGCACCCATGGGGACATGATGACCCCTGGGTGCAGAGGGGTACTTTGGGGGGCACGGTGGCAGTTGGGGGGCATAGAGACCCCCAGGGGCAGAGGGGAACTTGGGGGGCATGGAGACCCCTGGATGCAGAAGGGAACTTGGGGGGCACGGTGGCACTTGGGGGGCATAGAGACCCCCAGGGGCAGAGGGGCACTTTGGGGGCATGGAGGCACTTGGGGGGCACAGTGACCCCTGGGTGTAGAGGGGAACTTGGGGGGCACAGTGACCCCTGGGTGCAGAGGGGCCGTTGGGGGGCACAGTGACCTCAGTGTGCAGTGGCACTTGGGGGGCACAGTGACCCCTGGGTGCAGAGGGGCACTTGGGGGGCACGGTGACCCCCCTCATGGGCTCTGCCTCACCCCACCAACCGCCGCAGCCGGGGAGGGGGGGGGAGACTCCAGTAGGGCTTAACCCCCCCTCCAGCCCGGGTACTTTGGGGGGCACGGTGGCAGTTGGGGGGCATAGAGACCCCCAGGGGCAGAGGGGAACTTGGGGGGCATGGAGACCCCTGGATGCAGAAGGGAACTTGGGGGGCACGGTGGCACTTGGGGGGCATAGAGACCCCCAGGGGCAGAGGGGCACTTTGGGGGCATGGAGGCACTTGGGGGGCACAGTGACCCCTGGGTGTAGAGGGGAACTTGGGGGGCACAGTGACCCCTGGGTGCAGAGGGGCCGTTGGGGGGCACAGTGACCTCAGTGTGCAGTGGCACTTGGGGGGCACAGTGACCCCTGGGTGCAGAGGGGCACTTGGGGGGCACGGTGACCCCCCTCATGGGCTCTGCCTCACCCCACCAACCGCCGCAGCCGGGGAGGGGGGGGGAGACTCCAGTAGGGCTTAACCCCCCCTCCAGCCCCCCAAAAAGCAGCGGGGACCCCAACCACCTCCATCCTTACCCCAAAAGCCCGAATTGGAGTCGAGGACCGGGGAGGTGGGGGGGCGGCTGGGACCCCCCCCCT
>NW_015091074.1:354266-358132 GCF_001431845.1 Calidris pugnax
TGGGTGGGGGGGCACCCAGGGGTGCCAAGGCTGGGTGGCCACTTTGAGGTGAAAGAAGTGAAAATGTCCTCTGCCTCCACCCCACGGATCCTTGAGGGGGGGGATACGACCCACAAGGCAGGGTCTGTCCCCCCCCCACACCCCAAATTTGCCTCCGGGAGGGACCCGGCCGGATTCTGATCCGGTTTATCTTGGTCCCTCTCCTGGCTCCGTGCCCTGAGCCCAGAGGGAGTTCCCTTCGCCGGGCTCAGACACCGGCCCCGCTCCCCCGGCGGGGGCCAGAGGCTTTAGTTCCTTGGGAGAACCTTTATTTCCTTGGGAGAACCTTTATTTCCTTGGGAGAAGCTTTATTTCCTTGAGAGAATCTTTATTTCCTTGGGAAAGGCTTTATTTCCTTGGGAGAAGCTTTATTTCCTGGGGAGAAGCTTTATTTCCTGGGGAGAAGCTTTATTTCCTGGGGAAAACCTTTATTTCCTTGGGAGAAGCTTTATTTCCTCGGGAGAAGCTTTATTTCCCCGGGAGAAGCTTTATTTCCCCGGGAGAAGCTTTATTTCTTTGGGAGAAGCTTTATTTCCTTGGGAGAAGCTCTATTTCCTTGGGAAAGGCTTTATTTCCTTGGGAGAAGCTTTATTTCCTTGGAAAAGGCTTTATTTCCTTGGGAGAAGCTTTATTTATTTCCTTGGGAGAAGCTTTATTTATTTCCTCGGGAGAAGCTTTATTTCCTTGGGAGAGGCCTTATTTCCTCGGGAGAGGCCTTATTTCCTTGGGAGAAGCTTTATTTCCTTGCAGCCAGTGGCAACCACTCTGGTGCTGGTGGCCACTGGAGAAGGAGACTGGGAGCCCCCTGTTTGTGTGTCCCCCCCCCCGGCTGTGGGGGGAGATGGGATTTGGGGAGCAGGATGGAGGTCTGGAGGCCACGGGACCTCGCTGGGGACGTGCTGGGCATCCCAGTGTCATCCCATTGCCATCCCAGTGCCATCCTGGTGCCATCCCATTACTATCCTGGTGTCATCCCAGTGTCATCGCAGTACCATCCCAGTACCATCTTGGTGTCATCCCAGTGCCATCCCAGTGCCATCCCAGTGCCATCCCTGTGTCATCCCAGTACCATCCCAGTACCATCCCAGTGCCATCCCAGTGCCATCCCGGTGTCATCCCATTGCCATCCCGGTGTCATCCCTGTGTCATCCCGGGGTCATCCCAGTACCATCCCATTGCCATCCCGGTGTCATCCCGGTGTCATCCCAGTACCATCCCATTGCCATCCCAGTACCATCCCGGTGTCATCCCAGTACCATCCCGGTGTCATCCCAGTACCATCCCAGTACCATCCCATTGCCATCCCGGTGCCATCCCAGTACTATCCCGGTGTCATCCCATTGCCATCCCATTGCCATCCCATTGCCATCCCAGTGCCATCCCAGTGCCATCCCAGTACCATCTTGGTGTCATCCCAGTACCATCTTGGTGTCATCCCAGTACCACGCTGGTGCCATCCCAGTACCATCCCAGTACCATCCCGGTGTCATCCCTGTGTCATCCCGGGGTCATCCCAGTGCCATCCCATTGCCATCCCGGTGTCATCCCAGTGTCATCCCAGTACCATCCCATTGCCATCCCAGTACCATCCCGGTGTCATCCCAGTACCATCCCGGTGCCATCCCGGTGTCATCCCAGTACCATCCCAGTACCATCCCAGTGCCATCCCGGTGCCATCCCAGTACTATCCCGGTGTCATCCCATTGCCATCCCATTGCCATCACATTGCCATCCCAGTGTCATCCCAGTGCCATCCCAGTACCATCTTGGTGTCATCCCAGTACCATCTTGGTGTCATCCCAGTACCACGCTGGTGCCATCCCAGTACCATCCCAGTACCATCCCGGTGTCATCCCTGTGTCATCCCGGGGTCATCCCAGTGCCATCCCGGGGTCATCCCAGTGCCATCCCAGTGTCATCCCAGTACCATCCTGGTGCCATCCCAGTGTCATCCCAGTACCATCTTCTTGTCATCCCAGTGCCATCCCGGTGTCACCCCAGTGTCATCCCAGTGCCATCCTGGTGCCATCCCATTGCCATCCCATTGCCATCCCAGTACCATCCTGATGCCATCCCAGTACCATCCCATTGCCATCCCGGTGTCATCCCAGTACCATCCCAGTACCATCCCATTGCCATCCTGGTGTCATCCCAGTGTCATCCCAGTACCATCCCGGTGTCATCCCAGTACCATCCCGGTGCCATCCCGGTGTCATCCCAGTACCATCCCAGTGCCATCCCGGTGCCATCCCAGTACTATCCCGGTGTCATCCCAGTGTCATCCCATTGCCATCCCATTGCCATCCCAGTGTCATCCCAGTGCCATCCCAGTACCATCCCAGTACCACGCTGGTGCCATCCCAGTACCATCCCAGTACCATCCCGGTGTCATCCCTGTGTCATCCCGGGGTCATCCCAGTGCCATCCCAGTACTATCCCGGTGCCATCCCGGTGCCATCCCTGTGCCATCCCAGTACCATCTTGGTGCCATCCCAGTGTCATCCTGGTGTCATGCCATCCCTGTGTCATCCCAGTACCATCCCAGTACCATCCCATTGCCATCCCGGTGCCATCCCAGTACTATCCCGGTGTCATCCCATTGCCATCCCATTGCCATCCCATTGCCATCCCAGTGTCATCCCAGTGCCATCCCAGTACCATCTTGGTGTCATCCCAGTACCATCTTGGTGTCATCCCAGTACCACGCTGGTGCCATCCCAGTACCATCCCAGTACCATCCCGGTGTCATCCCTGTGTCATCCCGGGGTCATCCCAGTGCCATCCCGGGGTCATCCCAGTGCCATCCCAGTGTCATCCCAGTACCATCCCAGTACCATCCCAGTGTCATCCCAGTACCATCCCAGTACCATCTTGGTGTCATCCCGGTGTCATCCCAGTACCATCCTGGTGTCATCCCAGTGTCATCCCAGTGCCATCTCTGTAGCATCCCAGTACCATCTTGGTGTCATCCCTGTGCCATCCCAGTACTATCCCAGTGTCATCCCGGTGTCATCCCTGTGTCATCCCAGTGCCATCCTGGTGCCATCCCAGTGCCATCCTGGTGCCATCCCAGTACTATCCTGGTGTCATCCCAGTGTCATCCCAGTACCATCCCATTGCCATCCCAGTACCATCTTGGTGTCATCCCAGTGCCATCCCGGGGTCATCCCAGTGCCATCCCATTGCCATCCCATTGCCATCCCATTGCCATCCCAGTACCATCCCAGTGCCATCCCGGTGCCATCCCAGTACCATCCCAGTGCCATCCTGGTGCCATCCCAGTGCCATCCCTGTGCCATCCCAGTACCATCTTGGTGTCATCCCGGTACCATCCCATTGCCATCCTTGTGCCATCCCAGTACCATCCCAGTACCATCCTGGTGTCATCCCAGTACCATCCCGGTGTCATCCCAGTGTCATCCCAGTACCATCCCATTGCCATCCCAGTACCATCCTGATGCCATCCCAGTACCGTCCTGGTGTCATCCCAGTGTCATCCCGGTGCTATCCCAGTGTCATCCCAGTGCCATCCCAGTACCATCCCAGTCTCATCCCACTTGGACCCGGCACCCAGGAACCACGGGGACGAAGCTTCCCCTGGTCTCCCCATGACCTGGGATGGTGGGGGGGGTGTGTGGGGGGGGGTCTGCGAGGACACAGGCTGAGCCCCCGGAGAAGGGCGAGAGGGAGCCCAGTAAGCTCCCAGTGGGCATCTGGGAGGCCCAGTTAGGATCCCTTGGTGGTGCCAGCACCTTTTGCAATGCAAATCCCTTCCTCTTTGCATCCTGCTCCTCTTCTCATGCAAATCCCTGAGGGGGGGGGATGTT